>NW_026018508.1:13296496-13308438 GCF_020466585.1 Dendroctonus ponderosae
GTAACATATTTCACCAATATGTAATAATGTTCACATTTCAATATTGGCGCAATATTTATTAACAATATTGAGCCATCCAGTATGTTGCATATAGCCAATATTGTACGAATATATTTTGCTACCTGGGATATGTATCGCAATATTTACTGAATATTGGAGTAACATATTTCACCAATATGTAATAATGTTCACATTTCAATATTGGCGCAATATTTATTAACAATATTGAGCCATCCAGAATGTTGCTTATAGCCAATATTGTACGAATATACTTTGCTTCATGCTTCAAAACTTCATGAACATACCTATAATGAGTTTCTGATTGTGTCAGCATCGGTTGGCTCAGCGCCAGTCTGGTCACATCACTCGGTTTGATATTTTGAGGGATATTTCCGTTCATCTCGTGCTTGTAGCTCTTGGGCAGCGTAAAGTGAGCTACACTATGAGGCCTGTGCATCTGGTTGCTCCCATTCAGGTAGCTGGGCGCGTACTCGGTAAAATCATGTTCCGAAACGTGGATATCCACTTTGGCGTCGCACGCTTTAACCAACAGATGGTCTTCTTTCTTTGGCGCCGTTGTGTCGTTCTCCAATGGTCGGAACAACGCTCCAAACAGGGTGCATTCCAAGACAATGCCGGCGATAATCAAGATACTGCCGCGCCAGCCAAACTCACTCAACAGTCTGGATATGATCGGAGCAAAAATGAACGTGCCAAATCCAGAGCCGCAGACCGCAATTCCCGTTGCGAGTGAGCGTTTCTTCTCAAAGTACATCGTAACGCTCACGATGGCTGGGAGGTAAATCAGGCCGAACCCGAAGCCTGTTCCTATGCCAATGGTGATGCATAAGGTGAGGACATTTTGGGCCCAGAAAGAGATCACCATGGATGCTGAGGCTAAAACTGCCCCGGCTATCGTAACCGCTCGACATCCCCATCTATTGACTAATGAACTGGAAATTGGACCTGGAAATGTAAAGGAAAACGTTCATTCCTACTAGCAATTGAGGGATTTGTCAATTTGTTCACTTTGTCTTTGCTAGTGCAAATTACGCCATTTTATCGTCACTTTATTTCGAAACTGTTCTTGATCAACGTCTGCTGTTGTGGTAATTAAGTAATTTAAACTAAATAGAAATTTTTCTTTGGAAGCGATTCCAGACTTGCATTTAAGTACAGGAGCTTTTTTACTTAAAATTAACCTTCTGGTGCATGGTTTCCATAACGCACTTTAACCCGAAAAAAATTGTACGCAATTTATTTTGCTACTGAACTTACCCGAACATAATGTTACGCCTACGAGAATGGATAAAATCCATGATGTCAGTCCTTTGCCTTCCTTGAAGTATTCGAGAAACTCGTCGTAGAAAATTCCAAACGAATATGTAACTCCATCAGCTGAAACAAAATTAACACAGTTAAAGCGATTGACGAGAAATTTGTAATTATCACATTTTAGTGTTACTATATTATACACAATTGAGCACCGAATGGGACCACAGTGACCCAAACCCAAAAATAGTTTGAAAAATGTATGAGTGGAAACTGGAGGATGGGGCGCCAGCTTGCAAAAAGCTGGTGAGTTTAGGTAGAGAACTGAGTTTAGTTTTCCGACAAGCAACTGAAGTTTTATGAATTTTTTATATTTCTCTCTCTTTGCTTTGCTGATTTGAATTAAGTTTGGCTTTGTACAGATTTCCTGCTGTGTTAGACACATTTTCTTCGTTCTTTCCAGGTGGCGCTACGCAGCTTTCCGTAAGCTTAGCATTACTTTGCCCCTGATCTCCTTCTACATCTACAACTTTTAGTGTCATATTCATCAACTGACTCGTAGGGTGGATTTCGAGCCGATTGAGCTATTGGTTCTGTTGTAGTTAATTTTTAATGATAAGAATACAATTTTGGGCGACTTTGTATTTTTACATCAATCATCAGTCTGAAGCTTTTCGCTAAAGAACTGCTTCAGATATGGAAATTTGGGTGCCAGTATTCAATACCAGAAGCATCAGCTTACTGATTGTGCGGATTGGGTTCCCATTAAACCATAGGCTCCTTCACAAGAAATTGTAAAACTTTGGGAATATTTTGGGCGTCTTTGTATTTTTACATCAAGCTCATCTGAAGCTTTTCGCTAAAGAACTGCTTCATATATGGAAATTTGGGTTCCAGTATTCAATACAAGAAGCATGAGCTTACTGATTGTGAGGATTGGGTTCCGATTAAACCATAGGTTCCTTCACAAGAAATTTTGAAACTTTGGGAATATTTTGGGCGGCTTTGTTTTTTTACATCAAGCTCATCTGAAGCTTTTTGTTAAAAAACTGCTTCAGATAGGGAAATTTGGGTTCCAGTATTCAATACAAGAAGCATCAGCTTACTGATTGTGCGGATTGGGTTCCGATTTAACCATAGGTTCCTTCACGAGAAAATTTCAAACTTTGGGAATATTTTGGGAGTCTTTGTATTTTTACATCAAGCTCATCTGAAGCTTTTTGCTAAAAAACTGCTTCAGATAGGGAAATTTGGGTTCCAGTATTCAATACAAAAAGCATCAGCTTACTGATTGTGCGGATTGGGTTCCCATTAAACCATAGGTTCCTTCACAAGAAATTTTCAAACTTTCGGAATATTTTGGGCGGCTTTGTTTTTTTACATCAAGCTCATCTGAAGCTTTTTGTTAAAAAACTGCTTCAGATAGGGACATTTGGGTACCAGTATTCAATACAAGAAGCATGAGCTTACTGATTGTGCGGATTGGGTTCCGATTAAACCATAGGTTCCTTCACAAGAAAATTTCAAACTTTGGGAATATTTTGGGCGGCTTTGTTTTTTTACATCAAGCTCATCTGAAGCTTTTTGTCAAAAAACTGCTTCAGATAGGGACATTTGGGTTCCAGTATTCAATACAAGAAGCATSAGCTTACTGATTGTGCGGATTGGGTTCCGATTAAACCATAGGTTTCTTTACAAGAAATCATCTGAATCTTGTCTCCAAAGAACAGTTTCAGATATGCAAATATGGGTTCCAGTTTTATGTTTTTTGTTCAAAAAAGTCAAGTTTTTTTTTTAATTGCGAAATTTACCAAGAACCAGTTCGGACACTCAACAATTGAGTGTTTTGGGCAAGATTTTAGTCCTATCCAGGAACGAAGACAAATATTCACGATTATTTGCTTATTTAGCATTATCCATATGTTTTTGTTTTTCGAATCCAAATAACATGTTTGTTATCGCCAGTAAGTTGAACACTCGCTTTCGATTGTATAAATAATAATGTTAATCAGTAAGAAAATAAACTTAATATCCTTCTGCATTTAAGACATTAGCACTCTTCCAATAATCTCATTTTTTTCCTCATAATTCTCTTAATAAGGAGTACTGGAAAAATTAATTTTCCGGAAACAGTAGGAGATATAATCTGGTGGTTTTAACGTGGAACGACCAAGAGTTGCGCTTTTTTCCTTCTTTCGGTTCAAACTTTCATTAACGGAACGGCTAAGTTTCTCAATCTGTGGCCGTTTGGAGGTACCGATTATTCCACATCCTTGGGCCACTCTGTGTCTTCTTTTGAATATGCTTCCAACAGTACAGTAAACAGCAATATAAAGTATCTGTGACGCAAAACTAATATTGGCGCTTTGAAGAACATTTATCATCAACTATTGTATTTCAATGGCCGATGGCCTAGTTCGGCTTGAAACCATTGAAATCTGAACAAACACACTTTTGCTCATCACGATAGGTAAAACCACAATCACATTGGTATTTACACAAGATTGTTCTAATATCGGGCTTCAAAACATCAGAAACGAACTGATGAGACACTGTTGCGTAGTCTGCATTGATACAAAACAAACATGCTATACATAGACACTGTGGCAAAAGAGATAAACAAACATTTGCCCTAATCAATAGGCCTTGATTTTTATTATGAGCATCACTATCGTGTTGCAAGCGAGTGAAATTATGAAAGTATTCAGCAATTATTTATTAGTGATAAAGGATGTGGAAAGTTTTCGGATTCTCATTGAAATTACACTTTACACAAAGGGGGGTTATTGGGCATTTAACTTTAGCGTTTACGATAACACGCAATTAAATAAGTTTCAAATTGCATACGCGTTTTTCTAAAAATATAACGTTTATCTTTACAATTTTATTAGCTTTTATGGATGTTTTAATTGGAGGCCAAATATATGCAATTATACATTGGAGAATAAATACATACATGCATAAATTATGAAGACAGATAGCATGAAGGTTTCGGAACACTCTCAACCTACGAGGCTGAAAATACGCCTGAATCCTGGATAATTTATAATAATTTAGTTTTCAACCTGGCAAGCAGTTTCGGATCGGTTTACGTGCTGGCAGCATAAATCATTGGAAAACAACATGATCGATCGAACCCGTCTTCTAAACCCACTTAAAATATCTTGTTACAATGATAGCATGTGGTTAATTGGAGTTTTCAAATAACATAATTGATTGATAATAACCCAGTCACTTGGCGATAAAAGGTAAGGTATCCCGACTAAATTTAACTGAGTTAAATCCAAATTGAACCATTTTCTTTCAGAAACCGTCAGTTGTGAAGCATTTCGATTCTAAACCGAAATTAGGCTTCCTAAGCTAATTTATGATGTTCTAAATTCCTCCGGCAGTATTGGTAAATGATGAGCTACTCCTTATCTTAAGTAGCGATTATCAAGTTTTAGGGAAATAAAGGTATTAGAACTAATCTAAGATAATGTGTAATTAAGATCAATTGTGGCAAAGTCATCGGCTATTCTCCCTGGATACATTGATGGAAATCATGGAATTCATGAAGCTGAGCCTAAAAAAACCAGGTCGAAAATGCGTCTCTTGCACCGGTAATTAGAACACAAATCTTCATATGTATTGGAAAAAATACAATTAAATTCATTTGATTTGACTATTTTTGCATTTCATATACAGCTTTTAAAAATTTACTTGCCAATCTCTTTCAAATGAATAAAGCAAATACGCGAGCCAACACTGATCCATTTATTCCCTTAAAAATGGAAGACCAAAACGTCTCAAACATTCAATCAATGCTCAAACACCATTTATACGCCTTTAGAAATGTTTTTCGGGCTTTGAAGCCGTCGTCCATGGGAATATTATTAAAGAAAACCTTTTTTTTCACACGAAAAAACCTGTGCAAACGAAACGTGTGTAACTCCAGAAAGTAATCAGACACAAAAATACCTTTAGGTGTGAAAACAAGACTTTATCCCTACAAGAATTGTTTTTCTGGCTTTGAAGCCGTGGTCCATGGGAATTTCTTCCTGACGTTTCGTCCACAACTACGGTGGACATTATCAAAGGCGATGAGGCAGTGGGCGAAGTGATCTCCCGTGCTTACCGACTAAGACTGGTTCAACTACTGGATCCCCTGTGGCCGCATAAATACGACAGGGGATCCAGTAGTTGAACCAGTCTTAGTTGGTAAGCACGGGAGATCACTTCGCCCACTGCCTCATCGCCTTTGATAATGTCCACCGCAGTTGTGGACGAAACGTCAGGAAGAAATTCCCATGGACCACGAATTCAAAACCCGAAAAACATTTCATGTCTTTGTTAATTTTGCACACATTTTTACAGCGTGATATTGATTATTTCAGGATATGAACAAAGCGCAACTACACATGAAACATGAAAAAACTCTGCTTAAGATCGGTTGAAAATCATTAAATTATAAACCATGTATCATCGCTCTTTATCGTGTTTTCGTGATATTTAATGTTAACATCGCAACGATGGTAATAACAGGAGAATTTATTTGGTAGATTAAAAATAATCGAATTTTCCATTAGATGATCAACTTTTTACTGGGTTTTCGTCAAACTAATTCGGAATCGAATAGTCGGAAACACGGTTTTGCCTATAAATAGTTTCTCAAGGCATTCTTGGCATGATACCTATCTGAAATGGAGGAATTATCTACTACGTAGCGATAGTATTTTACTTTAAGAACTCAGTCAATCGTCCAATATTTTCCAAAAGTACTATTTGATTTGTCAAAGTAAATAGGGGCGAAATCTCCAAATATTCCAGCAGTAGCTGATTAGTGTTTAAGTGTTTGCGGTGTATCAAAGGCATAAACACAGCTGATAAGCGATAATTAAAACCCAACAAACCCAAAATAAGTCAGCAAACAAAAACAAACTCGAAGCGGATTGAGCTTCACTGAGTCCTAAAGAAACTTGAACATTTCGCAATTTTCTCGCATTTGGGCCTGTAAACTGTGCTAAAAACAAAACGACTTTAAAATCTATTAGTTTCCCGATGGCAGAATCTTCTCTGCAGGTTTTTGACTTTTGCAGCTAAGAAGTTGTAAAACTTCATTCATAGAAACATTTATTCATAGAAGTATGTCCTACAGGAAATATGCAGCATTCAAGCAAAAAATGTGAGGAATTGAAAGAGAAAACAGACGAAAGAATAATAAATATTGCACCAACTGCAAAAAACGTCGTAATAACTCGTTTTGTTTGCTACGTTGCCCAACTAACTATTTTCGCGTCTAGGATCTAACGAAAAAGTCAGTTTAAAAATCACCATGTATATACAGGCACGCTTTCCTCGTTTATTTTTTTTTTGTTGGCAACCGTCCAATTCGGATTTAGCGAAAGTATTATAAATGTTCGACCGCAACACTAACAATGCACTTTTATTTTTAGTCCTCCTAGTTTATTGCTGACAAACTTTACCTTGTCCTCACTTCAGAGCATTTGAAACGAACGCAATATAGTTCGGCAGAGTTATCAGGTCATTTATTTTTACATTCAGGTCTATGAACATCGTTAATTTTTTTTCGGTTTTTCATCTGGGACATGAACTACTGCGTATCGAAGTTTTAATATTAGTTTGCTGCTTTTTTTTCAGTGTGCGAGTCCAAAGTGCTCGAAGTACGTCGCAAGTCAGTTGGAAGTCATTCTGAGTAAATAAATAGCAGCAAAAGGAAAAGCAAAGTGACGAAAATTGTTTGCCCTTCTTATGCAAACACTCATCAACTGAAACACGAAAAATTGCTTAGAAACAGCTCATAAAATCGCAGTGAGCAAACGGATTAAAAAAGAAACTCAGAAAAAGAGAGAGACTTTCGAGGCCATTCCTTGAAACTAATGAGGTTTTCGGGTTTTTAGGCCGTCGTTCGGTGGAATTTCTTTTTGACGTTTCGCAAGCACGAGTGGCTTGCATCTTCAGAAGTGGTTTGCTTGAACGCTTACACTGTTCTCATCAGAACCCGTTCAGTTCTTCCGCAGAACCACTTCTGAAGATGCAAGCCACTCGTGCTTGCGAAACGTCAGGAATACATTCTCGTCGTTCGGTAGAAATTCTACCGAACGACGGCCTAAAAACCCCAAAAACTCATTAGTTTCAGAAACTCAGAACTTTCATAAATTCTACCCAAAATGGTCTTCTAAGCAGTAAAGTGTTGGTTTTTACTTGTTGTAGCAGCAAACACAGTAATTTTGCATAAGTGACATAAAGAGTTTTTTATAAAGCAAAGCACACAAAACTCGCTGTGGACTGCAACAGTTTTTCCACGTTAGATACTAAAACTCATACTTCATCTAAGTAGATTTTACCTTTAAAAAATATCAACGAACACTTTCAGCTTCGTTTTCCAATTAAATGCTTCCAGTGAGTCCCAGAAAATTTGAACGAATTATAATTTTTTGAAGCTTTCCTCCTTTATTTCCATTCAAACGCTAAATATAACGAAAGCCTGCCTAATCTTCTTGTTATTAGCGGCACCTATTTGTGGCGACAATCTAATTTAGTGTTTAGTTTTGGTTAGTTTTGGTTAGTTTTTCAATTATTCTGGATATGGACGAAACGTGTTTGCGCCTGTAACAAGCTCGTTTCATTGTTCGTCATTGGTTGTGGGTGCCGGACGTGTTAATTTCCACAATTATACCTATACAAAGAAACAAATACCGCAATAATTGAATTTTTCAAAGGTTTTTACATGTTGCAGCTTCCCAGACAATTAACGTATTTACAGCGCAAAGTTAATTTTTTTTCAGCTTAAGTCGTTGAAAGCAATTTTTGGACTTGGAGTAGGTGCGCTTGGTTTGAACTATAGGGATAAATCTGCACAAATTAATTTTGTCAAAGGAAAATTGTTTCTACCTTCTTTCGTCCCAGGATTTTATCAAATAAATCCCATTTCATCATGAAAAATTGGTTAAAAATGAGTTTTTAGTTCCGCATTCCTCTACATCTGGTCTGCACGTAGTTAGAGCCGAAAACAGTTTCATCTATGATGAAACAGGCTGCGTGTGTTTTCAGTTTTTCCTCTCCTAATCAACGTTTTTATTTGGTAAACAATCTGAGAAAATCGGTATGTTGAACTGAGAAAATACCATAAAAATCCGCCGTTTATATTTTTAGAGTATGTTTCCTTGGCATTCAAAATCGATAAATAGTTCAAAAAGATATTTTTAAAAATGTTTTCGGCTTGCGCTGGCTGCATGTAAATTATGCAATTAATGTTTTTTTTTTCATAAATTGGCATTTTTTGCGAAAGCACTGCCTGCCTCCATTTGAATTCATTAAAAACGTGTTTTACTTTCATTTTCCTGTCCTTCAGCATTTCAAAGTTTGATATTTGAATTACCAAAATTTCATTCCAAGCTTCTCCACAGCTAAAGAGCTAAAACGACCCATAAAATAAAAAATAATGACGAATCACTTATTTTTGGCATAAATGTTCGCCGCCTTGGGAATCTACCAAAAAATACAAGGATTAAAATACCCTGAGAATATTTTCAAAAATTTGTAAATACCATTTGATAAGGATTAATATTTATAAATTAATCAATTACGCTGTGAACTCAAGGGATAAATACTTAAATATTATTGCATCATCTATGTGCTTAAGGCTTTGTTCAGCGTTTAACTTTCAAATAGGATTCCTGCGATCACGATGTAATTGCTAATTCATATTTACTTCAAAGAAAGTGGAATGAAAGAAGTGGAAACAAAAATGAATTAAATTGAATATGTTTTGTTATTTTGATCTTAACTTATCTTAACACAGTGTTATCACCAGGTTAATGCACGACATCTTGAGCAAAGCAATTATTAGTCAACGTTTTATGGTACATTGGAAATATGTTTTGAGCAATTAGAGTGCAACATAAGCATTTGATTATTTATCGATTTTATGAGCGATTGTAACATAAGCCGGTTGACCCCTTTGATAAACCTTGCAATAAAATTTATTCAATTAAAACACCTTTTGTTACACAAATCAAGATCCTGAAGCAAATGAATTAATGGAAAAATAATTTGTAAAATTTAATTATATTTTTACTCTACCAAATGCCCTTACTTTACTAATTCCCTTGATTTTTTATCACCTCTTTGAAGACGATTGAACCGATGAAAATAAGGGTTTTTATGAATTTGTCTTTGTCAACCAACTGTGGATTTTTCGAAAATGACTTTATGTGCTTAGGAAGTGAGAAATAAACATACACAAACAACAGTTTAATCATTGATGTACATCATACATCAAATAGAACAGGAATTTTCAATTATTTTGTCCGAATAATGACCAAAACTGACCCTGGAGGCTAATTATGTTTTTGAAACATCTGTAGCATGACCATTAAATCTAAGCTTTGATTATATCAGAACATACACATTTTTGCTTTTATAACTGCGAGTTCCATTGCCTGTGATGGAACTTTCTGATATGAATGAATCTCTGAAACCAACAGTGAACAATTATGAACATTTTTAGCCAAATTGTGGGTATAATATGTGGTTCCTATCAATGTAAATTTACTTAGACTGCAATTTCCTTTAATAAATTAATACAAATAGAATTATCTAATCTTGCGCTCAGATACACTATTATTAATTTATTGGAGATACTTATCTATCAGATAAAAAAATTAGGTTTTCCTGTGTAGACTGATCTTGTGGTAATCAAGGCTAATTTATCTGAAGAAGGAAACGTTCAAGTCTTGAACTTTGGAGTTAAACGGTTCTGCGAAAATTTCCATTTTTCCAAAAAATCGACCCCCACCCTTGGAAAAATTGCGGCCAAAAAATTTTTACATGTGGGTTTTTTGAGTTCAATCGATTCCTTTCGACGTAAGAAGGTCACAAATATTCCTTCACCACACGTTTTTTGTGATGCATTGGTTTTATGGTCGATTGTTTGAGTGCACAATAGTTCTAAATTAAATTTTCCCTGTTTAATTTGAAAACCACCAATTGGCTTGAATTAACAAAACGCCAGTAAATTTTATTTGAACATTTTCAGGATAATTTGACGGTGTAAAATTGCCATTTTGTCAACATACTTTGAAGCTTCTATAGAAACAATGTTTGTCATCATCACACAAAAGGATTGTTTGCCATATCAAAAAAAAAAAATTATTACAGCCTAAATTAATTTGTACGTTTAGTTGTATATATTTGACACCTTTTTATTAGAAACAATAAAAACTACAAATATGGATATGTAGATGAATTGCGAACAAAAATTAATAAACAAAAACTTAACAGAACGCCAAAGTGCCACTGAGTCAAATATGGTACGAAATCGTCGAATTGATTCGAAAGAACATGTCTATATTTGTGATTAAAGATAGCAAACATATGCTTTGATATGCTTCTGCTTTAATCACAAATTATTCGTGAGTCATTAACATTATGCGTGTTATTCATACATAAAGGCTGATAATAAATAGTACTGCAGTAAATGTTTATTAAAACTACAGTCCGCATATGTTGTATGCTGATATCGGTGTTCAAACTCATTTCATTAATGTCACGTTTTGTTTGGAATGTTTGGTTCAAAGAATCATTTGCACAGACGAAATTTACAGTTTTCTATTCCGACAAAGTGTTCTTCTGTACTTCCTGGCACAGTTAAACAGATAATATTTACCTTTAAGTCATAAAAAGTGCAATATTAATTAACATTGTTTGCAACTAAGAATGAATTTTGTATGTAAATATAAAAACTAATAAATTTTACACATTTCTACAGCTAAAAATATCTTAAGTTGCTAATTCAGGTGATTTAAAATCTTTTGTATAAACACTGTGATTTTCTAAGACAAATGCATCTTCCCCTTAAAGCTTTCTTTACGGCATTTCTAGTAGAACCGTTTCTTTGGAAGGACGCTAAAACTGCCTTCAGTTATTGATTTATTAATGATTTTTATGACAGTTTTCTTTAAAATGCTCAGCATTTTTAATTAACGGGAAAGCTTTTACGCATCATTAGTTCAACTACGACAAAGGTCGCTTTAAGGAGCATGAAAAATAGATTGACTGAATTGTTAATCCATTTGAGGCGATTGCATTATAATCACTAATTTTCCCATGGAAYATCAGAATGTATTTTGTAAAAAGGTCWGGTAACAATTTCTACTTTTCTGTCTGCTGAATTATTAATTGTCGACTTRACTATATTCTATGATTTTTGAACCTTTGTGATWCGAAAATTTTAATTAAATTARTTTAARAKATTATGTTGTGCTTKGAACTATTTGCCATTATAARWTTCTATGTACAGTAACTTCGGTATTTGCAGTCTTAATCTCTTAATTAAGTAATGTTTTCCTCGCAAACGTGATGGAAAGCTGAAAATTAGTCTTCTTAGCTGAAAAATCTAATCCTGTCAGCGATTGTTTACGAGATTTAGACCAGGAATAGAATGTGTTTAAATTTAAAAATAATCCATCACCTCTTGTGATGATCACTTGATGGCTGACTAGTAGGAGAAGTTATCTGACGAAAAATTATCGGTGAAAATTATAATTTTAGGAGTCCGGCGATATGAACAAGTTTTATTTGCTCATCAATGTTAAATCAACCACAATAACCTGATGTGTGTATTCAGTGTTTTCGACCAATACGATTCGTGTATTTTTTTTTAGTTT
>NW_026018508.1:13309324-13322421 GCF_020466585.1 Dendroctonus ponderosae
ATAGTATGAAAAGCTGTGTGGTGAAGACATTTAAGAGATATTTCTTCTAGGCACAAGGAAAATAGGAAAAACGTGAATTTACTCACTGATAACGTGAATCATGAACGAGCCAAAAACGACCATCCAACCCCATCCCCCATCGGGCGGTGGAGGAGTTTCGCTCTCCTCCTCGTCCTCACGTTTTTGTGGCACGTGATGGGACATTCTTGTGGACGCACTAAAACGCACTGCAACACGTGTGTTGGAGCCGTGGCGTCGGGACGACAGCGTTTCGACGGAGCGTCGCGTGTTCCAAACAGCGTCGTTTTCTCAGACCAAATTGTACTGAACAGCAAACTGTAGCGAACATTGTTTTGGAACGATCTTTCACAAGTTGGTTGATAAGCCGGCTTGTTATCGGTCGTCGCCGACTGGTAGGGAGAAATCTGGAAAGCAATGTGAACTTTTGACTTTGGATTCGTGCTTAAATTATCAATTAATGTACGGCTGTAATGGAAGTTTGGAAAACGGTTTGACAAACTTATGAAGCTGATTGACGTTTTTCGAATTTTCTGTTTTATGTACAGGATGTCTTCTGTACGTGTTTGAAAACGTAAACGTACGTGAAAATTTGAAATTTGCTATGAGAAGAAAAATGTTATGATGTTAATGTGACGAAGAGTAGCGGAAATAGCTGGCACAACAAAGTAAATGAAGAAACTATAGAAACTTTGAAGCAAAATAAGCAATTTAGATTAAGGATTAAAATAACGGAAATCTTTTTCGATCGGACTTTAAGGCATTCATGATTTGTAAGGGTTCATTTTGCTACAAAGGTCTCATGCATTCTTTGATCAAGTCGTTCTTGGGTGACAATGACTTCTTTATACAATTTCTTCACCAAAATTCCACAAAGAAAAAAATTTGAAGGTGTTAGATCAGGTGATCGTGCTGGCCACCTTATCTGATACTATCCAACGCTCTCTAAAGTGTAGTGAGTATGTCGGCATATTCATCTGTATTTAGATTTTCTTCAGAACCGCGATACACCAGTTTTTTTTACACAAAAAACAACTTAATGTGTTCAGAATCAGCCTTGCTATTGAACGTTCTTACCATGTAAGGATTTGTGAGGTTCCAATGACGTTTTTGAGTGTATTGAAAATTCCGCAACTTCGGAAAGTTAATATGAAATTAACGCGGGTTTTGAAAGCCGCTCTTGGCTTTTGGCTCTCATTTGGAGAAGCGGTTGAGCGCTAAAGCTTCAGTTGTCTCTGGCGGATAGAGCATTAAAATACGCACTTTTTTTAGTAAAACAATATTTTAGAAATGTTTCAAATTTGTATGCATAATGCAAAAATTCGAATTTAATACCCATGTTGAAAACCGCTGATATTTAGAGAATCAGTTGAGCTTTGAAGCTCCGATTGTCTCTGCGAGATAGAGCATTAAAACACGCACTTTTTTATGCGAAACAATATTTTAGAAATGATTCTAGTTTTCATGAAAAATGCAAAAATTCGAAATTAACACGCGGGTGTTAAAACCGCACTTAGTTTTGGCTCATTTCCTTTCCATTTCCCCATTTTCTCGTTGCTGTTTTACGCATATCTACTGCAAATAAACATAGTCCTTATTTTTTTCTTCAGTTTATTAAACTCGTTTTATGTTCTTTCAGTTGCAGTGGAGTGTTCTGTCGGTGTTCCATTTTAAACTCTGCAATTTCTGTTATTTATCTCACGATTTATCGAACAACGATTTGCAACGACTGCTTTGGCCTAATTTTCAAGACGTAAATTGTGCCTCAAATATAACAGACTGAGCGAATGTTTGAAAAAGCTGAAAATCTTAATTTCAAGTGAACGAAATTTAGCTAAAATCTATAGAATTAGAAGCACCCTAATCAAAAATAATGCATTGAGAAAGGAATTTCCCTAATAAGCAGTAAATCATGTTTGGTTTTACCTTGGCACCTGCTCCAACAGGAACGAGTGTTTTCAATCATTGTTCATCGTTGAAATACAAATTTAAATTACACTTTTTAACACATTTTCTTGCACAATTTTCACCCTAACTGCTGCTGTCCATTACTGCTTTCCAGTTAACTAGTCCATAGCAGGAATAAATCATTTCGACCTAAGAATGGCACGTGACTTGCGCTCTTATAGTCAGCTGATTTTTGATGATTGCTTTACCAAATTTACCATTCTGCAAAGACTGGTAAAATCCATATAATCGCTGTTCAAAGAATTGAGATGTAGAGTTTAAATGGAACGTGGATGAACAAAGCTTTTCATTGAGCACATCGCTAAATATATTATGGCTGGGTGGTAAAGAATGGGGAAAACGGAAAACTCAGCTACGTTTTCTTATCGAAATTTCAATCAAATATCGGGAAAACCACAGCTGATTTTCAATGTTTAGAGGCGCAGTCGCGGAGGCTCTAGATGGGGGAGTTTTGGGGAGTTTCACTTTAAAAACTTCATCATTATTTCAAAAGAACAGAGCTGCGTTTGGAAGGTTTCAAAGCTGGGGAGCATCAGATGTTTCCAGACAGCGAAATATTCAGTTGATCAACAGACAAAACTGAGTCAATTTTGAATTAAAAGTTGCAAACTGCTGCACGTAGTAGTTATTACTGAACAATCGGTGCAAAAATTCCCTTCCAATGAAGACTTCAAAGTATTGCCTAATGGTATGAAGAAATTGAATTACTTGAGCTTCATTTAGTTTATTGTGGGTTCAATCTAGATAGACGAAAATTCCTGTAGAAAAGCGCTTTATTTCATAACTAGCAATACATCGGTGGCAAATATTGTAAAATGGTTCAAATCTTTTATTCTTTTTCCTTAAATAGTTTGCTATTGAAGACAAGTTTATTAATATTAATAATTTTTTAAATTTCAACGTTTCACATTGTCAGATGAAGTAGAATTGGCCTTAAATGTCCGTATTACGACAAATTATGCTGATTTTTGGAATTCAGCGATTGTTGTACAGAGAGAAGACATAAGAAGATACAAAGTTATACGAATAAGAAAACTTCGTTTATTGGTTATTAAATTTTTTTAAGTCAACGATTTTTTCAGTTGAATAATCCGAAAAGCTTTGCCAAAGCTCGAAGCTCTAAAGCATCTCCGACAAAAAAACGTGTAGTAAATTGTATATAAAACTTGAACTAGATAGGAATAGGGAACAAATTGTAAGCGACCTGGGAAAACGAAGCAACCACGCGAGAGCATCAACACTGGTAGGCGGGACACACCCAGGACGGGAGTGGCAACATCGGGACTACTTCACGGCTGACAGGAGACGGCGCGGCGGTACTTCCGGGCAACAACACAGAACATCTGTGGGGTTGCCAGGGGAGATGGATTATTATTGATTTGATGGTGACAGTGCAAGGCGTTCATTGAAAATTATTGAATTTTTATCGATCGTATTCTTCCTTAAATTTAACCCTAACAATATTGCTCCAAATGGGAAAATCCTGATAGGAAATTGACAATTTCACTTTCAAGTTGTTTTGAGTTATCTGCTTGATACTCGGGAAAAATAATTATGAACAGTTGTGCAAGAAAGGTAAATATTTAATGCTTTAAATTGCGTGTTATATACTGGGAAAACTTCATTAAAAATCAAAGTTTTATTTATATATAAAAATGTACTTGCAAAATGGGTTTCGACTGTTAACTTTTTGAGACGGAATAAAAAGCTACATAAAATTAAAAATCCTTTGAGCTTGACCAAAACCGATACGCGTTTGTAGCCGTTTCTTGAAACATGCAAAAAACTTAACAGTTAATCCTGACAGGAAATTAAACAAACAGAACCCGGCTCCCTATCGAATAACTGATCAATAGCTATGTAGAGCTCTCGATTTTGAGCCAAAGATGGCTCTAGTTAGGCAATAGAGGCTTTCACTCCCCCAAATGCCCCAGCTTTTGAAAGCGTAATTTACCGGTCTTCTGCCGATGGTTTTGTCAGTGTAGCACGCGACTCTACTGTAGCCAGACGCAATTATGATCAGCTACAATCGTCGCATCATGATCGGCTACGCGATCGTCGCTTTATTTGGCGTCGTCCAGTCTAGAGCTGTAAGTTTTTTTTATTTAGTAATATCGATTTAGTTTATTTAGTGTGGAGAGAATTTCGATCCAGAAACTTTCTTTTTAATTTGCTTATTGCACTAGTTGTTCTCTGGTTTTTAAATATCAAGTTTGTATTCAGTGTTTAATTTATTTTTGCATACAATGTTGGCCTCAGTAGCAGTTTAAAAATTATTCAAAATATCAGCAGTTATAATCCTTGAGTGTATAACACACATAGTTTTTGCAGCACATTTAATTCAGTTTGTTGCCGCTGGTAATGTCCTGCATGGGGTTGATGAATTGTTTTCGGTTTTTTCCGGCCCCTGAATGCTCGTCCCTCATGTTGAATAATGTTTATGAATATTTATGATTATTGTTTTGTCGCTATAGATTATTGATTTGATGATCTTTATAGTTAGGGGGAGGACCTGATTGAATAGACAAAAATTACCAACAATTATTTATGGGCGCTTTCTACTGGAAGCATTTTGGTAGCCGCCTTGTTTTGAAAAGATTTCAATTAAGCGTTATACAATAAGAGACAAAAATTGCAAACATATTTTTTCTTTTCCACTTTTGCGTCTTGAAATGTGCATACAATGCCTCGAAATGGATAGTTTATGTTATGGCTCATAACTTGCAAGCTGAGGCCTTACGATATATTATTTTTTAATATTTTACTAGAGAAAGTAGCCGCAATAGAACTGTTTTGTTCCAAGAAATTTAAAGTGCTTCCTTCTGTCGTTATAGCGAGATCTTGATGGTTTTTTAGGGAGAATTCGCTTCCATTCTCCTGCCCAGAAATTCATAGTTCTACAATTTTGTGCTTTAAAGTTAAATTACCGGAAAATTTGGCATACATTTTACTCAACAAGGTAAAACTTGACAAAGTTCAAAAATGATTATTTGCAAAGACATAAAATAAATCTTGTAAACTTTTGAGAGGACGCATGAAATTTGATTGATTGACTCAATTTTCTGCAACACTAAGTTATCAATTCAAGAGTCCCTAAACTTTGAAAGTGTTTTGCAAATTTATTCATTATACTTTCCATTAATTACACGATCACTTTGAAAACTTGCTTCTTTGAATTCACCCGCCAGAGCCAAAAATTAAAAACAAATCAATTTGCATAAAATATTCATAGTCGTTCCAATTTAAACAGTTTTTTTTCATTTGAGCTTATGGGAGCCAAAATAAGCGAATCTGGATAGTTCGAAAAAAGTTTTTCAACTTTTGTTGGTTTCCATATATATGCGCGTCATATGGGAGGATTTTGTGCCATTTTTTAAACTATATTCTATTCAAGAACTTTTGACTGTCTTTGGCCTTTGGATGCCTTTTTTGTGATCTCAACAATTCTTTACCGATCGTCACAAATCACAAACTTACGGGGTTTTGTCATACGCGTTTTTCAGTTTCGATTGACAAACCGTAACAGACAGAAGAATTTATCAAAATCTAGTCTCATATCGATGCTGGTAAACTGGTTGTAAGTATTTTTTTGGTTTTTGTTGGCAACTTTGCATGAAAAATTTGTAAATTTGAAATCAACAGGATTTTTTCCACACCTTAACCACTCATTTACTGTATACTTTCTTCAATATTTTGCGTTTAATTGTAGACTGTTGGGTATGTGTTGGAGTGTGTCGTTTATACACAGATGTTTCACTAATTTTGTGTCATTTTAGTTCCACAGATCGTCACTTAACTCAACGAATTCACTCTTGGTTTGTTTTCTTTCAGTTACAGTTTTATTGTCCAATACTTTTCTTGATAGTTGTTCACACGCTCGTGTTCACTTTTTAGCTCCCAGAACATCGAAACGTTAAAGAAGCAATTGTTAATCAAAAAACAACATTGACGAAATTATTCACAATAAATCTTCTGCGAAATCAAATAGAACGATGGAAAAGTTGAACCTGGAAAATCCTACACACAATAGAAGCCAATGCGTTCATAATCTCTGAAAAGGCACTTCTCTTTTTAAGCTTTAATGAAGAAATAAACAACCGAACAAACGCTCAAAATATGTAGATTAGAAGTAATACCATAAGCTTAAATAAATACAGTTTACCAAGACATTTGTGCTGAAAGCAAAGTTTATTTTCATGTCAAAATTATAGTCGCAAACAAATTTTCAGATCCTCCAAGGGCAAGATTTTGTTTACGTGTACATGCCAATAGCAAATTTATTTTAATGACACCCGGGGATTTCATTTTCCAATTCCCAATGCAACGCGTTTGGAAAAGTTTCTGCAACTCCAGAAGTTTGAAGCAAAGTTTTGAACTCACTATTCAATACTGGTTTAACAGATAAGACAATTTGAACGTTTGCCAACTCTTCCATGTGTGTTCCATAACTGATTACTTGCTGGTCAATGATTCAATGAGACTAAAGGTATTCAAAATTATCACAGTACATCTTGTAGCGCGTATTTCTCAAAAGTTGTTTCCGTTGAGTTTCTTATTTGATTAYAATGCAGGTGAWTGTTTYAAGTTGCCAATTTAATGTTTCTTTAGTTATACGTGGAATTTATATACAAAATATATTTTATTTCCTCAAGCGATAGTCACAGACTTTTAGTAGTCSTCACCACAGTTGAGAATCTGGGCTGGATTAATGTGCTCGGATAGTCCTTCATATCTGATTAGGCCCTCAAATTTAACGCTACAGTTTCTTGCAAACAGCAATAAATAACAGAATCACCGTCGTGAGTTTTCGAAATTCGAAAGTCTGATACGAAATTGGAAAATAAATGAGAAAAGTTTTATTGACATAATATTATCGAAACTTTCCGAGAACGACTGGATTTTCTTAAACCCGGACACCACTGTGAGCTTTAGAAAGTCTCTACTGGATACGTTTGTCGAGGGTTTTATATCGCCGTTTTAGAGCGCTCACCATACGCTTTGTTGTGTGTTAAATAATAATCAAATTTCAAAATTTAAGAAGCGTTTTTGACCTTATTCAAAAGCTTATTTTTTTGGAGAAAATTGCAACACTCGATCATCAAAATTTTTCATTTTTCATGTTTGTTTCATTCAATTTTTGTAATTTATTTTCGCACAACTCCCTTCTTAACCTGATATTTATGATAATTTTCCAACCAGAATGGATAAAATTATTCAGAAAATTGGACGTGAGTTCATTTTCATAGCAACACGCTTTCAATGCAAACTTTTCTGACCCCAATATCCCTTAATGAGCCCCGCTTAATAAAAGAGATGATTGAGAGGTTTAAATATAGCCATGAAAAATAATTTTAAAGAGCTTTAGCTGTTTGTTATTTGAATGTAAAATTGAGGTATTTTCTTCGAAGGGCCACGGGTTTTTGAAGAACGAATGTAAATACCGAAATTGGGGTTTCCCGGTTACTGTTTAATTACCCTCAAAGGCTCTCGAACAGTAAATTGAGAGGCGCAGCCAAACTGAACGAAAGAACCTCATATCACACAAATTTCCAATTAATTTCATTGTTGATTAAACTTTCTATTATTCACGGTTGTGATATACAGGCAAACACATTATGCTTGAGAAACAATTTACTTACTTGTCTCCAGCGTTGAACATTGTCGAGCTTTTTCTATGTAATTAGCTTTTAATTTCAAAGTTGCGCCATTAAATTAGTGTTTTCGGAAAGTTGAGAATAGTTTGAATAGAGCTGAATGTATTATGAGAATAACTAACTTTGTCAGAAACGGTTTTTAGACTGTGGGCGACGCAAAACTTTTGAAATTATGTTGCAATTAAACTGGTTCTATTAATCGAAGTAATACAAGCTGCCGCTGTTAAACTAAATTAAAACTTCCGAAATTCTTGTGCTTTTAAATATTAAGCTTAATCACTTTTAATAGTGAATAATTAATATGAGAAGACCAAATTTCATTCGATGGAAATCCTTAGAAGTCAATTTACAAATGTGAATACTTGCAAAAAATACTTTTCTACTGAAACAAGCTGATGTTTTACTTGTCTGCAATGTTAAAAATAATCAAAAATGGATCTAAAATCTAAATTAAGTCCTGAAATTCAAAGCCCTCAACGGAGCCTGCTGCATTGCAAGTTTCTCAAGTAGTTTCGAACGCCAAAACACAACGTCCTTCAGTTAATTTGATAGTATCCGTTTAATACTGAAAGTTGCATCAAACAGAACAATTTAATATTGCACGAAAACTTTCGAAAATACTCTCTGAACGTTCTTCCTCGAACCCTTCTCTTTTCGAAATTTAAGCTTTACCTCGATAAAGTTTCCGGAAGTTCTCCGACAACGTAATTGAACGATACAACATCGGTACTGATATTTCCTCCAATTAAACAGAAAAAGTTAAAGCTAAGTTTCCTCGGGTTTTCAAGTGGAAACTTTAAATGAGTCTCGTTTTGAATCGTACGGAAATCTGTGAAAATCGCTAAGGGTTAATGGAAAATGTCTATTTCTTAACAATTTTTATTACTATAAGTGTTACTAAAGAAGAAAAAGTATGCAAATTATTATAAAATCAAAAGAAAATTTGTGGCAGATTCATTCGTTATTTAGTCAAAAGTTATGGGTTGAAAATTTGCTGAATTTTTCTCAAGTAGACGAACCACCCTCGAAATACAGGTCACATCAAGGAAGTTTAAATAATACGCTTTTGTGCTCAGAAAATTCAACTTCTTCGTGCACACTAATTGAAAAATATGTTAAGTTTCAGATATAATGCACTCTTACCTTGGTCACCCTGTAGAATGCTCTTGTTTTCCAATATACCGGGTCTCAATTTGAACACTTCCCATCCTTAAGGTCCCGCCAACGATTTAAGTCGCAAAAATCGTCAACATTTCCTTTACAATCGCTAATTTTCCAGTTTAAAGTCACAATTTCGGGTCATCCAATCCTTCGAGAGGCAAAAAAAAAAACGTGTAAAAACCGGTTAATTTAAAACTTCAATTGCAATAAATACGGCTTTACTGACAACTGATTTCAAAGTTGATGTGTTTGTATTGACTCGTTGCCATGGTGCACGTCTTGTATTAAAAAAATCGCCAAGCCATTGGCCGATCAGTTTTGCGTGTTTCCGGAAAAGCACGTCACCAGGGACGGTTTCTAGGCAACGATGGTTGTTGATTTCTTCGAAAGCGGAGAAGTACTGATTTTGTGCGGAAAATATTCCTTGTGGACGAAATGAATTATTTACGAATGGGTGAGTGAAATTTTGATTTTTGGCCGAAATTTTTCTAAGGGTGGGGTTCAACTTTTTGAAAAAAATTTAATTTTTTTCAAAATGTCTTAAATTATTCTGCCCATATGCGTACTCTGTTTCGAATGTCTTAGATAAAAGGCAAAATATACTCTTGTGCACGAATATACATTTCTAGACGAGTGGTTTACTAGGCAAAACTTTTTGTAGCATTTTTATGGGAATTTTTCAGTTTCAACTCAGTTCATCATTCCAGCTTGATTTACTGCACTTGAACATGAAAATGTATTAAATAATAAACACGACGTTTTGTGTCGTTTGGTCTGCGCGTTCATCTATCAGAAACTCGCGTTTTTCGGTTGAAAATCTAAATTACAAGCTGGCAACAACCGCAAATATACAGAAGCTCTAACTTCTCTTTAAACTTTAGTTTGTCCAAATAAACTACATACAACATATCATTCACATGTACAAAGTATTTATTTGGCAGCCTTCTATACTTTTAGAAACGTTTTTGTCTTTCAATGTCAATTTTTATTTCATTATTTTTCAATAATTTCGGCCTATTTCTGTATACATTCTTCGATATAAGATATAGTACGAATAGATAAAATATGGATTAAATTCACTCCAAATACAGTTTTTTGTATAAAAATCTGCGTTTTCCTCTGGAAACTTACCAACATCTACTTACCATCCAAGAAAGAAATGGAAACATAAAAACAGTGTTATTTACAAGACCAGTCAGTTGAATTTATTGCTTTAAACAAATAGGAAACAAATTAAGTCAAAAATTGAAAAAGTCACTGACTGTGTTTGCTAAAGAGTAGATTTACGCTTCGCGGCGATTTAATGTACCTACAGTACAACATAAATAACGTATTTAAGTTCGAATCACACCACCATAACATAAATCAACTAAACTCGCATTTGGGGTAATAAAATATTCAAAATCCCTTCACACCTGTGCCCTGTGCCCTTTTACATATGGATTATTACCAAAGCGGCACAATGAAAGGCAAGGAAATGCTCTAAGTCCAGGATATTAAACAATACACATGGTGTAAGCACTATGATTTAGGGCTCTATGTTTGTAAGGGTGCCTTTAATTTTGAATCAGAGCCTTGATGGGCCATAGAATTTAACCCTGGCGCAATACCTACATTAAGTTTGGAGATTATTAAATATTCAAATTTTCACCAGCTAAATTGGCATTAATATTGCATTTTATTCCATGCTTTTAGCCCCAACTGATACCTACAGACTGTTATTTATTGCAGGCACAAAATAATTATTGAAATATTTCTGATTACGCACCGCAATATTGCATTTATGTATTTCAAAAATGTAAAACATTTCTCATTTGAAACGGTTTTATTGATTCTTTCCGACCTCCATAAGCGGAAAAACCGTTTTAATTAATTATCTGAATGGTTCTCTGGAACAAACAAAATATGTACTTTTTAACATTTATTAAAGTGGAAAATTCCTATTATTACTATGTAAAATATCGTTGCGTTGATTCATTATTATTAAATATTGTTTAAATTAATCAATTAGTTTATGAACTTTAAGGTTTTTAACTAATCAAGAGTGCACATGTTCGCTTTTTGAGAGTTTATTAACTTCTAGTAAATAAGACGAATTTATAATTCATCCATCCAAAAATACTCACTTCATCAAAATTTATAACAAAGTCATTGAAAAACAACCATAAAAGACAATGAAGTGGAATCTACTAATGCAACAATCGACGATTAAATGTAAAAAATTGCAACAGAAGGCCAAACAGCCAAATGCTTAATATGTATTTTGGAATGCAGGAAATGAACTTATGCACTTTTATCTGTGGAAAACCCTCTAAAGCATGTTTCTTTTGTAGACTTAAAACGGTGTAATTGTTATTTCCAATGTTGCCTAAAAGGTTAAAATCGGTTTTGCGAATAAATCAACATGTGTTTTTTAAGCACATACGATCATAAACGTTCTGCTTTCAGCTATTAAAGGGAGAGATGTTTTATTGCTGCCGATTTGATAAGAACGATGCCAGGAAATTTATAACGTATTTGGGAAAATTGATGGTTAAGAGCAGCTAGGCATACAAAATATCGAAAAGATTGACTGTAACAGTCAAAGACGCAAAATCGACTTTTATCAATGTGCGCTGATCGACACTAATGAAAGAAACAAGTCTACATTCAATTCAAGCAAGTCGAAACAGAGGGAATGACTAATTTATTCAAAAAATAGTGAAATAAACCAAACATAAAAATAAATTTAATTATATTAATATTACACACAACCAGAAAATGCATTATTTAATACTGCGAAAATGCAGGATAACTGAAACATGCATTTTGTCTGTCTTCTATTTCCTCAAATTGATCACGCAGCGCCAGTAAATGTGGTTAAACGAAGCGGAAAACAGAGTTGAAAAATTATAGAGACCATGAAAATTTACGCTAAATTTATGATTTTTTGGAAAAGGCCTTTTGCGTTTGAAATGAAAGGATTAAAAAGTAAAAAAATGCATATGTTAATTACATAATTAAAAAAGTACTTACAAAGTTTCAGCTATTTTAAAGTGTTGTTTACAGGAAGTTATAGACCCGCGCGTCATCGTTTAAAAGTTAAAAAGAGAAAAAGTTAAAAATATTTAAGTGCATAATTCTTTAGAATATCTGCCCTTTTTTGAAAGTCGCAAAACTCGCATTAGAACAACACAAAAATACAAGCCTTTCCACAAGAGTTTGAAAGGAAATTTCTCTTCACCTAAAGCATCTATTTCCTGTTGACTCTTAGGTACATTCGTACTGTACTTAACGGATCGATCGTAGAGTCGTAAAGTAAGAGCCGGGCCATTTCCACTGTAGAGATACCCATATTGGCTTAATTTATTCGGTTACCAAAAACAAATTAGCAAACATTATGAGGGGTCGCGAGTGAACGGCATTCTACCGGAAATTTATAGCTCGAACGATAAAATAAACATGAGGTCTCGGTTAATTTGCCAAACACCGGAATGGATGTTGGGGGACTTTGGTCAGATAGTGCTGAATAGTGCGAACACACACGATTCGACATGTTTACCTATTTTACCTGAGCAGATATTTGCCGTGGCGATCATGCTGCCAAAGGGCATCCATCAACTCGGGCTAAATACAGGGTGATTCAAAATTGGCGTCATTCCTCTGGAGGTGTTGTCTGGCTGGTATAGGAGTACAGAAAAAATAGTAAAATAAATTAATTGCTATTAAAAACTGAGAAACTTGTAAAAAACAATATCAGAAATACGGCAGCAATGTTTTTCAAGGTAATCTGCCTAAGTAACGTTGCGCAAATACCTGTTGCTTCGTAATAATTTAAAACTCCGGTAACCATGGAATTATACAGACAGATAAATGGCAAATTCAACAAGATTTGTTGACGAAATGTCAACCTGTTCTCATAACCACGAATATGGGTGTTTATAAATAAACCCACTTGTCTTGTCTAAAACTAATTGCCTTTATCTATGAATAAACCCTACAACACCAAACATTTGAATGGTTGACTCCAAACAAGCTAGGGCCTGTTATCATCTCCTTGTTATGTCTCCTTATCATCCACTCTTATCAACCAGCTTCTCGTATTCAGTTAATTAACTCCTGCTCAATTTGTATCTCCTTGTGCTGTGTGTGTCGTACAAACGTGGTAGGAATGTATCCCTTCCTCGGTATTTATTTGGTGCTTGGGAAAGTGTAAAAAAACATCATTGCCGCTGTGCTTTTTCATCAAAAAATTGTAGAAGAGACCTTTTTGATATCAAAAATTTTCGTAATTCGAAGCAAAGATCGTAATTTTTC
>NW_026018508.1:13322751-13323979 GCF_020466585.1 Dendroctonus ponderosae
TTTTGAATGCTTAAGTATTCCAATATGCTACCAATTAAACATGGAACCATTTCAAAATAATGCTTAATAACAAAGTTGAAATTCGATCTTCAACTGTGAATATCTTCTAGAAATTTTCGAAAAAAAAATTTTCAATATTTTTCTCGTACTCCCCAAGGGAGCCTCTATCACCCCTTAAAAGGAATGACGCCAATTTTGAATCACCCTGTAGAGTGTTGAGGAATTGTTGCTGAAGTCTGAGTTTTTTGCGGCTTTGCCAAAACTTGTTTAAGTTTTCCCGCAAAAACTTCTTCGCAACCTTAATGGCGTCCGTAAAAACTTTTAGCTTTCACTTTTTATTAAAAGTTTTAACTTTCGTTTAACGTTTAACGCTCCTATGGTTCATGAACTGACTGATTGACGACTTAGAAAACCCATTTTTCTGACGGAATTATTATTACATTTTTTGCCCTCAAAGAGAGCCAACAATCCACTCAAGCCTAATATTTTTGCAGGTTAGTTCTATTTGGTTTACGCGAATTCATGTTTTCAAAAGCATTTTTTTCCGTGTTTTTCCTCTCAACAAAGCAAAAATTCCAGAGGTTTTTTATTGATGTTTGAAGAAGAGTGATCTTGATTCACAATTGGTGTTGTGATTTTTCGCAAAAATTTAAGCAAGAACTTGCCCCGAGAGCGTATCATACAAAAATCCATTTAGTAAAGAAATAAAATTAGATAATTTCTTGACGATTCAATTAAACAAACAAATTAAAAGCAATAATTTAAGAGCGGTAATGAGGTATTTTAAATTTATAGTCATGAGTAACAAAAACTTGCTATTAGCTTCACATCAAGGAACCAATAAAATTCACTATAAAATGAAGAAAACAACCAAATTTATTTTATCAATAAATAATGATCTTTTCTCTCTAATCTAATCGTCTCTACAAAAGTCCTGTAAAATTATCTAAATTAACATAAAAAAAATATATCTGTTACAAACATGGGATGTTTGAATCCTCCATTGTATGAAATCCGAATGCGAATTATTGAGTGGCTTTATGTTCATTTAATTAAAGCTTTTGAATGGTTTGCTATGCTGAAATGTGAAGTGGACCAAAAAAACAGGCACCTGAATTAAAATTTCACTAAAAGTGTTAATTAATTTGATTTATTTTTATTTTTTGAACATGAGATTTGAGTCATAGTAAAAAATGAACAATTGTATAAAAACCAAAACTCCAACCAA
>NW_026018508.1:13324720-13329688 GCF_020466585.1 Dendroctonus ponderosae
CTTTCTCAAACTACAATAAATTGCCTTTAACATGCCGCTCCTCCCTTGCTCTAAACAAGGCCTCCTTCTTCGCAGAAAGGTTTCAAGAAGGCAAAGACCTAAAAGAATTGATTTTTACCAATTATGAGTTTGTGTAAATTTTAAATCTGATAATGGCGCTGTTGTTTTGCCGAAACGTAATGAATAAACGATATTCTTTTTACTTCACACTTTGACTGAGACCCTGGAAAGGTAAGAATATAATAACAATTACACGCGGTCAGGAAAATAAATCAAAATTAATAGAGGAAGAAATTTCTGGATTAATTGGAWTTTTTCTTCCACAGCTTCAGTTGGAATGGGTCGTAGGCCTTTTAGGCACAAGTTCTTGATGATTTTTTGATAATTTATTGTGAAATWAGAGCACTCTATCAATCTCCAATAAAACACTTTTTCTGAKTTCTAAAAGACAAACATTTGTGAGGCAAAGCACCCAACCAGAAGGTTTTTCAAATATTACATTTTTGCACATTTTCTATCTAATAAATCTCTTGATTCTTCAAATTTTTTGCAAAATCGCATTATTCATTTATTCGGAAACCCGCGCCATAAGGTAATAAACTGTTTCGATAGATTCAGGTATAACATTTTCCATCCATACTTACTTAAACTTGCCTCTCTACCCGCAGTTTCACAGGGACCCACACTATTATTGATGTAAAGAGACTAGAAACACTTTGTGCTAATCTCATCATGTTTAACGGCTAGGAAAGATATAAACCTAAAAGCACTTCTATGTAATTATGAAAATGTAATGACTCGTTTTGTCTAAGGAAAATATGTAGTAGATGGGCTTCGCCGCCTCAATTTCGCTCTAATGTAGCTGAAGGTACGAAAATTAGGAAAGTCAAGATATAACCCTTAACACCATCTTCGCGCTGAGTCAGTTGAAACCTCTTTGCAAACTGCGAGACGATCATAATTGTCGTTGTCTTCATTTTCTGGTTCCGTTTTTAGTGCACTTTCCATGGTAATTGGTTTGCGTTCTAATGCCCCTAAATGAGAGTATTTTTGTTTAAGCTTTCCAGTTTTTTCAATACAAAAACTTTATAAATGTGCTTAAAAAAACATCATGGTTTCAAGTGTTTATGGATCAATACGAAGCTTGATTTGAGTCGATTTTTGATAGTTTGATGCTCGATTTGTAGTCTTCGCTTGAACAGTGGAGTATTTTATGGGCAATATATTCTGCTTTTTTCAGCGGCCTACAGTTTGCCCTTTCAAGAACGTGACCAGATTAATTAAATTATCCTATACAAACATTGACCCTAAAGGGACGGTAGTATTGTGGCATTCTTATTATCCTTTAAGCATTCGAGCATTAGTTGTTCAGCCAATGTTTACCTGCTGGGTTCACGTGTATTTAATCGATTACATATAACTATTTTAATAATTTTGTTATTTTCTTGCCCTGTGCCTTTCCCTGAATCTATTTATTTTTCTTCTCTTGGCCTTCGTTTCAAGGCGTCAGAAGGATATGAAGAATCGGTTTAATCCTGCTATTTAAAGCTCAAACAAGATTTTTTACTCTACTTACACTAGTATAACAATCATGTCCTGCTCTCAAGAAATTTTTTTCGCAATGTTCCACTAACGACTTTCGCAAAGGGTTAATTAAAATTATCTATTGTTTAACTTCAAGGTTTGGGTGGAGGACCAATAAACAACTAGCAAACGTGTGAAGCTATAAGCTGTTAACAACGAAGATAAATGAAAATGTCCTTTCCTTCTGTTGGCTTATCTTCTTTTTGTTGTCGGCCTATTTATTTTGTGACAATAGCAACTCCTGTTTAGGGCGATATTTCAACGGGAAACGTTGCTAATGAAAAATCATTAAGTTTGTTCAGCCGAGGCTGGATCTGATAGTTGGTTACCAGCTTTGTTAACGGTAACTGGCAAGAAATTATGCTGATTGAATAGTCTTTGTTGCTGATTGTTTTGGAAAATAGTGTTCTTCTAGAGTATTGGAATGGTTTTTTCCACTCAAATGCTAGTGGTGAGGTTCAGTTCTTTTGTGAAAATTTTACCTTCAGTTTGCTTTGGTGAATTTATTGCTGCTGAAGAAAACCCGCTTGATAACTGAAATGGAACCCAGAATTGCGCTTTGTAGATCTTTAATAAGTTTGTGATTTCTTGCATCTTATTTGTATTCACATATTTTTTATGAAGCAATTAAACATCAGCATTTTCAGGTTTTTTTGTTATTATTGTGTGCCACAAGTGGCTTTAGTACCTCTGAAGATGCAAGCCACTCGTGCTTGCGAAACGTCAGGAAGAAATGAAAAGAATGGCCTCGAAAGTCTATCTCTTTTGATAATATTTCAAACAGTTTTTGTTTCTGGTGAAATTTTCTGCTACTTAAACTAAGCAATGTTTTTCATACTCTGCCAAATCATTTTGTTAATTTTTGCTTGCAATAGTAATTGACTGTTTGGAAATATTTTCATCTGTGCTTTTGCTCGATTTTCATTGCTTCTCGTACATAAAAATTCCAATGTCTTACCTTCAAAGTGTAAAACAAATATAAAAATATAAAGGTAAACTTTCAAAGCATTGTTGCTAAATTTCGCATTTGAAAAATTGAAATTTGTTAGTTTTCAGCCACTTGATTAAATATTTTAATCTTTATTTTATTTTAAGTTTGTTTTTCGCAAAACTGTCCGCCATACCAAACCGCCGTGCATTCTAAGAGAGCATTTATGAGATAAATTTCAATAGAAAAGTTCATATAAACATGTGGTAGGAAAAATCTAATTTTGTGGAATCTTTATAATAGTTCTTATAATCTTCAATATAATATATTCTAAAATTAAATCATAAATGCATACAGAGCATGGAACCGAGTTAATTGATTTAATGGATTTTATCTCCTTCGTCGAAAACGAAGTAAGATACAAAATAAAGAGAACGACCCAAAAATTAATAGTTTCTATTGGTTAAACTTAAAAAAAAAAAGCAAAAAACACTGTGAAGCTAATGGGTTTTTTGTTTGAAATATTGATGAAACATATTTAAATACAAATTTTTAACTCAACACACATTTATGCTGGGGTTTTTCCAAAAATGCCTGATTTTGCTTACTTTTGCCGCGCTTCCAGAAGTTTCGGATAAGTGCTGACAAAATAATCAGTTATATCTGCATACAGAGTGTTTCCGAAACAAAGTATCAAACTTTTAGGGAGTGTTTAGAACTTCAATAGAAGACATGCACAAGAACCAATGTCCATAAAGGTCTGCTTAAGACGCTGCGGCCTTATGATGACTTTAAGGCCGTTAAAATGTAAACTTTTAGTTAAGCTCGACAAAAACTTCCAAGCTGAGCCATTTTCATACATTTTTTATGTCCAATCTCAAGCAGACAGCAAATTGTGTGGTTAAATAAATTTATCAAACACACTTGCTCTATGAGATGAGTGTACGCCTCTAAGAACACCGTGCGTCTACAATTTAATAAAACATAATTATAAAATCAATTTTTGCAGTAGAAACAAAAACTTTCGTGTACTATAAATGAACATCATTAGGTTTTTAAACTTTGCCAATTTCAGGCAGACAGAAACTTAATGATTAAAAATGTTCGGGAATTTGGTATCAAACCGAAGAAATTAATGGCAGCAGTTGTGATGCTGCCGGTTTACAAAGGCTTTGTGAAAAAGGCCCTTTTTCAGTGCCTTTTGTTAGAATGCGGCCATTAAAGTACACTGGTCGTATTGTAAAATGTCAATCAACAAATGGTTGCAATCTTTTCAATTCATTTAATGCAAAAATCCCATTAGTGTTTGGTCAGTTTTGTTTTGAGTCCCATTTTTTAGGCACAACATTATGTTACTAGCTTGGAACGTCGTTAAAGAGCACAGAGGTTTTGAGGCCAGAGTGAAGCTTCGGTTTCAAAAAGTTTTACTCTTATCGTTCACTCAAACTAAAACCTCTATTTGCGTTATGCCGCTTATTTCCATTATCAGAACTCTTGTCTCCGGCTAAGCTTCAAGTCTAAGCCAACAACGAAGCACTTCACTTCACTCTTCATAGTTTTCCTGGATGGCTCTTTGAGCCCTCAATGTTTTGTTTCATTTGTGTTTCTAAAAGGCAAGAAATTTACCTCCAAAGTCGCCCCAGGCTGAGGAATCACTGCTAGAAAAACCGGAAAATTCTTTCGCCTTCTAGTAGCCGAGACACCTTTCAGACTTGGTTCAGAATTCCGCAAAATTTACAAACTGTTTGCATTAGTAGTTATAAAATATTTCCGAGGCTGCTAGACATCCGCTTTGGCTCTATCTGCATTTATCTGCAGCTTTACATGCTGAATGGCTGGATATAATCTTGCCATCCAATTTATCAGTTAGCCAATCGATATCCTTTCGAATCCAATTTTCCAGAAATATAACCTAGCGATCGTTGAGTTATCCAGACGTGGTGATTGATAGTCAAGCTTGAACTCAAATTTTACGTTATGTTAGATTACATAAACGAAGCCTGATATTAGACAGTTAGTCTCGATAATGCAAATATCAATCTTTCCAAACTCTATAATTTAAACTATTAGTCCAGTCGGATTAGATTTTTTCAGGCCCTAAATAGATGAGGATAACAAATTCTTGGAAGTTGTTTGGAAGGATATTGGAACAATAGTTTGAGCGCGATTTCCTACTGTGGAACACTGTTTCACTGTTATCCACTAAAATTATGCTATAATTTAAATAAATGTAAGGTTTGCCATAAAACCCAGCATTAAATTGAATTTCTTCCAGACATATAACTTATTTTCCTATCTATATGGTCGCATAAAATAACATCTAAATCTTGCCTATGCTCTTTTTTCTGCGGCATTCGGTATTTTACGTAAGCTTTCGTGACTGCCTCAATTTAGTCCGTTTAGAGCAAGGGAGGAGCAGCATGTTAAAGGCAATTTATTGTAGTTTGAGAAAGGAT
>NW_026018508.1:13330687-13334364 GCF_020466585.1 Dendroctonus ponderosae
AAAGTTTTCCCTCGAACATCCGAAAGCTAAAAACTAATTTGAGCGACTTTCCGTGGCATCCATGATATTCATATTGAATAATAGCCAAATTGTGAAAGATGAATGGGTCAAGTTAAGTGCGCCAACACGGTGAAAAACTTAAAAATAGTGTCATAAATTTCTCACTTTCCGGTAACTTTTATATTTTCCACTTCTTTGACGTCGGAGCCGAACAAATGGACCGAAACGCAATATATAAAGAAAACAGGCGCATAAATCCGCCATAAGCGTTATTAAGGTCGAGGCATTTGTCAAAACATACGAGTTTTTCCGGAAAGTCAGGGTTTTAATAAAGTCGGCCATGTCTTCACGTTCGGGTTATTTTTGCTCGTTATTTGTTTTCCTTATCTATAGTTTTCCTTGCTTCATTTGGTTTGATAATCAATTATTTTTGTAACAATTGTTATTTGTAAAAAACTATCAACAACAAAGTTCTCTGCTGCCTTTTATTAAACTTTTTAAGACTGTGATTTATCTACTTTCCAAGCAATCAACCATAAAATGCGCATTGATCAGCATAAAAAAACAAGAATCGGTTAACTGCAATGCGTGATTCGATTTAAACAGCAAGTTCGTTAATTATTGCTAATGAGCATTCGCCGAGTTTCATACAATCTTCTAACGACTTCTAACAACGTGCAAGTAAATACCTTCATATTTTTAGATTAATGTTCTATCTGATCTACTGTTAATTACACTGTAAAGCGTAGTCTGATGACAGTAGAGAAGCAAATTTTCATTCGTATACAGTGATCAGCATATACATATGTATCTGGAGAATTAGGTATGAACGATTTAAAAAAATTAACTCTCTCAATTTCTGTACCGTCCAAACTATTAAAATGTGGCCCCCATTTGCTATACTTGCAACTTTTTCGCGATTCAATTTGTTTCCCAGTTCTTCAATAATCATTTCACTTTTTGTTTGACTATTTGCTTCTTCAACAGTGGATTATCGCATCATTAGTGCTCTTCGTATTCGTTTAATAAATGTTCTGAAATATTTACTTGAAATATAAAGACGTCCTTTCAACCTCAAGCAACTGGGAAAACCACTTAGAGGCAATCCATTTACGTGTCATTGCCAAGTTCTATCTTAGATAATATGCTGTCTCGCAAAAGAAGCACTATAAATCATTATGAAGCATTGCAGATTATACTGGAGTTGATTTTCCCAATCGGATGCAAAGTTTTCCAGCACATTTTTCCCGTCATTTCTTCGAAATACTTCTGATCTGAATGCATCTATTTGCAAACTATTAAGGCGCATTTCAACGTGTGAATTGAAAACTCTTTGTTAAAATCTGTAGAGCTCCATGGAGACAGTCTCGAAGGAAAGTTAAGCCTTAAGATCTAATTATACTTGTCTGTATTGTTTAAAGTTTCAGTCAGTTTAACGGGAAACTTCAAGATTGCAAATTTCATTAAGCCAGTTAAAAGGAATGGACTTATAGAGCGCTCAACGTTAACATTTTATAAAATGCAGCTTCTGACTAGAAATAAATGTGTGACTTCATTTGGACAACCACAATTCTGTTGAATAAGAAAGCTGGGGAAAAGACAACAGAATATTTGTTGCTTTCAAACATTGTCAATGCAGTTATAGTGAGGCAACTATGAAAATGACTTGAGGGCGTTCACGAAAGTTTATTACCGATAAGTTTTCTGCAAACATCCACTGAACGCCAAATAAACTGATAAAAACCAAGAGAGTTTTCAGCTTTTTCAAGTGATTGCTAAATCCTGCTGTTTTATGCAATTTTGGGGCAGTCGCTCAGGGTTGCATTTTAATTTATCTTTAGAAAAACTGTGCTTTCACTCTCAAGCGAACAATCAAACCGGTGAATTTTTATTCAAATTTTGTCGTTTTTGTGCCCGAGTAGTTTTTCGCTTATCGCAGGGCAGTAGGGAAAAGCCACGAAAGCAAGCAGTTGATTCCCTTTTATTTCATTTAAACAGCCGTAGGCAAAAAATATGTTCTGAATTTTAGAACATTAGATTGTCTTCAGTGTTCTTTAATTTTTAGATTTTGTTGATTATAATTTAATTCAAAAGAAATTCCTGGGTTCCCGTCAATTTTATTGTTTATTATTTAATGTTATAAATACGTTTCGGTGTTTTTCTCCACCATCATCAGTTTGTATGTATTTCCATTTCCATCGAATGGCTTGCCAAATGTGAAGGTAGAAACAACCATACATACAAACTGATGATAGTGGAGAAAAACACCGAAACGTATTTGTAACATTAAATAATAAACAATAAAATTGACTGGAACCCAGGAATTTCTTTTGAATTAAGTTGAAATACCGTCAGGAAAAAAAATATGCACAGTTTATTATAATATAAGGCTCGTTTAGACTTTTAGGTTTCATCAGACTCTACATTTAGCTGTTCATTTTTTTCTGGATTGATGCTTAACCTTCAACTCTAATTAACAACAGCAATATTCAGAATAATGAATTTTTAATTAATTGACTGTTTTCAGATATGGCCTTCATGTAACTGAACAGATTATTCGTTCTTAAAACATCCCCATCGGCAAAATATGCGATGTCACGTTTAGGGGTTTAAACATAACGAATTGTGTACGGAGACTCCCCTGTTTTCGCCTTTTTTCACAAAATGAGACCTAAAGATGTAAAACAAGCGCAGATATTCCCAACAGCCAAATTGGGCACGAGTTGAGTGAAGAGTATAATTTTTGATCTTCTACCAATTTTTCTTAACATGTAAGACGTGAAAAAATCCGCTGTATTTTTTATCTTTATTTCATATTTTTTCTTAATYTAAAATGAACACTTCAAACGTCGAAGAAACTTTGATTTTCCCGATGATTAAGAAAATTTCCTCATGCGTTTTTCATCCAAGTGTGTTGATGCCAAGTACCTAAAAAATGGCCTTCAAGGGCAATTGTTCTCCGAAAATTCGTAAAAGTGTGTTTTTTGGATTCATATACATTTGAATCTTGTTCTAAGAAAATCTGCTGTACCTTGAATAATCTTGTTTAAGTGACACTTTAAGTGTGTAGGTGCGAGAAACCACTTTGGAATATACTTGGAGAGTTAAGAAGGAGACTGTCAAGATTTATTTTAAAGGACAAAAAAAAATTCAAAAAGCAGAAATTAATATTTAACTTTTCCTGTTTTTGTCCCTTTTTAATGGGTTTTCCAGTAATGCTCGACCATCACGCGCTTTCCTAAAAATTCTGCAAATCCAATTATAGTCACCCTTTCGGTCATGGTTAGTGTATTTGAACAGGAAAAGATACTCAGAATAAACATTGCGTTTTTCTATTACGAGCTCATCTATCATAAGCAGTCCACTCGTCCCTTTAGAGAGAAAATTAAACTTTTGGTACAACCCTAAATATACCATTCGTCTTAATATATAACACGCTCTAGCCGAAAACAGGCATTACACAAATAATTTGCGATAATTTTTCGGATTTCCAGCGATTAATGGACCTGCAACGGTTTATTGGCCTAAAAAAACCTGCTGTGCTTCAGTGATGTCCAAAATAATATTTATTCGAATAAAATATAATATAATTAAATAATTTCCACGTAGTTGCATGTAGGACAGGCGTGATTCTGCTTGGCACATTAACCATATAAATTATGTTCAACAAAATGATT
>NW_026018508.1:13334414-13337048 GCF_020466585.1 Dendroctonus ponderosae
AAATTCAAAACAAACCCATAATTGGGCACATTTAATTCTTTACATGCTTGGCTAGCATATAAAGAGTCAAATGTGCTCAATTATGGGTTTGTTTTGAATTTTAATCTGATGATGGCGCTGTTGTCTCGCCGAAACGTAATGAAATAAACGATATTCAAAATGTTTACTTCACACTTTGACTGAGACCCAGGAAATATAAGAATATAGTACATAACTTAACACATTTTGACGTTGCTTTCCTCACAGTTCGTTTGCACTACTTAATCTGCGGATCTACACCGAGCTAAGTGTTTAAAGCAGATCAGAAACCATTGTAAATCTAACTTTAACCCTCGGATTATATGCTGATAATCGGGATTAAAGGCTGATTCAGATAGCAATAGAAAAGCATAGGTGGCATAAATGATGCAAACGGGTTATAAATTTTAGCTCATTTCAGAGACAGGGAACGTTTTATCGTATACTGTCCTTCAATAAGTTAGCGTCCGCCATCCAATTAACCATTTTCCAGTTGCTTATTAATACCCACTGAAATCTGCTTAGGAAAATGTGCTCAATTGCGAATAATTCCAATTAACAGACTAACATTTCACTCTTCAGCAAAATGCTGATGGATCGCAGAGTAAATCCTGTAAAAAGCGTCATAAGCGTCCGGGAGTTCAAAACTCGTATATCCCATCAACATAAAACGGGAATGTTGTACGCTTTGCAGGAATGTGCGGAACTTGTAATACCGCAGGTGGTTTTTATGATCAACAAAGCTCAGAGCCGAGTGCAATAATCATTTACGGCCAGATAACGGAGTTTCCTATTAAAGTTTCTACTAGCGTCAAAAGCAAACATTAATTCAATTTTCCTTTCATGTTACAGAGTAGATTTTTCAGTCTGCCTCTTCAGTTGCTTGTCTAATAGCTGAGAAGCACTTTGGCGATATTAGGCAAAATATATGTTTTAGCGCAAAAAGCCTAAAATAGGTAACATGTTTTCATTTTATTTTGTCGGTTGGTATCGCTTGCTTACACCCTCGTTACTAAAACTTAATAGACCTGCAAAATGACTGTACCGATAATTATCTGATTAAACTATATGGGAGTTTGACCCATTGGCCGGACTTTCTTCTTTCTTCGGCGAAAAATCTTTCAAAATTATTAGCAAAAAAACTGCTCCGCAAATTTTTCATTAATATTTTTCGTGTCCACCGCAGGTGATTCTTCCTTATTAACACCACGAAATAATCAGTAGCTTTATTGCTAAAATTTTTTATAAACCCCTTTTCCTTAATCCCCAAGTGAGCCTTTGTAACCCTTTAAAACTGTCTGCCCTACAAAAAATAACGAAACGTGACTAAAGTTTTGCTTTGTAGAGCAGTTTAAAATTTTTAATTTATTTTTTAATATTATGTAATCACAAAAGAACAATTTCCTAAGCGGCATTATTATGCTAATACTTCAGGGCAAAAATATGTTCCAAATGTTTTCAACTGCGTCATTTTAGCGGACAGTGAACTGAAGCAAGCGGACGCTCATCCTTCATAGCAAATCCTTTTAGCCCAACGGGAGAATTAAACGCACCAAATAGAGTTCAGATTTAATTCGCAAACTTCATGCTACAGAAATTGGTAAATTGTGGAGGATTTTAGGATGGTTGCATTCGTTTCTTGACGCTACTTTAAGCTAAATGATCATTTTAAAAAATTATCGGAATATCTCCTGTTAAGTTCGGAGGAACATCACTAACCACCATGTTCCGGTTCTATTTGCTCTAATGAACAGTATGTTTTCCCTCGTCTATAACACCCGCCCCGTTACCAGAACTTTGTCGCTCAGTCGCCCAGTAATTAACCCTAATCTGGTTGACCCTATCTTAGAGAAAATGGAATTCGGGCCCGTATTAATCAAGTGTTTCCGCTCGATTTGCAGGTGAATATTAGCAATACGTGGATGTTGCCTGAGGAGGGATTTCCAGTATTCTACCGCTATTTCCGGGATCGCATTTCATGGTACGAAGCAGACGCCGTATGCCAATTTCATCATGCCAACTTAGTTACTGGTGAGTAAACGATGTCATTAAGTTAACGATTTCCCGAATACGTCTGAAGCTTTATTATGTGAAGCATTCACAGTTGCTAGAACTATAACGTGACACTGTTCATGGTGTCCCTAATTAAGATCTCTTGAGACGTGCTCTGGATGCAATCAATCCATCAATCAATAATGCGCAAACTGTTAGTTCTGTGAATGTAATCGCGTAATTGGGTGCGAGAGGTAAGTCCATAAAAAAGACGTTCCTTCCAGCTCTTTTGCAAGCTACAGTTTGCAGTTATTTAGTGAAGCAAAAATGCTCTTCTGCTCTCAAAATTTAGTGCCCGATTCACTAAATCCGGTTCCAAATGGTTCGTGGAACAAGGGTAGGGTTTTTGAAGATTCATCTTCGAGACGGTTATTTTTCACATTGTTCTGATTGCTGCTTGTCGAGAAGAATCACACTCCATGTTAAAGAATTAATGCTTCTGAAAGGTTGGAAAAATTAGATTTTTCGGCTTGCCTTCGATACTTTCAAATGCCTTCCTCTCGGTGATGATCTTTCCAAAAACAAAAATTATCGCATATCGTTTATTTCATTACGTTTCGGCGA
>NW_026018508.1:13337776-13341932 GCF_020466585.1 Dendroctonus ponderosae
CAAGTGGGTTTTACAAAAATTGTTAATGACTTCAACCGAGGTTTAACGAAAAATTGTGAACCTCCAAATTTAGAGAAAATTTCCGAGTAGTCGATGGGATTTCGAAGTAAATCGTTAAATAAATTAGTGCGCCTTTCGTATGTTTTGCACGCCCTTCATAACGCCGTAAACTAATTATTCTGTTTTCTGTTTTACCTAATTAATCCACATGCTCCGTATTGAACTAGCGAATCGGAGACGACTGATATTTTAATTAAATCGCTCCATCTACACCTTTAAAAATGTGTCAAGAGCAAATGCTTCAAAGACGGTTTAAAGTGGGTATACGCTTTCCATATTGTCTGATAAATTGGCATTTTCCACCTTCGATTTCATTCATTTTCTACCTCCAAATAGGCATACAACTGTTCTGTTTCAATTTTTCATACTTTCATTTTCGTTCTACAAACCTGTACCCATTTTTGCTGGTGAATGGATGACAAATTCGATCGGAATAAGTAGCAAATAAATTGGCAATTGAAGTAAAAGCGAATTCTCACGGCAGTTTGATTGTATCAAGCCCGATGCCGTCCCCTGTATATATTCAGAGAACCACTTTGAGCGTCTTTCCAATTACCAACTTTGCTTGAAAAACAGCGACAGCGGCAGAAAGAGCACTTCAGAAAATAATTTCATGCTGTGCGGTTTTTATCAAATTTAATCTGCGCTTCCCCGAGTGACATAAATAAAAACTTTCGGTCCAAGCTGAATCTGCAAAGAACGAAAATATTCGGAGGTTTTGTTGTTACACTTTTTCCGCTTTGACTTTTTTATTTTGTTGCTTCGTTTCAATCTGATTTATGGTGCGCAGAAACTTGATGTAATTATTCGAGCTCCTAAGGCTCAATTGGTCAAAAATCGATCCAAAAACAGTTACAAATCGTTCTGGATAAAATAAGGTTTTGCTAAAACTATTTAAGAGCAAGTTACTTTTTCATTGGCAATTTTATTAATTATAGTTGGTGGCAAAACAAAGATTGTTACTTTACCTGAAGCCTCAAAAACCTGTGCATACCTAACTGCTGTTGAAAATAGGGTGTTTTCATTGTATCAAAAATTCATACTAACTGAACATTAATGTATGGTAATGTATATCTATATGAAAGATTAAATAAGTTTATACTATCTGTATATTGCTTTTTTGTTAAATATTTAATAAACAAATTCAGCTAAGATTCAAATTATTCATGAATCTCCAAAACGCAATCCTATTGGTTGTGACGTCTCTGGTCATATAAATGGCGGATTGTTTACGTTCTGTGCATAATGTTTAGTTGTGTGGGTGTGTTTCATTAATTATTTTGATGATTTAAATGGTTTGTGTTAAACTAAAAAATGGCATCCGAAGGATTCCTTAAAGCGTCAACAAACAATTTACCATGTGTACATATTTTATGGTTACCGAATTTTTAAAAAACGACGAACGCTTTAATTCAGCCGAATTTAAGGGTGTCAAAGCAGCAGCGTAAGCAAAAATCCGTAAATTCATTATTAGTTACTCTCTCCTTATTATACGAATCTGTCTGTATTGGTTTAAATTACGTAAATCATATATATAATTTCACTTATTCAACTTAACCTAACCTATACACATGGCTGCTTTAACAGTAAAATAAACTATTAAATTTGTATTTTGGGCATCACGAGAACAATATGTTGATTTCGGATATGTGGAGTTGAAACGCGAGGGTTCTTTGTGCACTGTACAAGGTAGAATTTGCCCACAACACAGAGTACGATCGATATATATTCATATTCTGCATATTCTGTCTGCCTCATCATTAGCTTATTGTTCGTACTTTCATTAAAATGATCCTCGCAACAAAAAAACGTTGATTTTGATTTAGGAAGTTCAGGTCTAGCTGCTTTGAACCATAAAACTTTACGTGCATAATCATGGGGAACGGTTAAAAGAGTTTGCTTGGACCACTTATTGGGATATTCTTGCATCCTGGCCCAAAACACCACTTATTTTGTGATCCATACCTGTCATTATTTTCCTTTATGCAAGATAATAATAATCAATAAAATAATGATAATCACAATAACTTAAATAATAAAACAAAGCTGCGGAAACAACAAAATAAACAAGAGACACTTTGTTGATATGACCTGCTACGTCACAATCGGGATAGGCAACCGACGATACGGATTCGGCATTTTTGGCGGAAAATATCTGATTTGAATTTAAATTCGCTGTAAAATAATTATGGAGACTTTTTTAGCAAAAAAAATTATATCAGTGCAATGTTTGCCATAACTACTTTCTATATATCAACATTAAAAAAAGTGAAAACACCCTATTGTCATTCAAAATCTTTATTTCAAAACCCATTAAACCCGTAAAAATCCTTTGCAAACTTCCATTGTTTTTTCATTTCGTTAAAAATTTAGTTCACGATCAGCATTTGGTGCCGTTTTTAGTTAAGCTTTCTAACGAGGCGAAGAAACGCGATAACTCGGCACTGTCTGGCTCTCTTTGCCATTGCATTATGAAAATTGCCTCGTTTTTCGACTTTTTTCTTCGGTTAAGCAGCTGTCTTCACTCTGAAAATTAGATTACGAAGCCGCTAATTTAATGAGACTCTTCTAGGCACAGCGACAGCGAGGATATTTCCCCATCTGATTACGATGGATGACAAATTTTTAATTAAAGCGCACAAAAATTAAAAAACGCCCTGTTGCGAGTAATAAATTTCAGTTCTGGCAGCACAACATTCAATTACTAAATAAAAATCGCCCATTAAAATGCCACGCTAATTTCCTAAAACACGGCTACAGCAAGTTGGGCGTAAAAGTCGTTGACAAGCGATAACAAAAAAAAAACGGTTTTTAATTAATTACATCTCTATACTGGCAGCAGTTTAAAGGTTTTTCGGTATTTTTCTCACCGGCTGGGTTGGAAAAACGATAATGACCGCCTTTTTTCTCCAGATTGAATCGCGCAGTACAAAGTAAACCGTTCTAAAAGGTCATCATGCATCCAGGCATTAATCAATTAATCAACATGACATGTTTGCAAACAGAATGCTACTTGTATTCCTAGATTGTACGTGAGGAATTTGTGATTTAAGCAATACTTACGCAAATAAATTTACTGTAATTATTACTGCAAAAAAACATTCCCAGCAAAGTTTTTGCTTTCAGAAGTTCAAAAGTTAGCGATTTCTGTTTCTGGATTTGGCAGGCAAAGACGGTGGAAAGCAGCAAGAAATTCAATAGAAAAGAGAACTGCGTTTCCCAATACTCGGAAAATGAGTAAAAGTGTGTTTTTCATAACGTTAATTGCCCGGTAGCTTCGTTGGACATTCTCTTCTCCTATGCAATTTATGATGGCCATTAAACGATGCAACATGCAACATTAATGCTGCAAAATCAACGCTTACAAGTGTATACAAGGGAATTGGGTTTCTTGTCGCATTAAATCAATATGAATAGTTTGATTAGTCGCGACAGCAACTGCCAGCTGAGTTATGTTGAATCCATGCTAATTCACCTCAATTTCGATCAATTAATTTACAGCGACAGCAATGACTAATCTGGGTTACCGAAGACCGTTTCTTGCATCGATAAGTTTTGCCGGTCTGGTTGAGTTTTCGCAATCAAAATGGTTTCATTAATCACTGGCACAGGTTTGGAGCACTCCAGTCATCTGGGGATCGACTGCCAAGCCAAATTTTGGGTTTATGGTGATAAATTTCGTTTTTGAAATGATTTGACGTGAGTGCGCGTTTTTGGCTACATCCGCGGCGGAGATTGGAAAATGGGAAAATGCAGGAAATTAAGTTTCCACCTGAAAAATGGCCCCAGCCATCGATATTGCATCAAAATTTCGTGTCGCAACCTTTATCAGTTTAGTAAGAAATCTGGTAATGGATTCAGTTCAGGCTAGACGATTTTATTTCCGATCGTCAGGGCAAAAATGTACGAAACAATTGTAATTTGCTAGACTTGCTGATGAATAATAGATGAATTAATCAGAAGAAATAATAGTCAATTGATAATCACGAAGCACCTGAACCTCACACTTTCATTTCACTATCGCAAACAAATTCAATATCATCGCGATCTTTCAAAAGACGCTTAAAATGTGTCGAAAATGTCTATTAATTGGGAT
>NW_026018508.1:13342931-13346568 GCF_020466585.1 Dendroctonus ponderosae
AATTTCGGCCAAAAATCAAAATTTTACATGCGTGTTTTTTGAGCGCAGTCGATTCCTTTCGGCGCAAGAAGGTCATAAATATACAGTTATAAAGTGTTTGGTTCAATAATAAGGAAGAAATCGTCGGTTAAAGATCGTGAACGCTCAAAAAACGCATAAAATGTACCGCAAATATCGATTATTTCGGATCTGAAACTTCCAGCATGTTTTTCAATTAGTTATTTTTTACACACGCTTTTATGTCCCTGCCCCGCAAGTAAATTCACCTTCAAACTTTATTAATGATAATAACTGCACTTGATGAATTATTGTCGTTTGTTGTCTAACTTCTCCAGTCCCGGTGACTTCAAGCAAGAAATACGACACTCGAACACACAGGAAATAATTGGAACACATAGTAGATCTGGCAATAAATTGCACCAATTACGCCGCTTTGACAATGGAAAAACGGAAATAATAATCTTTCCTTTTGAGTAAAGTGCTGCCTGTGACCTTTCCACTCAATATTTCATATCAGAAGGCGCAACGTCAATTTCTGAGCAAACTCTATTTTTATTTGCACAACACATGACGACCGAGGCAAACCTCTAATGGCCTAACATGTATTAGGTATTGATCGAAGTTTATCGTAAATATTCAAGTGAGGGCACATGGAATAGGTGTATTGAAATATGCATGCATTTGCGATATATGGAATTGCGAGAAGCTTGCCAGAAATTATTACACGGCAAGGAATTCTCTCTTACCGAGCCTTTAATGGGTTTTCTTTATATATCCATGTCATAGTAATTTAATATTTTGATCACGAGTTTTTTCTTGCTTTGTTGACGTCTTGTTCTCATCATCAACATTTATTTTGCCCAAGACCGGTATGATTTTTTGCTAAATAATGGACGACTCTTTCGGTTCGTTTGCATTGAGACTGTCATTGAAAGCGACTCTTCCTCCACTAGCTGCCGGGGAATTTGTAGTTTAAATTGTCAAGAGGCTTGGAATTAATCATTTCCATATGTTTTCACCTACTCAATATGTTCTCTAGCTAGTGAAAGTTTTAATTGGATAAATACCTCTTAAAACTAATACGAGTTTGAAGTGGTTTCGAGCTCCAGGATAAATTTGCAGCTTCCATGAACTGTACGTGGGAGCGCCTTAATACTTTGTTTTAGTGTCAATTTAATGGGGTTCCCAATATCTGCGAAAATAATTCACCTTACACGCTGCTGAATGTTAATCATTACTTTAGAGAATTATTTTTCACGTTGCTTATGTTTCTTATTAAAACCATCTAATTTTTTTCTGACGCTTTACTTTACATTTTAGGCTGCGTTAGTAAGAAAATCGCCTGTTTCTTTTTCAGTCACATTAAGCGCCCATCACGCCCTGAACTGTACACAATTAGCTTCGATTTACTCAAAGCCTAAAGCAAATTTATGTTTTTTGGTATATAAATTTACTTAACGCCTGTTATGTTAATGCATACAACACAACGCATTTTTTATCTGAACCCATTTGTATCAAAATTCTTTGTTCAGGTTTTTAAGATTCTTGTTTGGTTCGATTTAGCTCTTGTTTGCCATTAAAGCTCGTAGTAGTTATTTTGATCATTCCAGGTCCATTTTCCATATATGCTTAATGTCTTCAGCATTCAGCAGTTAATTGAGCTTTTAAATGTAACACTTTGCCCTTCTGCTGTTAGATCACTTTTAATTTTAAAAAATTATTGATTTTTGTGCTTGAAACAGTGCGAATAAAGCAAAATACAATAAAAACTTTGCTGAAAAAAAAGTGAAAACTCGACGACAAAAATTAAGAATTGAGTTTAATGAAAATTTTTAAAGGAACATGTTCCTTTTGGAACCGCATGTTGAAACCTATTACCAACGAGAAACTGGAACGTTGTAACAGAAAAATAACCGTTTATCCCACCTCTAGCCTGAGCCAGTTGTAACAATATTAATTGCATTTAATGTTAATAGAAACTCGCAGTTTCGCTTGAACTTGACTGAGTATTTCAGTCTTATCGCAGCCCTTTCGCAAGCTCTTCGTTGCACCATTTTAATAGGAAATATTAGCATTTTTTACAGGAAAAGGATTTAAAGAAAGTTTAATTTAATTCGTACCCGCGGCATTTTCTAATTGGCCAACGCTTGGAACTGAATGCTGCAATTAATTTATGCTAATTCTTATATTCTGCTTGAATATTAATGCTGCAGCAAAATGGGGAAAAATTGCGATGCATTTTGGATTGAATGTATTTTAATTTGAAAAATTTCGCTGCATGTTAAAGTGTAATCAACTCGGTTTTAATTGATCGGCTAGAGAGTGATCAAGCATTAAGTTTTAGTCGACTTTGTGTTGAAAAACGGGGACTTTTGCGGTTTTCTGGTCATGGACAAAAATATTCCTGACCGGAAAAAATGCGATTGGGAGAATTTGGAGAAGGCTTAAACTTGAACATTTTAAGGCAAATTAATGTAGGAATTAAATAGGAAGAAACAATGCAGCATAACTCATCTGTGTACGACGCTCAATACATCTGCGTTGCTGTTGCAAAAGTGCACTCCTAACAATTTTTCTCTGTTCCAAATAGAGTAAAATAGCCAAAACCTTTTAACAGCTTGACATATAGCTCCCTGCAATTATCCTTGCCGAGCTCCAACGGAAAGTAGCATAAAACTACTGTCCGGTTCTAATTCCATCTGGCCTATAAATCTTCGCAACTGTTTAGAGCGGTATTCAGGTTTTTTCTTCTGATTTTTTTGCTACTTCTGGACCATCACAAAGTCCCACTACGAGTAAATTAAACTCTGCGCCATACTTTTACCAGCTGAGAGAAGTGGACAATTATGTAATTTGCATTTGAGCTGGTGCGACACGGATTTATAGATGTGGACTGAAATTTGTTGCTGATACTCACTCAGAGGCTTACTAAAGGCCGTTTTATTTGCTCTAACAAATACACAGAGAAGTAAAGTTTTCAATTGAAAAATGTGAAATATTGTGCATTATTCTTGTGAATTTTCCATTATTACACCCTGTCTGCAATGTAATTGAGGGGTGACTGAAACATTTTGTATTGTAAAGTGAATCTTTACCAGTGTTCGAATATTAGTTATGTATATAAAAAGAAGGGTTTTTAGTTTCACACTTTTCCTTCAAATAATTCCATACTATCGAAATACCCTCGGGTTAAGGATTTATTTTCCTCCAGTTCGTGATAAAAATAAATATATTTGTTTCAATGTTCAATTGATTTTAAAAGAAATATGAAGATACCCTCATCAGTTATAATTGTTGTTCTTTCGTGTAGGCAGTTGTTGCCTTCTTCCGCAGAACTGAACGCGGGTTCTGATGAGAACAGTGTAAGCGTTCAAGCAAACCACTTCTGAAGATGCAAATCACTCGTGCTTGCGAAACGTCAGGAAGAAATTCTACCGAACGACGGCCTAAAAACCCGAAAAGCCCATTAGTTTTATTTTTTAGAAATATTCATTTATTTTCTAAAAACGCGCAAATTTCCATGGCTGTGGTTCAGAGGTGTTTTAAAATATAAAAATTGAAATACAGTAAAGTCCGCTTATAATGAACCCGGTTATAGTGAACTTTCGGTTAAAACGAACTTTTTTCCTTTAATTGA
>NW_026018508.1:13347567-13350507 GCF_020466585.1 Dendroctonus ponderosae
AACCAGTTTTAGTTCATTTTTCAAGTTCGTTATATCCGGACTCAACTGTAAGTGAAATCCGAAAGAAATAAGCCAAAAGTTTGACTTCGACTAATCTTACGCCTTGACATTCAAATCAACTTTGCAGACATTATTTCTCCCTATACAGCGCCATCGAAAATGTTCACTCTCATCTGGCCTGAATGGAAAGGGATGTGGCACGCATGGAATACAGAGCGCATGGAATTCAGTCGTTATTTTGACCTCACAAATCCTATTTTTCAGAAGCTTTTTCCCCATTTGATTGAGGTCAAACGGCTTTCGAGTGTTAACTGTGAACTTAAGAAAAGTTTTCAAATCGGATTTCCTGATGTTGTACCTTTCAGATTTTTCCGTTTTCGCAACGCCAGTTTGGAGGCTTTATTGGAGCGGGATTATGTGTTCACTGCGTCTAACTTTTACAACAATGACAATGGGAAAGTTTAGAAGTTCTTGGCTACTGTTCGTATGAACTGTTGATTACTTACCTTCCTAATGAGATGCTTTTCATGCTGGGCAAGTTTTTTCAAGTTTTGGGCCAAGATTCTCTCACTTTTTGACGAAGGTGACAAAAAGTTTTTGTGCCTTTGAGAAAGCTTTAAATTGTGCTAAACCAGAGAAGATTGTAAAATTTGTCTTGCAGGTATGGTTTAACTCGCTGAAGCATCCCCTGTTTACTCTTTATTGGGGTTGAGGAAACGTTTCCTTCCAAACAGAGCCGCGATAGAAAAAATCAATGAAACTCATTTATGTTTTTAGAGCAACTAATTCCAAAGTCAAAATAATTCGAATCGTCGGTTCAACTTCATGGGTGCAATATAAATCGTTGGTAAACTTCTGGAGGGTTAAACACGAGAAAATCATCATAAGCCTTTACTACCGATGAGATTTTTTATCGATTTCGTATGATTTTGGTTGCCCCAACAATCTGACTGTCATCGAAAAATTCCCTGGCTCTAATCAAATAATCTGATCAAAGTTGGAATGGTGCTGAATGTGAGTATAAAGGATCCCACAAAAACCAATTTTCCTTTCATAATCCTCAGGCCTTTAGGTTTGCACTTTGGTAAACGTGAAAGCATGCAAATTGTATTCTTTCAGAAATATCTCTATCGACGAGTGTGCTTTACCAATGCCCTTCTATACACGCTTCGGATTTTTTCTCGATTGAATTGGACTCAGTTTTCTTTTCGATTGTAACCCCTACTTTAGAAAATTGTTTTTCAATTGCTCGAGCCCGTTTTCGTTTAACAGCGGAAAATAACACACATTTCATCCCAGCGCCGATGTACAGCAAAGCAATCCCAGAAAGTTTCGAAAAAAGTCATGAAGACCAAGAAAATTGAAGATTGGATAAATGTTGGTCAGATTAAGATCATAATTTAGTGTAGGTTCAAAATTTTTTCGTTTCACACATTCGACCATAATTAAGGGCACAATTTTGAATAGTTTTCGTGTTTGATAAAGCCGCACAAACAGTTCCTTAAATGTCGTCATGAGTGTGAAAAATATTCCGGTGCTTGTAAGCTTTATGTAAAAAGAAACCTTTCTGAAGTGTTGTTTTCATGCAAAACCCCACTTAAGGCTCAAACCATTTGTCGTCGCCCTGCAATCTAAAACACACCCTAATAGTAAATAATTATACCACCGCTGATAGGCTTGAATAGTTCCATCTTCAGCATTATGACAAAGTGCTCTTGGGTTTGATTTGAGCAAATGCGACATCGAGATACCAGAAGCTTTCGTGATTAAGTGCATATTATTAATTAACAATTAGAGTCGTCTCAAATGGCAGATTAACTTTGATGTTTTCTTTGTGAGAAAGTGTGCAGATTTTATTTGAAAACGTCGCCATAAAACATTGTGTTGATTCACTGATGCGTAGCTCTTGAGTTCTAGTCCCGGAAGAAACAGATATGAAAAATCCATCCAGATGGGGAATAAACTGGAAAACTTTACGCTGCGTGCACTTTAAAAGAGCAAATAGCAGCTATGTAAGCGCGGGTGGCTTTTGTTTCCCAGAGAACGCAAGCAAAAGACAGGCTCCTGATTAAAATCGTCGTTTCATAACACCAAGATGTAAACGTGCAAATATTGATGAGTGCGCTTTTCGGAAATTCATGTCTCAAGACTGTGCCAAAGTCATTATTCAACATGAAATTGTGTAATAGAGGGCAAAGATTAATCATTTTCAATACCGAAAGAATTCCAGATTCCAAAAGAATTCAAATCCGAAAGAAAGCAAGGAGACCCAGTTCGAATATACAGTAAAGTCCGCTTATAATGAACCCGGTTATAGTGAACTTTCGGTTAAAACGAACTTTTTTCCTTTAATTGAAACGTCGTCCATAAAGACCAACGTATTTTTTTACTGGTTATAACGAACCTGTTTATAACGAACTTCCGGATATAACGATCACTTTTTAGGTTAGTTGTATATTCCGTCTATAACGAACTTTCACGCTCAGCAACACCAATCCTGCGGAGTTGTTTATATTAGTGAGAGCTTGAGACAGGCAATGACTTGTTGTTTTTTGCCGCGTTATGTATGTAAATCGTTTTAGAATGGAAAAACAAAAACGCAAAGCTTTTTCACTAAATGAAAAGTTCGAGATTATTAACAAAATAAAAAGTGGAGTAAAGCAGAGTGGCATTTACAAGGAATTAGCACTTGGAAAGTCTACTGTTGCAACAATATGGAAAAACGGAGAAAACATTTTATCAGCGTATGACAAAACAAATGTTAGATGTAGGAGGTTAAAATTATCTGCACATGAAAAGGTTGACAAAGGACTTATTAAGTGGTTTACTCAAAAAAGACAAGAGAACGTTCCCATAAGTGGCAGTGTTTTGCAAGAAAATGCTAGTGAAATGGGGAGTAAAATCAAAAACAAAGAGTTTGCTTGTTCTAAAAGTTGGGAA
>NW_026018508.1:13351053-13356629 GCF_020466585.1 Dendroctonus ponderosae
AAGATGACGATTTAGGTGAAACGTATTCTACTGTAGACACTAATGCTGTTCCAACCATTTCTGAAATGACAAAAAAGTGTCAGAAACTCGGAATTTTCTGCAATAACGCCAAGTTCCTAATCATATCTGGGAGTCCTTTTGGTGATCTTGAAAACTACATAAATAACATCTATTTTTGCAGCAGAAATGTACAAACAAAAATTACAGACTTTATGAACTAGATTTCAAATTGAATTTACTTGATCTTTTTGTGTTCTTTTTAGTCATACCTACTAACTTCTACTACTCTATGTAAAAATAACGAAATACAATACACCACGTGTTTTTGTATTATTATTCGCTTATAGCGAACTCCGGATATAACAAACCGTTTTAGTTAATTTTTCAAGTTCTTTATATCCGGACTCAACTGTTTTTTTTTGTATTCCTGTCGCATGAGTTTCTGATTATTATATTATTTAAACAATAGTGACCTGACACTGAAAAATCCAATTGGCGCCTCTAAAGCTAGGAGATTATACGAATGTTGCCACATTTTTTATTTTAGGAATTCGCTAGCCCAAACCTTATGAATGACATGAAAATATCTCGTTTTGGTAGCAACACCTACAGCATTGCAAAATTTGGTATTAATTCTGCTGTCTGTTCACAATCTCAAAATCTCATTAGCGGAAGCATTCTGGTAAATCGTCGATTGGAGTCGGCGACTATTCGTCTCCACTAATGAGAAATTGATCTTGATAAAATGCTTGATATTTTCTAGGTTTAACCGCAAATCGAATTCTGAATAATATTTTACGTTCGGTTTGGTCGATGTCAATTTGAACTGCAGATTCTCCGCTATGCGATTTTGTCAATGAACGTAATTTCCTCCAAAGATACGAGCCAAAACATGTTTAGAGTAATTTAAAATTTTTCGATAAAAAAACTGTTCACATGCAACCGTTTATCTTGAAACCTTGTTAGCTTGCGAAWYGTCAGGAAKAAATTCTACCGAACGACGGCCTAAAAACCCGAAAAACCCATYAGTTTCAAGGAATGGCCTCGAAAGTCTATSTCTTTTGGTATTCCTAAAAAATATCTTGGATTTTGCTAAAAATCACGCTATTTAATTGTCCTTGTTAAGAAACCTTGTCCCTCTACTATCCAGTGGAGCCATGGAAGTCTTCACCCTTCATCACATTGAATTGAACACAATTTTCTTCCGGCTTAATTTTTCTACTAACTCTATATTGCCTGACATTAGGCCTACCATAAATCCAGCTTTGATAATGTTGCCTTGTAGGGTTTTGTTGCACTTTTATGCAAAAAATACAATTCAAACCGTAATTTTTGTGCATTATTGCAGTATCGCCCCGGACTCTGGCAAATTACCCAGATGTTCCGGAAACTGACGGTTTGAATTAAACTACACTTACCTTCTCTCGCTCTAGAAAACGAGGCTCATAAAGTGAACGAGTGTGCAAAGCGTGGAGTTGTCACAAACATTTAAGTGATTGAGTGTATGTAACCGCCGCTTACTAGTTATTACGATAGTCATCCTGGTACTTTGCAAAATAGCTTGCTGCTTTGTATTCTTCATCCTAATGGGTTCGAAGCTGCTTCTTCACACAAGTGGGCGATGTGTTTTAACTGTTCGTTGCCAAATACGATTTTTCCAGTTCACGGGGTGATGTATTGCTGATTTTGTTGAGGTCATTTTCAAAGGAAATTCGCATTTTACCAAAACATCATTAATTCTTGCAAAAGCGGTGGCTGTTTTCAATTTTTCTTGAAAATCAGCTCATTTCCACGCAGAAAAAATAGCAAGTTCCAACACCTTTACTTCCAAAGTTTGAAGAAGTCTTTTTAACAGTAGCTGATTTCTTGTCAGGTTTTGTTAATTGATTTTGCAAATAGTGTTTTGATTTTTTTTGACTCGACTGTTCGATAATATTTTTATTATCAAAATAGATAGACTTTGGAGGCCATTCCTTGAAACTAATGGGTTGTTTGGGTTTTTAGGCCGTCGTACGGTAGAATTTCTTCCTGACGTTTCGCACGAGAACAGTGTAAGCGTTCAAGCAAACCACTTCTGAAGATGCAAGCCACTCGTGCTTGCGAAACGTCRGRAAGAAAYTCTACCGATTGATGATAATTTAGTTCAGTTCAGTTCTTCCGCAGAACTGAACGGGTTCTGATGAGAATAGTGTAAGCGTTCAAGCAAACCCCTTCTGAAGATGCAAGCCACTCGTGCTTGCGAAACGTCAGGAAGAAATTCTACCGAACGACGGCCTAAAAACCCGAAAAACCCATTGGGTTCAATATTTTTATTGCTTTTGCACCAGCGTCTTTATCTAGATTCTTTGGAATTGCTTTTCCAAACTTGTGAATTGCACCTACAAGTTGCTGTATTTTTTACGGAAAATCACCAACTATTTTCCATTAGCAAATAAATTATTCGACTGCATCCGACTATCTGGACCTTTCAAGTTGCGGCCAATTTTGGAATTTTATCAGACTGAACTGAACTGGGTCGAATGTATTCCCCTGGAGTTGCAGAGAGAGGTCCACTTGCACCCAAAGTGTCTATTGACAGAACTTCCTACATATGCATGAGAACTATCCACGTGGTAATGGAATTTCTGGCTTAATTTAAACGTGGCTCTCCACTCACACGTCAATACAGTAATTATACTACTGGCAGCAAACTCCCGTTACACCAATCTTCTCTAAAGGCTCCACATTCCATTCAAGAAAGTACCTTCAAACTATTATAGTTTCGACGTGTTCAGATTTGATCAGTTCTTTGCAGTTGATATAATTTTAAAATAATGAAACTCCATCATTCCTCTCTATGACATCGAACGACTAAATCGAATGGAAAATACCTTTATTGTATCGCGGAACCAAAATAGATTTAATTTCAAATAGAACTCAGAGCAAATTGATTTTGGAATTCGCAGACTACACAGAAATGCTTTTAGTATCTGTTACACTTACTAAATATTGCATAGAATGCCTAGCAGTCCAATTATCACATAGATGGTAAAATCTATTTGAGGCACTTATGTGACTGATTATTTAGTGTGAGCTTTTCTAGAAGCTCTTGTTACTATTTTAATTTCAAGGTTTTGGCCAACTCATTTCGACAACGCACAGCAGCATAATTTCGTATTTTTCCCTAGTGGAAGTATCAATGAATGATTTTATCCAGCAGCCGAATAAGAGCGCAAGTAAAAAAAGTGAAATTTTTAAATCGCCCCTCGTAACTGAAGTTGACCGTTTCGAGCGAGCACATGTGAACTGGGCTGTTTCCGTTACTATGCACAGAAGTGAGAAACAAATATAATCGTAAACAGTCTTCGTCTTCGCTGTCCGATATACGAGTGCGAATGACAAAGTATTTTTTATTTGAGCCTTTTTCTACTGACCCAAACTAGCCCAAAAAATTAAAAAGCCAAATATTTGTAATACGAGCGTGTTGGAAATGGCTTCTTACGCAGTTAGCTCATATTCGCTAAAAATACAATTTAAATAAATCTTCAAACATCTGAAAATGTTTAAAATAACTAAGCAAATACAAAAAAAAATCGAAAAAATTAAAAACTGACATTCGCCAAATAAAAGAATCGATTACAAGTCGTTATTGGGCCGTTATATTCGAAATAGTTCGGCCGCTTAGCTCAATATTCACGATATTTCCGTTCGTCACCTTTTTTCCGGAACTTCGATCGAAAGCCCATAATGAGCCTTATTTGTCAGTTTATCATTTTGTTAAGGATGAAAAGCAGCTGGTTTTGCCCTACTTTTTCCACGGCAAATACAGTTGTATATCCAGACAGGCCACAAAGAAAAATAGCTTTTCTACGGAAAAACTTTGGTTAAAACCAGTCGACTATTATTAAGAAAATTGCAAGCAAAATATGAGGTATCTGAATACAACTTGATAAACTTTAAAAGCAAAAAGTTGCCTGTTAATTTCTTTCAAACTCGAGAACGAGTTCTTAAGAAAGTACGCCGGTGGCAGGGAATGTTCAGTAAATTATTTTACAAAAGCCGGAATTCTTGTAGTTTTTCCATTAAAGTTTCCCGAAACTTTGCGTTAGTCTGAAAAGTTCGACGAAATTAATAGGAAACTTCGAGCGGACATACGAAATTAACTGTATAATTATTTCTTTATGCCAACGTGACGGGGCATATTTTAAATAAATGTACTACTGAGGAATGTGTTTGAACAGTTCTTCGACAAATGGACTAGAGAAAATTAGGAAATTCTTCGGTTTCAATCCAAAATGCTGTTCAGGGCCTGATTGTTACTTTGCTTAAGTTCTCAATATTATAAAAACAGAAACAGCAAGAATTTTAAGATGTGAGAAAGTTGATTTTTTATTACATTCTTTGCACAATTAGTAAAATGAATTAGAAGTAACAGATTATATTAGTTTTTGTTTGATTCTTAGTTTTAATTAAGCTAATTTTTGCCCCAGATTTGCTCTTTTTTTACCTTTCTAAGAATAAAAATTGGCTTAAAAAGCCGTAAATTGAAGCAAGAGAAAAGTGGGAATTTCAGCATTTGCAGGCTTAAGTTTACTTGGTTCAGCCGACTTGAAATATGGAAAATTGCCTCAAAAACATAAAAATTGAAGCCAGACAAAAGTGAGGACTTCAACCTGAGTCCAGTCGGATTAGATTTTTGCCGGACACTAAATAGATCAGGCAGTCAATATCAGCATTTCGTCATATTTTTGTTCGCAATGAATGTGAAAAAGTTCACAAACATATTTCTAGTGCAAATGTTAGATAAAACTTGTGTGAAAAATAAGGCTGATCGAAGAGTCGTTAAGTTCCATCTCTGAATAAAAAAATGCAACATTCAGGCACTGAAACCTTAAAAAGTGCTCTATATGTTTTCAACATTTGCATACGGTAGTCATAGCGAAAAAATATATAAACCCAATTATATAAGCCAGGACAGTTTAATTAAAAGTTTGCCAACGGGCCTTGAATTTTTATGGCAAATAAATTAAAACTTTTATAACACGCAGCGCGGTGACTTTTAGCTTTTTCAGCTCAAATGTTGCGTTGCTTCACTGAAAAGGGGGATGCCCAGGTGCTAACAATTAGTGGACATTTGACAAAAAAGACCGCTTTTCACTATGACTTAATGAAAAATCTTAAGCAGTTTGAATCTGACAACAGTTATAACAGAGGCTGTTCCCGTGCGAGTTACAGACTTTTTATAAAAATGCTTCGGATGTATGTCCAGTACATAAAGCCTTTATCTAGGGACATAAGTCCTTAACAATAGCACATTCAATCTTTTAAATGTCAAACACGAGCATACGCACACATATACGGTTTACAAAGGACTCTTTTCAAGGCATTTCGCATCTACGCGATACAAAAAGTTTCGGTCGTTTTTATTTTCTAAGACAGGTTGCTAATCAGTCAATATTTTTTATCGTCTGTTTATGTATGATCATTCACATTAATTAATTTAAACCTTTTTTTTCACACGAAAAAACCTGTGCAAACGAAACGTGTGTAACTCCAGAAAGTAATCAGACACAAAAATACCTTTAGGTGTGAAAACA
>NW_026018508.1:13357082-13360241 GCF_020466585.1 Dendroctonus ponderosae
AAGCACGGGAGATCACTTCGCCCACTGCCTCATCGCCTTTGATAATGTCCACCGCAGTTGTGGACGAAACGTCAGGAAGAAATTCCCATGGACCAGGGCTGCAAACCCCGAAAAACATTTCTAAATGTGACTCATACGTTTGTTTATTCATACGAGTATAGTTAATAAATAAACTGTTGTTTGCCCAGCCATTTTTCCATAAATTTTGTTCGCAAATAAAACTTAATCAAATTGGATTTTGCACGGAATGGTCCGGTCATAAAAAATGTACATCTCTCGAATGGCTCAGGATAGACAGACGCTTAAAGCACCAAATTATTCAGAAAACATGAGGCTAGAACATCGGATTTTTTCTCTCTGGCCCCATATTGCCCACAGAAATATTTAAACTTTGATCCGCGAAAACATGACCTTGTTTAAAGTTTCCAAACACTTTGCACAATATGTTTATTTAATTTTTTGGCTCATCTGATTAACTTATATTTTGGCCTAAAATAGAGCTTCGATTCGATAAAGTCACTATTCAAATCAATGCAAAAGTTAGGGAATATTTGCGGCGCGGTGAATAAGAAATTATCGTAAATTATACTAAAATTTTATCAAGTCTAAGCTTTTGAAAGCGTTCCAAATACAGATTTGAACCTGATATCCTCTGTATTGGAAGAGAACGGAAAAAACATATTTTACACGGAAAACTCGGATCGCTAAACTGATATGCAATAAACAAAAATACTTTCAGTTTATAGTCAATTTGTGTATACATTCATTTCAGCTCTAACTTAATGCTAAAACTGACAGTGTTTGAGACAAAATAACGAGCAAAGTTGTGTAGGCGCACGCAAAATCTACGTTTTTTTATTTAATTAATTAAAATCCTGAAGACTACAACTCAACAAGAATATAGCGAAAAATACTTCAAATAACTGTAAGTTACACATGAAAACCTTTGAAATCCATTTCTAATAGCAGAAAAATAACGTATTTGTGATGTTTTTATAGTACCCCACTAAGAATAGCATTGTCATCTGCCTACTCATGCTAACATCGTGTTCATTACCTTAAATTGAATTCTCCCATCGAAAAACCAGGGCGTGGACGAGCTAAAATAACCCAAGGAGCGGCCAGCCAGGGTTTACTGGATGCACCGGGGGTAAAATATGTCGGCAAACGATAGAAGGAAATGTATGCTCAGTATTAATCAGGCCTTAATGATAAGCCCTGCAAGCGAGGTAAATAAATTCATAATAAACTTCCATGCGATAAATCATTTTTGCAGTTAACTTCACAGCTGGACTGTTTACGAATAACTTAAAAGCCCATGCTAGGCCCAACCCGGTTAACAATGATTGACCGGATTGTTTATATGCAATTCGCTTAAAGGATTAAAAATGTTTTTGGAGAAGTTTTCATTTTTACTTTGCCCGCTTCCTTCATGCGTCTTAATTTTTGTTAGTCAAAGTTTGGCAATTCGGAACCAAAGCTTTTCCAGAAGATCTGGATTAGAAGAGCGCGACATTTCACACCTTTTCATCAAACTTATTTTCAAATATCCAAAAAACTTCGAACCAGCGAGTTAATTTTCCAAGATACTCCAGGAATATAATTTGCCTCTCGCACCAAAACTAATAGCGAAGCTATTACAAGCTCTATCTAGATGATTGGTCAATAAAACAGTGAAGCTAACGATTGCCTCGTTAGATTTAGGTGCGATCCAAACTTTGATCGTTGATGTCCGTTTTAAAAGGAAAACTTGGGCCAACTATGAAGTTATCAGGCGGAGTGCAAAAGTTGGTTGAGCATCTCTAATGGGCCAACCCTATTAGGTCGAGTGTCCCTTTGGAAAATTAAGTGTGACAAACCCATTTCTAACATGAACTTCATTGAAAGAGCAATTAAAAGTTGGAGGCGACGCGCGGCAGTTTCCATACAATAATTATTAAACGAGTTAATTGCTGTTGGTAACTTGATATACGTAATTGTTTTTCTTGAGTTGCTGTTTGTCGTTCAGTTGGACAGAAGAGGTGTTGTTGAAGTTATTGGGTAGAAAGTGGGCAAATGTAGAAGTTGCCTAAAGAGGAAAGGAATGGAAAGGAAAATTTTGCCTAAATCAAGTTCATGTGTGTTCGGGCTATCATGGAATGGCGGATTGATTCATCTAAAGGCGTCTAAAGAGAAGGAAAAAGGCATTAAAATACAGTGATTGAATGAATCCTTTACTTGACAACAGCCTGATGCAAATAAATCAGTCGAGCGGTTTTTGTCAGAATAACTTTTAAACTTTGCAGGTTTTTGAAGGTTTTTCATTCCTCCGTTCAGCAGCTAATATCATAAAATGGGAGCAAGATTTAAACAATCGCATTTCAGCTATCCATAACAGAAGTCCTTCTGCAAGTGTGGTGAAAATTTGATACAAATCAGTCGAGTGCTTTTTGTCGGCGCAATTTTTAAAAACTTTGGAAGTTTTTGAGCGTTTTTTATTCGTCCGGCCGCAGCTCATTTTCTAAAATCTAGGCCAGATATAGACAATCGCATTTTAGCAGTCAATAACTGAAGCCTTTCTTCAAGTATGATGAAAATTTCATATACATCTCATCAGGAGTTTTTATGCGAGCAATTTTTAAACTTCGCGGTTTTTTGATGGTTTTTCATTTCTCCGTTCCGCAGCTCATTTCATAAAATCTAATCTAGATATAGACAAACGCGTTTCAGCAGTCAATAACCGAATCCTTTCTGCAAGTGTGGTGAAAACTTTATACAAATCACTCGAGTGGTTTTTGTCCCAGCAATTTTTCAACTTTGCAAGTTTTCGGGCGTTTTTCATTCCTCCGTTCCGCAGCTCATTTAATAAAATTTAATATAGATATAGACAAACGCGTTTCAGTAGTGAATAACCGAATCCTTTCTGCAAGTGTGGTGAAAACTTTATACAAATCACTCGAGTGGTTTTTGTCCCAGCAATTTTTCAACTTTGCAAGTTTTCGGGGGTTTTTCATTCCTCCGTTCCGCAGCTCATTTAATAAAATTTAATATAGATATAGACAAACGCGTTTCAGCAGTCAATAACCGAATCCTTTCTGCAAGTGTGGTGAAAATTTTATACAAATCACTCGAGTGGGTTTTGTCCCAGCAATTTTTCAACTTTGCAAGTTTTCGGGGGTT
>NW_026018508.1:13360754-13366535 GCF_020466585.1 Dendroctonus ponderosae
TGTGCGAACAATTTTTAAATTTCGCGGTTTTTTTATAGTTTTTCATTCCTCCGTTCCGCAGCTTATTTCATAAAATCAAATCTAGATATAGACAATCGCATTTCGGCAGTCAATAACTGAAGCCTTTCTTCAAGTGTGATGACAATTTCATATACATCACATGAGGCGTTTTTGTGGCAGCAATTTCTAAACTTTGCGGGTTTTTGATGGTTTTTCATTTCTCCGTTCCGCAGCTCATTTCATAAAATCTAATCTAGATATAGACAAACGCGTTTCAGCAGTCAACAACTGAAGCCTTTCTTCAAATGTGCTCAAAATTTAATATGCATCACATGAGGATTTTTTGTAGGAGAAATTTTTAAACTTTGAAGGTTTTTGATGGTTTTTCAGTCCTCCGTTGCGCAGCCCGTTTCATAAAATCCAATGTAGATATAGACAAACGCGTTTTAGCAGTCGATAACCAAATGCTTTCTGCAAGTGTGGTAAAAATTTTATGCAAATCACTCCAGTGGTTTTTGTCCGAGCGATTTTTCAACCTTGTAGGTTTTTGGGGTTTTTTCATTCCTTCGTTCCGCAGCTCATTTTATAAAATATAATGTAGACATAGACAAACGCGTTTCAGCAGTCAATAACTCAAGCCTTTCTTCAAGTGTGGTGAAAACTTGATACAAATCACTTGAGTGCTTTTTGTCCGAGCAATTTTTAAACTTTGCACGTTTTTGGGGGTTTTCCATTTCTCCGTCCCGCGGCATTTTTCATAAAATCGGGACTAGATATAAACATGCGTATTTCAGCAGTCAATAGCTGAAGCCTCTCTGCAAGTGTTTGTCCGATCAATTTTTCAGGATTGCACTATGTAAAATTCGAAAAAACCATATTAATGCCACAAAAACGTGCGACTGTCCTCGACTACAGCAAACAGAAAAGATTTACACTGCCTTAATATTAGGAAGGAGATTAGGGGATGAGCAAAACACTCCTGAAGATGCCTACTACTCCTGCTTACGAAACTTCTGGAAGACATTCTTTGCCACCCTAAAATCTTGGAAAGCTCATCACTTGAAAGCAAAAGCGATAAACTCTTTCGATTCGTTTGCATTAAATCACATTTTCTATCCGATGACGGAAAACTCTTGGTTGATTCACGAAACATTTCCAATTCGAACTCATAATATTCATGTTGCCGCTTGCAACGGCTTTATCTCAGAGGGATATTAATATAGCAACACCTCCCATTTGCATTTATGCAGTTTCAACGTGCATATGTACAGTATCAAGTTTTATGAATGTGCTTGCTAATTCAGCTTCCGCGTTTCGCTGAGTACACATTAGTTGTTCGCTAGGACGCTTTTGGGACTTGAACTAAAATATCCATGTGCGATTCAATAATGCAGATTTATACGTAAACTGCAGGGGACATGTTTGCTTACTATGCATTTTCTTGCTGCGGATATAACAAGCACTTGTTACTTTGTTGCCTTCAATTTTTTCATCGGGATCAAGCAATTTAGCGCAGATAAAGCTATAGTTTTTCCTCGTGAACCAACTTTCCAAACGCTCTTTTCCTTTGCAGTAACGACGACAATACCTTTAGGACATTCACATTTCAAAACACCTCACGGTTTATGATAAAAATTAACTCGCTTAAACTCCTTTATTCATTGGGAAGTTAACTGCAAAATACACGTTTTAACTTCAGGATGATCGCTTGATTTAAAAGCTAATAGACTTTTCCCTGGTTTACTGCTTAAGCAAATTTACTGTTGCGGTATTTTATTGCTTTCCGCCGAATAAATAAGGATCCGTTTTGCGCCATTAAAGAGACTATAGTACCCTTTACAGGGCAGCAAATAGATGCTAAACATCAAGGTTGTTAAACATTCAATTGGTAAATTTTGGATTTTTGTGAATGTGTGTCTCATTTGTTTCAGGTAAGTTCCCTCTGAGCAGCAGACCGAAAAAATTAAGTAGTTTTACGTGGAAAACTACTGGTGTAAATTGGTTGGAAGGAAACCGTAAAGCTTTATAAGTGTGCATCCGCTTTTACGAAAAGCACAAAAGCGCCGAAGAGGCTGTTAAGTTTCGAGTTTCATGTGTGCGGTTTTACGAAAGTGTTTTCTAATTCAAGCGGCTCCTTCGGGTGAGTATTTTCCCAAATGATGCTGATTTTTGCAAATCAATTAGCTGAGCCTTTTGGGGCAAACAGGGTGAAAAATGTATTGCGATTCTATTCGCTGGTGTTCCGGTGAAAAGCATTCGACTGTCTATCATAAAGAAGGGAATTGGAACTAACAAATTGAATTTTAAATGAAATGGAATTGGAGCACGCGTTTAAACATATCAATATTCCAACCATGCAGTGGAAATATTTTCGCTCAATAAAATTGCAGAGCTAACAAAATTAATGAAAGTCGATGCACGAGAGGAATCATGGAGAAACTAAGTTCGAATAAATTGGAAAATTTTAAAGGAAGCAGGGAAACTACCCTCACCCACTAACTAGCTGCTGCAGGATTTTAAGGCCGTTTTCCATAGAAGTTTTCGACATTGTTAGTGAATAGTGTTTCGAAAATAGTCTTATTTTCAAGATGTCACAAGGAGTCAATTTTTAACAAATATTGATTCAGTCGACATTAGTGCACACATTCTTACGACATTATTAGAAACGATGATTAAATGCTGTTTTGTGTTTGACAATATTTTCAAGTTATGGTACTTTAATGAGGCCCAGAAATCGCAGATTGATAATTAAATAACATTCTCAAAATTTGCTACGAATAGATCGATGTTACAACCGAATAAAAAAACGTCTATATCGAAAGTTAAAATCAATTTTGTCTACAATGATGCTGTGAAATTATAAGTTTCTGTTTTACTAACTGTATTTTATGTGAATTTTCGGCATTGTTTCCACCTACTTTTTGTCTTTAGCACTTTTGATGTATTATACTAAATGTTGCAATCATTTACTTTAAAAATGACCGCTAGATTTAAGGCAATGTACATTTATACCAGAATTTTCTAAAATACAATCAGATGCAATTGTGCAATGCAAAAATAATTCTAATTCAAATAATGGAAAAACTTAAAATTTATAAAAATTTGCAATAAAGAAAGATTTAAAAACGGAATTAAACGACTGTACGGGTCTGTTTGATCGAACAAAAATCTATGACCGAACACAATCATTGTACGGGTGATCAAGATTTTAATTTTTATAACTGAGCCRACTTTTTTAGGAGATTTRGACTTTTAAGTAACAAAATGCCAAAAATCATGTTCAAATCGAGCAACAAGTCGAAGGCGAATTGTCAATAACATAAAAAACGTGTTTAGACGCAAAATAATAAAAAAAAAACAWACAAGATGGTCGAAAGTTGCTGACTSATATCTAGAAAACGTTTRAAAATAKGTGGCAAATGAATAGGACCTTTTGAAACCGTCCAACAAACGGCGAAGTWAAAAWTTTACAAAGAATCAGGTGGTCGAAAGCCRAAACAGTGTTTTTCAAACYCTTTTCGCTAATTAGGTTAAACAGGAAATTCSTGATSTTGACAAGAGAAGCAAAAATATCRAAAAAGGAAATTTATGAAAAAATCTGTTGACGAACGAACTGAACGAACTGATGAACGAACTGTTGAAAATTGGTYACAGCTTGATGGGAGTTGGTTGAAAAAACGTCMCWAGCWARMWRWRWTTCACTAGCTAGAAAAAMWTTCCATCCTTTGCAAAGWTTGAGGCAAAAATKTGAAAGTGAACTGGGGACGATTAACMCATCAATATMTCGAAAAAGAWAGAAAATAAMCAACAGCTCAATTGAATGSAACTTTTTGAATGGAAKCAAAAATATGAAAATGAACTAGTTGCAAAAGTTCAAAAAAMGTAGGAAAAATGCGAAACCTTTACAAMGTAAAGAAAAGGAAAATAACGCACATTTTCAAGACCATCTTTTTGAGAAAACAATCAACAAAATGTTCCAAAGAAAACACATAATATTGATAAAGTATCAACTCAATTAAACTAGGCAGTGTTTGAAGATAGTTCGCCAGCCCTAACTAACAGTAACTGGAAAACTTGTTATTTTTCTTCATAAATGTTATGGTTAATGGGATATTCCAGACATGAATCCAAGTTAGAAACCAACTGATCCCTTCATTAGTTTGCAAAGCTTTAGAGTAGCAATAACCCAATTTGTAGATTAGACAAAATGTAGGTTTGCGCAAGGTATGGGATTAAGCAGATCCCTGTTTTAAGCACACATAAACATGTATAGAAAATTAAGCGCACTTGCAAAGTTTGCTCGAACTTCCCACTCGGTTATCACGTATGAATGAAGGATTTATTGGAAAAATCCAAAGCTGGCTTGCAAAGTTTAACCCATTTTCCGCATGGTACCTGATTTGCATAAGATAATTGAATTTGCCGATGCACACTAGGAAAGTCGAAAGTTCCAAACATGATGTATTTGTGTATGGCAGATGTAGATATTTATCGGGGGAAACCCAAACAAAACCAATCCAAAGTTTGCAAACCATAAAAATAAAAAATATGTTCTCTAACATTTCGAACGACAACACATGCTGGAGGAAAAGGAGATGTATGCAGACGGAGAATCTGAAAAATATCCCCCATGTAACAAGAAAAACGTTTCACAGCAGCGATATTTACAGCCCATTTAGTTCGGGGGATGTAACAATGTAAAGCAGTATTCGGCGAAAAGTGAAAGGAGCAGAAAAGAGCGGATACCCTAAATGTTGCGATGATAAATGGCGAATGTTTCGTTCTCCGACACAAATATCTATTTGTACAGCTTGGCATACAATACCGAATTTTTAGTTGCATTTTCTACCTCTTAAATATTGCAAACCTCGACCCCGACTTATTTATAGTTCAGTTCCTCAGAAAACATGTTTGTTCCAACGAATATGATAATCTTCTTTTCCCCCGGGTGCTCAACTAACAAAGGACCTCATAGTGAAAAAACAATACCAGGGGTTTTATTTACAAGGGCTTTCCCTTTACTTGGGGTATTTCATGCTCGTTATATTTTTCCTTCAATGGAACACAGCTTTGCTTATAAAATGAAATTGAGATTCTACACATATAACTGAGGATATCGGTTCATTTTTTTATTTGGAAAACAGCGCTTTGAAAAGCTATTTGAAGGATCAATCGTTCGCTTCAGACAAGAAAGGATTATCAGGTAAAAGCAATTATATTTGGACTTTTATTTAAAGACGAAATGGAAACCGGTGTGTTATGGAATGGTGTGAAATGGAAAATGGTGTTACCGGTTACCAACATTTTTGCCATCAGGATTAGAAAGGCAGTTTAAACTGGGTCGAAATGCAAGTCAACTTATCAAACAAATTTTGTGCTCTATTGATTCATTCAGCGTTTGGTTTACCGGTCAATCGTTCATCGGATAACTTTCGATGATGATATTGTTTTGTTAAAATTTTCAATACTAGTTTTCCTTCGCGCAAGGCAAGATTCAAATCAGAGCTTTTTGGCTTCACAAGTCAGAAAGAGGAAAACGAAAAACGGATATTTTCAAATGAAGTCGATTACTTCCATTTGCAAACTTGCTTATGGTCGTAGGTAACTCTAATATTCACCTTGCATTTTGATTTATTTTCCTGACTGCGTGTAATTATTATTATATTATTTTCTTTCCTTTTTTGTCTATCGTTTATTTCGTTACGTTTCGGCGAGACAACAGCGCCATCATCAGATTAAAATTCAAAACAAACCCATAATTGGGCACATTTGATTCTTTAT
>NW_026018508.1:13367534-13376752 GCF_020466585.1 Dendroctonus ponderosae
GCGTTCAAGCAAACCACTTCTGAAGATGCAAGCCACTCGTGCTTGCGAAACGTCAGGAAGAAATTCCATTTTACGATGGCCTAAAAACCCGAAAAACCCAGTAGTTTTATACAAATTTTTGTTTGACACTTTGACTGGAGCCCAGGAAAGAAAATAATATAATAACAATTACACGCAGTCAGGAAAATAAAGCAAAATTGAAATTTGTCTTAATAATCGTAATTTCCTGCTTGTTTTGTCTATTGAATTTCCGTGAAAACTGATGTTTGTCTAAGACGGTTTTAATTTCTTCGGAGCATTTGAATTTTTTCAAATGGCGTGATAAAAAACGTATAACAGGGCGCTTATTTATGTCTATTATTAAACCAATTTTAATATTCAGCATAATTTGCAAGCGTATGATCAACCCGTGGCAACTAGAAGTTTTAGTAGCAGCCAACTACAATCAAACAATAATTTTTAAACCCCATACTTAATCTTCTTTAAACATACATTTAGCTGCTTTCAGTTTAACAAATGGAGGCTTATTTATTAATTAGCAAAACTCGCTTCGTCTACTCTAATCCTTGTAAAGATTAACGTTAACAAAAGCAAAGGGAATTTTTCTCCTTGGGAAATTTTCAGCTGCTTTAATCCTCTTGATCATTTTCGTGAGAGAGAATTCTTCTCCAAATTTTGTTGGAGAAATGCAACGAGCTAATGAACATCATCATTGTTAATTTCGGCTGTCAAATCACATCCAGCCCATATCATAACCGGAGCAATAAAGGCACAATTTAGGTATTAAATTATTTATTCATTAACGTTGCGTTTAATTCCTCCTATAAGTCATCCCATCATAAAATTTCCTCACAACTAATTAATTTCAAGCCGTCACTAAAGATATCTTTTCATAAGACTGAAGCGTCTTTACCACTGCATCCGGGAATTTTTATTATTCAGCATTGTATGCGAGTAATGAAAACTCAGAATGAGCGAGCCGGAGGCTGAAACGAGGTTTGTCGGCTGCCAAATTACATCTTTGAATAATTTACTCCATGCTTGATGTCTGCAGTATAACGGCTTAATTATTTATGAGGACTTCTTTTGATTAATTACTGCGGACTGTGAAGTAGCTAGATGTAAATCACGCTTTTCACAGCAACAATTTCATAATATGTACGTTTACGCACATAAAGAGCCTATTTATTTGCTGCTGAAAAATGTTTCTTTTAGAGAACACAATAATTGCTAGTAACAGAAAACATTCTTATTTTAAGATTTTTCCCTGAAAACGGACCTAACAAAAGGAGCCTGCCGGTGTAAAAGCTGCGAATATAGATTACTATTCTGGCAATTTCATTAGTTTTACTGCCGTTCAATACATGCCCCAATGCAATAAACACACACTTGCTTCCAGCTTATTAAAAATGGTTTTGCACAGGGAATACCGTGGCCAATTAACTTCAAAGCGTGAGCGAAATTGTCTTTTCAATTCAATTGGAAATGGTAAAATGTCATTATTGCTCTGTTCAATCGAATGTTTCATCTGCAGGCCGATCCCTCATTGAAACGAAAAGAGATTGAAATCAGCAACGATATTCAAGTCTAATGAAGCACTTTAAGCGGCTCTTTGTGGAAAATGCGTCAACCAAATTAAGCGAGATCTAGCACAGAGTCTAAATATGGCATAATAACGTAAAAAGAAATAACAAAAATAGAGCTGAAACGAAACAAAGCCTAATCAATATACACTCGCTTCGAATGGACTCAGTTACCACTGGACACAAATGATGCAGGAATATTGGAAAATATGAAGGCTTTCACGGCTGGTCAAATCACATATAGAAATGTTTGTTGTGCTTTGAAGCCGTGGTCCATGGGAATTTCTTCCGGACGTTTCGCCCCCAACTGCGGTGGACATTATCAAAGGCGATGAGGCAGTGGGCGAAGTGATCTCCCGTGCTTTCCGACTAAGACGGAACTGTCTGACGTTCGTGACGTAAGAAGAAATTCCCAAGGACCACGGCTTCAAAGCACAACAAACAAATCGAAGAGTTTCAATCCAGTACTAATGGAACTTTAACCAGAACTATGAAGGATTTCACGGCCGAGCAAATCACATATAGAAATGTTTTTCGGGATCAACTACTGGATCCCCTGTGGCCGCATAAATACGACAGGAGATCCAGTAGTTGAACCAGTCTTAGTTGTTGCCAAAATGTTCGTGTTTCCAGCATGATAACTTATAGCATTCTGCCAACTATTGCTAATTTATAATACCCTTAGAAGCCCAATTGTTTTTGAGTAAACCAACGCGAAGAACTAAATCGCCCAATTTACCCAATTAATTGAATGTGAATAAAATGTAAAATTTCCCGTAAACATATTTCGAACTAGAGCCGAATACACAATAATTTAGGGAATTGCTCTAACTCTTAAGTACACAGGCCGAGATTTATTTTCCATGGGGAATTATTCCGACCAAACTCGCAAGTTTCATTTGTAAACCGTCGTGTTTTGTATGCTCACTGCAGTATTATAGCGGCAGCAAGATAAGACGTTCAGTATAGCGACTAGAGATAAGCACCATAACGTCTGTATTTTATTATATGTCTCCGTGCACGTATGAGAGCTTATCTCAGAACCTTTTCACACACCGAAAATGTTTCACAAATGAAGCGCTGAGATCCAGATGTTGGAGGTAGGAGAAGGTCCTCGAAATTGTCGTCATTAGGTGGGAGATGGGAAATTTATGTGATGAAACTAAAATCGTTTTATGTGCAATACGCAACAAATCAGGCACGCGATTTTTCAATTTGATCGTTTAGAGTTTTCACGGTGTTTGTTTGTTTCATTGGCATTTTACCTCCTTAACCTCGCAAAATTACGCAAGGTGTTCTTTGAGGACGTGATTCTGCATGGAAAATCAATGGTAATTTACTGTCTAATGCACGATCTAGAAAGCCTGAAAACGCAGTTGAAAATACACAAAAATCCCAAAAGCCATCTTCATTTTTGTATGGAATTTGCTTTATTAGATTCCCCCAGCACTGGGATGAAATATGCTGTAATTCTTCGAATATTCGAAATTAATTGTCGCAAATAATTGAGCGATGTTCACGAAACTTTGTGTTGTCTCAAATTCTCTCGTTAAGACACTTAATTATTTATTGCACCATTAAATTAATTAAATGCCTGAGAGGGCCAGTAGCAAATATGCTAGTATGAGTAAATAAAATGAACAACTCAGCCCTAGAACAAAGAAATGTTCAATTAAATGGAGCAAAATTAATGAAAACGAACAAAGCAAAGAGTGTTCAATAGGTGTAGGTACACAGTTTGCTAATTAATGTACCCAATTAGTCGCAACTGTTCTTTATTTATTTTAGGAACATAATTAATATTGTGCAATTTGCCAATTGTTCAATACAATGTGAGTTCATCTATCAATTATATATTGTTAGGGTTAAATTCAAGGAAGCATACGATCGATGTAAAATTCAGTAATTTTAATGAACGCCTTGCAACGTCACCATCAAATCACACGATAATTTAAAACGATATATTTACTAGTTTAGTTGGAATTCACATTACAGTTTTGGGAACCTTAATTTTTGAAAAAATATCTTATTAAACTCGATTTATTTTTAAATACTTGATCGTAAAATATTTCACTTATTTGTGGTTGGTGCTGGGAGAACAAGGATCAATCAAATAATCGTTAGTGAAATTATGAGTGCAAAATAAATAAATTGAAGACAAACCAATATACAAATGAACATTAGCCTCGGACGAGAACATATTTCCGATTAAATGTCGGATTTTCAAATGTTGCTTAAACGGGCCTCGACTTATTTTAATTAATTTTTTTAAATATTGTTGAACTTAGTAAATAAAGTGGTATTTCTGCTCGAACCCATCTAATAAGCCCGAATGAAAAAGTTCATTATATACATCCATCAAATTAGAATTATTCGCGAACCACGCCATTAAATTTATACTAATAATTAATATAAACTCAGTGGTTTTTCAAAAAGGCAACATTTAATCACAATTACCTAATTAATGTCGATGTTTTGTTATTTTTGTTAATTTTTATATAAATTGGAAAAGAGAAGAAAGTTTCAAAGAGGACGATTAGGAAAACGACTCAAGAAACCGATCTTATCTTATTAAGCAAATATTTCGGAATGAAAATAACATTGGACCAATAAATATCTGGGAAAATTCCGTTCTGGAGAGCGCAAACACTTTTTGCAATTTAACTGTCCTAAGATTACTGCGGCTTTCGTTTCCAACGTCTTTTAACGAAACTGACAAAATTTTGTTCTTCCAAAAAACCCAACCAAAAATTACAAGAGATAATTTTTCGGAAATTGTAAAATGCAAAACACTGTACTTAAGCTTCTACATTACTTAAATTCTCAACAGTGGTATCCCTTCCTTAAAAACGCTATTAAGGAAGGATCAGAGGAAGAACAGGAAAGGCATTTCTGAGGTGCAATATTGACAAAAAATTGACTTGAAGATATTAGAAAACTATAATAAACTAAGGCATATTCACAGCGTCTCCAAAGAATATCTAGATAAATTACACATTTTCTGTAATCGAACGGAATGAAAAATTTAATACCCAACTACAAAAGAATGTTGCTGCTTAATTTGAATTTTCAAATCTTTGTTGCCCAACTTTATACTCCCATTTGAACAGCGTTCGCTGCATACATCAAAGTAACATTTTCCTTGAAATCCTAAGATTGGAATGATATATACTTTTTCCTCCTTGGCAGATTAAATTTAATATTTCCCTCTTAACTCGCTGTGCTTTTGATTTTATAGCTCTCAAAGGAAATGTTATAAAAAGGAATGGGGTTGGTTCGACATGAAAGTTTCTCATGAAATTGGACAAACGTATGAGAACTTTTAGTAACTCGATCACATGATATTGGCCGCTTGGCCATATTAACATCTTACCGATTGCTCGATTCATATCACTCGAATTTTATTAATCTCCCACATGCTTCTCTAAACTCGATGTGAGTTTTTCAACTAAATTTCGCATTTAAACTGCAAAAAATCGAAATTAATGTGCACTTATACATTAAATTATCGTCAAGCTAATGAAGCATTTATCGATGGAAATATTGCCAGGCAATAAATTGGCGTGAAATATTATTAATTAATATTAAAGCGGTAAATTGGACTCTCAACAAGGTTCTGTAAAATCTCGATTTCTGCTATGTTTTTGGATATTTGCAACTCGCTTGAATTATAGTTGTAAGACAATTGATTTGATTTTGAATCTCCGATTAATTAATTTATAAATACAATTGAAGTTCAAGTTAGTTTTAAACTCAAAATTTAGTCGTCATTCACGACATTTTGATGTTCTTTGAACCAATCTTTAGTGAAACTCAATCATCAGGAAACGTATCGTACAATGGCAAATTTAATCCCATTGTTCGGACCGCCTATTCAAATCGCCAATTATTGTTAATGCGTATTATTGCAGGTAAATTCATGCTAATGAAAACGGTTGCTGTATGAGTGCCAAATTCGGACCAAATTGACTGTGTTTCTCATCACGCGTCAAAGCACTTAATTAAGTATTAACTTAATTATCCCGAGCTTACTGTAATCTAGCTTGATTACCTTTATATATGGATGCAATAATAATCAATGAAATGAGCGGCTATTTTGATTTAGAATCACATTTTACGTGTCCGTATCGACTCGATCATCTCATATTGCCTCCATAAACCATAGAAATATATGTTCTGTTATTTGCAATAATTGTGAATATCGAACAAATGGAATTAGGAAAAATTAATAAATAACTGAAGAATATGTGATAATAGGGTGTTTCCATTGTATCACATTCCTACAAACTGAACATTAATCTATGGTATTATATATATCAAATATTAAATAAGTTTATACTATTATCTATTGCTATTTTGTTAAATATTGAATAAACAAATTCAGCTAAAATTCAAATTATTCATGAATCTCCAAAACGCAAAGCTATTGGTTGTGACGTCTCTGGTCATATAAATGGCGGATTGTTTACGTTCTGTGCATAGTGTTTAGTTGTGTGGTTCTGTTTCATTAATTGTTTTGTGGATTTAAATAATTTATAGTTTGTGTTAAAGTAAAAAATGGCTTCAGAAGGATTCCATAAAGCGTCAACAAACAATTTACCATGAGTACATATTCTTATGGTTACCGAATTTCTAAAAAACGACGAACGCCTTAATTCAGCCGAATTTAAGGGTCTGAAAGCAGCAGCGTAACTAAAAATCCGCAAATTCATTATTGGTTACTCTCTCCTTAATGTACTAATATGTCTGTATTGGTTTAAATTAGGCAAATAATATATAGAATTTCACATATTCAACTTAACCCAACCTATACACATGGCTGCTTTAAAAGTAAAATGAACTCTTAAATTTGTATTTTGGGCATCACGAGAACAATATGGAGCACTTATTGAGGTATTCTTGCATTCTGGCACAAAACACCACTTTTTTGTGATCACACAGCACATGTTGCTATTTTCCATTGTGCAAGATAATAATAATAATCAATAAAATAATGATAATCACAATAACTGAAATAATAACACAAAGCTCCAAAAACAACAAAATAAACACGAGACACTTTGTTGATATGATCTGCTACGTCACAATCGGGATAGGCAACTGACGATACGGATTCGGCGTTTTTGGTGGAAAATGTCTGATTTGAATTTAAATTCGCTTTAAAATTATTATAAAGGTTTTTTTGCAGAAACAATTATATCAGTGTAATGTTTGCCATAACTACCTTCTATATATCAGTATTAAAAAAAGTGAAAACACCCTACTATCAGCAAAATAAACCATATATTTCGACCCAAAACCATTAACCGAAAAATGCATTCACAAACACAAAAAACGTTGCAATCAATATCTGATTTTATATCAAAAACCCCATCATTAATAATTTCCTGAGCAGTTGCACCAACTTGATCTTTCAATGCGATATTTAAGAAAACTGATTTTAAGGAATTGGTATTTGAAACAAGCGCATTTCTCTTTGTTCAAGACACAGGATTATGAACTTGAGCAGCAAAGCTTATCTGTTTGCTCCATTGTGGAAATCAATAAAGGACTATATTGTTTCGAAACAAAATCTATTGATAGCGGTACAAAAATAGAAACTAATTTATCTTTCCACATTAATAAATCAAGTCTTCCAGATGGAATTTGTAGCTTAAACTCCGTTGAATGATGAATTCGGTCTGTTTCAATTAATGTTGGCGATTGGACACAAAACAATTATCTCGAGCTAAAAATCCGAAACTAACAAAACGGCAACTGAGTTTTCGATACAGTTTGAAAGATTTTTCATGAAGACGCATGGATAACACTTTATAGTCATTCGCACAAGAATGTTGCCTATAAAAATCAATATCATTCGCCCAAAGAGTTGGTCACTGAATTGTTTATTCAGATGTGCTCAGAAATGGTTATCGGATACCATACATAAAAATTTAAAAAACGTATATATGGAGCTTTAAAATGCAAATAAATCAGTTGGACAATAATATCGACCGATGCCAATTTCGCTAAGTCTTTAGCAATTTGCAGTGTTGCAGATGGAAGCAACATGTAAATTTAAAATTGGAAAATTGACACTTTGAAATTGTAGAAAAGTAGGCTTTCCGAAATATTGAGATGAAAGAAAACATCATCAGGAAATTATTTTCCACGCGTTCCATTCAATGTAAAGACCTACTTATTTCACAATATCCAATTTCCCCAAAGTCAAATCGCAGAATGTTCAGTATTTCAATAAAATGTGCGCTGCGTGAAGTTTTACAAAGAAAACTGCAAAACTTCAGTCGATACTGACCCAAATCGCGGTTACACATTTTTACATTTAATTGAAAGATGAAAATCTTCAAAAATTATGCCCAAAAAAAGGGTTTTTCCACTTCCTTCAATTATTTAAACAATCTTCCACTTCTCTGACATCCTTCCAAACAACTTCCAATAATCTTTAACCTTCATCTGTTTAGTGCCCGGAAAAAACCTAATCCGACTGAACTAAACTTGCATTTTATCCTGCATTTACGGCATTAGAAAGCGTCTCTAATCTGGATAACTTAATACAATTAATTAATTAATTCAAGAAGATAGAAAACCTGTTAAATTAGTCCCAGCAAATTGCCCGAGCAATTACTTCAACCAACTTTAACATTTTCCCATTTGTTTCCCAAAAACGAACCAACAATTAAAAGTCTCGACTAATTTATAACCAAGCAGTCTCCTTTTTCCCCATATCCACATTAATCATTTAATTACTGCGTATTAGTCCTATAATATACGAGGTTCTTACCGCACTGACAGATCCATTTATCTTTTTTATTAAAAAATGGTCCAGAAGGGCTGGAGCGGACTTTTTTCCAGTTTTTCAGGCGAATCTGTAAACGTGGTCTTTGCTACGTTAAACAAAAACAAAAGTTTATTTATAGGTTTCCACCACTTAAGTGGATAACGGGCTTGAATAAGGACGTTAATTAATAAAAACACTATTTAAAATTCGAAAAATGCACTGGTTTTCTTCTAGTTTCAACACTCTGCCGTTTGAAACAGAAAGTTTTTTGGTAGTATGTGGATAAAACGTTATTCTCATCATTTGATCATAACGAATTGTATTCTGCATATTTATGTATATTTCCAGGTTTTAAATTGTACTGCACTTTTGTACATTTCATAGAACAAAAGATTGCGATTTTTGCAAAAATGTGTGCATTCCATGTTGCAAAAATAAAATCTGCAAACAAACACACATTTCCGACAGCGATATTAACAAAACCTGGCATTCCGATTCATTGTTATGTATTACTACTTCATATCGTCGTTTAGACAGTATCGAAAAATTTATTGCTGTAAATGCCCACATATTTCAAAAACTGGCTACAGTCGAAATGTTTCTCCCCGATTGGGAAAATATAAAGCAGTGTGTCATACGGCAATAAATTGTGAGCGTTGCGTTATTTTCCGTTTAATATTTTTGAACGTTTAAAATTATTAGTTTCGTATCTTTCCTGGGTCTCAGTCAAAGGGTGAAGTAAAAATTGTTGAACATCGATTATTTCATTACGTTTCGGCGAGACAACAGCGCCATCATCAGATTTAAAATTTACACAAACTCATGATTGGTAAAAATCAACGTTCTTTTAGGTCTTT
>NW_026018508.1:13377017-13378397 GCF_020466585.1 Dendroctonus ponderosae
GCCGAAACGTTTAGTTTCGTAAACGAACAGTTTAAGCTCTTCCAATTTGAGCTGCATATTGATTTCTACCTGTTTCAAGGCTCGATTAACTAATGTTTTAATGAAACAAGGAACCTGGCCAAAAGCAAAATAAAAAAAAATGAAGTACTCATACATGGGATGAAACCCAAACGGGATAATCCATAATCAGCCTCTATCTATTAAAGCCGGGTTGAACCGATTAATCCCCCTTTTCCGTTTCACTTTTAATTTCGAGGATTAACTTGATACGTACGTATATGGGGTAGGGTTGACGCAACGAACCTTTTAAGCCCAAATCGTTACAGATATGAAAGGATTATTTTTCTGGATCACCCTTACAGATTTTTGGCTATTTTCCATTTTAGAAATGCTAAGCTTAAATTAGAACATTATCCAACAGTATCACATAATAATATTTTATATGCGACATCTCGTGTGTAATATTTAACTATGGTTGGCATTTATGAAAGTATGTGATGCGTACAAAACTTTCCGGACTAAAATCAGTGAGACAAAACCAACACAAATAATCAGGGCAACTCTTGAGGAAGTAATGCAAGTAAAAAAGAAAAAGTTTTAAACGAGAAGGAAAATGCTTTTTAAATGCGCCCTCTCGTGCATGACTGGAAAGTTTGAATAAGCGTGAACCGTATTTCCTATCCAGATTACCTAGGCTATCGATACCAAATCCCCTATTTTCTTTACTTTCCGAAAAGCGTCTTTTCCAGTAATTAATCTTCCTGCTTTTATAGACACAAGAAACCCTTTTGTTCCAAAGTTAAACGATTCGGAAAATAAGGGAAAATATCCAGAAGGGCAGTAAATTTAGCTCCCGATGTTTTTTGCTTACGCTAAGGAAAACGCTGATGTTGATTTTTTTGGGGATACAATGAATTGATCAGAGTTAGACAACATTAAGCGTCTTCAACGGTCATCTGGAGATTGCACATTTTGCAAATTCTCTATTGTCCAATTATCCCCATATTTTTCCCAATTGCACAATTTCACCTTCCTTTAGAGTGTTTATCTATTGATAATTTAAACGTTGCCCTACTCATTTCCTACATGCTATGTTAAAGTCCCGACGGTTTATCCAATCGATTCTTTGCTCAACGAACTCGCAACACGCAACACTTGATGGCGTGCCATTGTGAACACAATTTTATTATTTAATTGCTCGGACAATTATTGGAAGAATGACAAAAGCAGGCCCCAATATTGGAATTTTCGCTCTGAAGAGTGCGAAAAAGATTGTTTCTGAAACAAGAGCTTTGAATATTTTGAAGCCACTGAAAATCAATATATGAATAACAAACAATCAAAATTAAAAATCCGATTACGAGTTTAAACAACGGTGTT
>NW_026018508.1:13379396-13382327 GCF_020466585.1 Dendroctonus ponderosae
TGAGTTCGATGCATTTCTCACTTCCGTGAGTTGAAAATGATGTAGTATTTAAGACATTTTCAGAAAATTTTAATTATTTCAAAAAATCGACCTCCACCTTTAGAAAACTTTCGACCAAAAATCAAAATTTCACATGCGTGTTTTTTTAGCTTAATCGGTTCCTTTCGACGCAAGAAGGTCACAAATATGCATCTATGAAGCGTTTGTGTCAATAATAAGGAAGAAATCGTCGGCTAAAGATCGTGAAAGCTCAAAAATCGCTTAAAATATGCCGAAAATGTCGATTATTTCGGATCTGCAACTGCTACCATGTTTTTTAATGAGTTCCATGCATTCCTCGCGTCCGTGAGTTGAAAATGATGTAAAATTTAAGACGTCTTGAGAAAATTTTTATTTTTCCAAAAAATCGATCCCCACCCTTGGAAAAACTTCACATGCCTGTTTTTTGAGATGAATCGATTCCTTTTGACTTAAGAATGTCAAAAAGGTGCATTTATACAGGGTTTGGGTCAATAATAAGGAAGAAATCGTCGGCTAAAGGTCGTGAACGCTCGAAAAACGCTTAAAATGTGCCGAAAACAGCGACTCGAACCCTCTATTAGATTCCGATCAGTTCATCAAATTTTAATTCCGAAAACCTCATAGGTCGAATGTAGCAAATATACGTTGAATGAATGTGGTTAACATTTATTTCGTATCGGTCGAGCGGCCACTTAATTGCGGAATCGGTAGACCAGGATATAAATCAAAATCCGATTCATTCTGGGGCCTACAGCGGTCAAATTGCAGCTTCTCTCGTTAACTGGGTTTTGCTACATTAACTGCGGTTTGTAGTGGTATGTTGCCTATATGATCTTGTGGTTAAATCGCTAAATTTATTTAACTTTATCATCCGTAAAGCGACTAAAATTTGCAAGCTTTGCTTTAGTAAACTGCTCTTTGCTAATAAACTTTAATTTTTGGTGTGCATAAATAGATTCCTCGCCCCAAAAAAAGTCAATAGTTTCGAGTGTTTTCGAGCCCCAAACTAAACCTGGAATTTAAAATGACTCTACCGATACGCGTTTATATGCTCTTATTGAAAAATCTATCAGCTGCCAAGGCACATGACTGAATTATCCTGAACCTTTCTGCACAAATCCACCTTTCGCTATGCAAAAACTTTTCATTGATTTTATGATTGTGTTTCAGCCGATTCTTCTTCGCAGTACGACGCCATTCGAGCCTACTTAAAGGAACTGGACATTACCGAAAAAGTGTGGATTGGTCTATCTAAGCCTCAGGAAAAGCTCATCTACTCATGGACGTAAGTTAACTTTCCATATTTACTTAATATCCTCCAATAAACATCCCGTTTTTAAATGCGTATTTAATGAAATTGGGTATTAAAAACTAAACCCCGGTAAAATATTGTGAAGAATTGCCGAATATTTACAAAAGTTCCTCACAATGAAATGCCAATATACCTAAAGAGTTTCGTAACTTAATAATATCGAAACCCCAGATCGGCACATTGGCCTGGCATGAATAAATTTGCCCAAACCCATATATAAAATCCATTCATTTTGAAATGCAGAGAAAGTTTCCCCGTACTTAAATCTGAAAGTTTAATGAAGAGGAAAGATGGCTTTTAAATTGCCAATTCATTCTTGTACCGAAAAAAACGCTAAAATATGCGCAAGTTTTTCAAAATTTCGTCGACATCTTTCGAATAACAAAGTAATGGATTGATGAATTATTCAATCCGAATTATCTATAAAAGTTCAGCACTGAGAGACTGAGATTACATAAAATGCTGCTTCATTATATCCGACCGCCTTTAAAGGAAAATAGTTAATGCGTACATTTGCAAAAGCGTCTCAAAATGCCTTGTTCTTTGACAAAATAAAATAGGTCCAAATTTTCAAGTTTAACAACAATTCGGTTATTGTTTTGAGTCTCTTCTTTGCAGGATTACTTGGGTGAAGAATGGAAAAATATGCCGGATGGCATAAAATAGAAAAGACTAACGTTTCTGCTTCTCTTCTGAACATTATATTCGAAATATGCGTTAAGTACTGTACTTTTGCAAGTTATACAAGCATCTGCATCAGCAGATTACAGAAAGTTTTAGAGTTTTTTCTCCAGACCGGCAAAGAAGCAAAAAAACTCCAGAGCTGAAATCGTTTCTAATTTTTTTCCTAAATTTATTAGATGGTTTCACAGAGGAACACAATATTTTGAAACATTAGCAACCTTTACCTTGAGAAAGAAGATTTAGATGAAAACTTGTTTAAATCATTCCTAGATTCAACTCTGCATATCTGGATATAATAGTGGACATATAATATCAAACGAATCAAAGTAAAAAAAAAACAATGTTACATTAAGTTTTCTTTGGAAATGAAACTAATGGGTTTTTCGGGCCTAAAACCCCGAAAACCCCATTAGTTTCAAGGAATGGTCTCGAAAGTCTATCTCTTTCTCTGGAAATGTTTATGATTCATGATACAAGTGTATGTAAATGAAGACAGCTGGAAAGTATATTAAACATATTAAAAGCCGGAATATTTTTAATGATTTTGTAGGGTCTTGTTTTATGATTCGATTTTACTCATTTGGGATTATTTTGGACATTCAGTGATTTTCTGTGTGTTCTATATCTCATGCACGTTAAAAGCAGACAAACACGTATTTTATAAAATAGTAAAATGTGATACAAAATATAAAATGCCGACAATTTAAAACTGAATGTTATAATTGGAGTAGCATGCGTTTAATTAACGTGCCGCTCATATTTGATGTTAAATATGTAGATTTGCGCAGATACTTGCTGTTTTATACCTAGTTGTTATATTGTTAATGAATTACGCCGTCTGACCGAAAATTGGTCCAAAAATAACAAAATAACCATTTGATAATCCAATCTCTTTCACTCAAACAGCCAACCCT
>NW_026018508.1:13383326-13385971 GCF_020466585.1 Dendroctonus ponderosae
ATGTCTTCACCATCTTTTGAGGAGTTGCTTTTGTCCAACATTTCAATTTCAAATCTTTATTTGTTGGTGATCGAAAAACTAAAATAGTTCAACTTAAAAAAGAATTAAAGAAATTGTGTATAGACGTACGGTGTTTGTTCTTTTCGATTCAAAAGTCGGTTGGTCCTCACAAATAATTGTTCCTCTAAAATTTTTTCTTTAATATTTGACCTCGAAGGCGGCAAAAAAAAACAAAAATTTGAGTCCTGAGAATAACCTCTCAACACCAACTTGAGTTGCCGGTACGCTTAGCAATACTTGAGCAAGCATGTATAACTCGGGATTAAGCTCTTCCTTTTTCTTCCAGAAATCAAAAATTGTTTCATTTTTTCCGTAAGCGTATGCGGCTTTGTTCCACTTTATAGGAATTTAAAATATTTTCAATTTTGTTAAGGGCTACAAATGAACCTTGTGAAGAAAATTCGTGCTGATTAATTCCTTTTAAAAATTTTTGCTGTGAATCTTTATGTCCCAAAAAGAGTTCCATTTCATCGCTTGATGAATTAGATGATTCAGTTTCCATATCGTGTTGGTCAGAGTCATATTTAGAATTAGAAGAATTGCACTCTTTGAAGAATATCAGTCTAGTCCATAACGACTTTAAATGTGCTTTTGCTCTTTCTACTTGATTGTAGTTTAAAACTACCTTATACCGAGGGTCCAAAAATATTCCAGCAAAGATTATTTTTCATTTGCTGATAAAATGTACAGTAATTTCTTTCAAACGTTACAAGCAGTTCAGCACGTAACAGTGTGTTAATATCAAATATGGGTTCCGTTACGGTTCCGTTCCGGTTTTGGGTCCATACCGGTTCCGGTCCGGGTCCCTGGAAATTACCACAAAGAATGTTGTCACAATTATTTATCACGGTGTGTATTAAATGCAGCTATAAAAAACCTAGTTTGAAAGCGCGCGAGTCACTTAAAGATAATGTTGCTGATCTGTTCTTTTTTGTGCAGCAAATTTTAAAGCATTTTACTGATCTGCCTGGGAAATAGAGAAGTTCCAGATTAGCAAGTGAATTCTCAATGTCTACTAAGGTGGAAATTCGCTTAATTTAATTAAACCGGGTAATTAGACTAAGTATTCAAACATTCAGCATGCAAGCTAATTATCTCTTCGGCATTCGCAAGAGCAACTCCAGTTTTTTGGCCAATTAAATTGGATATTTTAAACTCTAAATCAGAGAAGTTGCATCAAGGAAGATCTATCTGCTCGGGTTCATAAATCAAATAAATAAAACGCATATAATTCATCAATTAGACTAAGTAGGGAGTTTCGAAATTCATCAAGTTCTACTTGAGCCAATTATGGACTGTTGAATAGAAACGAAATAAATTTCTGGCCGAGATCAAACAGTTCCGAATAGCCATAAAATTGACTGTATACATACTGATCGTGAGCACTCTTTCACAAGATAAGTAGAATTTTATGTAGGAAATCCGGTTTTCCAGTTTCAGCGCTGTCACAAATAAGCAGTTCTTGCAAAGAATGTCTGCACTGAAGTGCAATTTGCTTGTTGACCACTTCGCGCCAATCGAAATTCCAGAAATCCGATGTGTCTTTATACCGAGAATTTGAATTTAAAGCACTCGCTCAGTGCCTTTGTCTGAACTTTTCTTGCCCTTTTTCGATTGCAATTTGCCCAATAGTGCAGATATCTTTGATATGCGTTGGCTGTGATTGGAAAAATTGATTCTTCTTGAGCGTTTTTGTCGTTTGATCCGAGGAAAGTTCCTCCCAACTGTATCTCAATTGAATTGAAGTTCGCTCTTGCGAAAGTAGTTCGAACGCAAATGTAATTAATATTCTCATATCAATAGGCTCCTTAAAGAGCCGCGCATACATTTTCGATCATTAATAACTCCACCCCTACGCATTCATCAATCAGAGCGAATCCTTCAGACTACTTTTTTATCATATTGGGGAATTTTTAACATAGTGGTCCATCACTTCTGTTCATTTTTCTTGAGACTCGCGACTTTATATTTAGACAAATGATCGAAGCTCTATAAAATTGACAGGCACTCGATAATGCGATTGAGGCGGCATTTTATTGAGGTTTGCGTATAAATCGAGGCCCCTATTTGAGAGAGAAAGATTATGCAAATGTGCTTTTTCATTAGAGACTCGAAATTTTCAGGATTTATTTTATATGGCTTTTTCAAGCATTTGAGACGTGTCTGCTAATGAGAAGCTCTACGGTATCTTCGTTTCAAAAACCGTTCCATTAATAAATGGAAGACACCTTTAGTATTGGACCGATCAATATTAATTCCCGAAACTTTTTCAAAGACTCCATCACGAACAAAAATTCAATTCAATTTCAAAAGTTTTATTTTCATCTGATCAATTTTCACTGCTTTTGTTATGTTAAATCTACATTTTCCCAGACTATATAAGTACATGTATTTAGCATTTAGATATTCTGTTTTAGAGGCAGAATGCTTAAGAATATTAAATACCTTTGTAAAACCAGCATACCTTGAAATTTATTTTTTGAGAATAAAAAAGTCACAAAAGTGAAATTAATGGGTTTTTTTCGATTTTTTAGGCCGTCGTTCGGTACAATTTCTTCTTGACGTTTCGTAAGCACGAGTGGCTT
>NW_026018508.1:13386970-13388193 GCF_020466585.1 Dendroctonus ponderosae
TAAAAACCCAAAAAACCCATTAATTTCAATGAATGGCCTCGAAAGTATGTTTCTTTTGATATCATAAAAGTTATTTTGTGTCTTTTGGATAATGTTATTTAGGTTTTACAAAGGTACAAATCTAAAATTTGCCTCCACTGACCAAGAAACGCACTTTGACGTGAATTTTAAAAATCTCTACTCTGCACATTTCAGCTATGACACCCTGTATGTTCAAAATATTCCTGTCATTTCACTCTTAGCAGTTTTATATTGTAAAATGCGACCAAAAGTCATTTTTTCATTCTTAATCTGTATCAAGAGAGCGACATCGAGATCAATACGCAACTTTCAATTTGTTCATGTATTATAAATAGAAAAGAATCACCCTGTATAGTATACTGCAGACATTTTTAACATAATTTTCCGCGGTTTGTAATCAGCTCTTTTATTGATGGAAATGCTCTCCATCTTAAAATTACTAATTTAGTTTTAATAAACATTTTTAGTTGAAAAGTTTCGATAAAATAAAGTTTTGTATGGAAATGTATTTAAAACTTTAAATAAAAAACAATGATGGGAAATTACGAGTTTTGAAACACAGACCAACTATACAGCTTGTCCTGTTTGGTCGTGTTCTACGAAATTAAAACGATTCAGACAATATTGCAAATCATTATGCAAAACCGATGATAATAATTAACAGAAACCGTGAAACATTTTAACTTGTTTGGGCAATTTTACAGAAGAAACTTGCCTCTAGAGTTAGACCCAATCGAATTGGTCGCATTAGTTGCAAATTTTATGCTTTAATCCCCCACATCAATTAAAATAAACAAAAGTTTGCATTGCGTTTATATTATTCAATAAATCGAACAAATGAAGGCCCATTAATTAATTAATTATAGTGAAGTAACATAGAAATAATTAGATGAACTTAATCAATAATGACGCATTAATTTACGTTTTAAAAATGCGGCTTGATCAGATGAATCAATCCAAACTGTATTCGACATGATAATTTTAATACGCAAATAATGAACAAACTTTGTGAAATCAAAAGAGATAGACTTTCGAGGCCATTCCTTGAAACTAATGGGTTTTTCGGGTTTTTAGGACGTCGTAAAATGGAATGTATTCCTGACCGCGTTCAGTTCTGCGGAAGAACTGAACGCGGGTTCTGATGAGAACAGTGTAAGCGTTCAAGCAAACCACTTCTGAAGATGCAAGCCACTCGTGCTTGC
>NW_026018508.1:13389192-13393695 GCF_020466585.1 Dendroctonus ponderosae
TGTAAGCGTTCAAGCAAACCACTTCTGAAGATGCAAGCCACTCGTGCTTGCGAAACGTCAAGAAGAAATTCTACCGAACGACGGCCTAAAAACCCGGAAAACCCATTAGTTTCAAAATCTGTGATGTTTTGGCTTAAATTCGTGTGAGAGGGCCTTAGAAAGTTGAGACCGTTTTACGTAAAAATTTAATATTAAATATTTGTAAACCTTTTGCGAGTACATAGAAGTATTGAAATGAGGGTTCGAACCCTTCTCGAATTGATTGAATATTTATCTGAACGCTTCTGGGATATGGATTTTATAATTCATGTTACACGGAGCGCAAATTGTGATTACCTTAAAAATGTATTTGATTATATCGATTTACATTTTGGCTTTTTTACAACTATATAGAAGTAAATATGCATTTGTAAGCACTTTTATTTTATTGGTTTTTTGGCGTATAAAAGATTTGTATTATTTACTTTCAGTTCCTTCGTGGGCTTTGGGATCCAGAGGGTGTCTGCTCACTGAGTTACCATCTTTAACGGTTTTGTATATTCCCGAACAATCTGCATTGGAGCTCACTTCAGATTGTGGTCTGGATGGCACAAAACGAATCGCTTGTAAAGGCAATGCGGTAAGTCATATAATGAAATAAAAAATATAATTTGCGAATATGAATGATTACACAAAATAGCTTAAACATGAACATGAATTTAAAGCACATTTTTCATTTAATGGAAATACCCATTTTGGAGATATTTTGAATATTCTCAATTTTTTATTTATTTAAAACAAATGTATTCTGGCTTGTTTGCTGGCATTTTAGTTATTTTTCTACACAATGAAAACCTTTTCCGTCTCTTTAAAATGATTGATCTGCGCTTTCGCAATTGCTGAGCGTCCTTTTGCTATTAATTAAATTATCTGTTTCTTCTTTAAATGTTAATGTGCACCATTCGCTCGCTGCTTTAATGGTTAATTTTTATATTCCGTTCTTCTAACATTTATTAGAAAGTGTGGCGATTGTTTATCTGTCCCAGTGATTACAATGATGGTAGAAATATCTGTTTCCGTTTCAAAAGTTTAATAAAGCTTGGTTCAAGTTGATAGCAACATTTACATTGTTTTCAGTTCATATGCGAGATTCCGCCTCTCATTGGTCATTTCAAAAATACGTAAATGTTAGAAATTTTGTCAACGCACAGAATACTCTGTATGTAAATAAATGTTATCAATTCTCATCAAAAAGTGTATAAGTGTAAAAACAAATAAGCAATTAGACTAGAGAAAAAACTAAAGAAAATAGGTAAAAAACGATTTAGAAAATATGTAGGAAGGTATTCCAACAAGAATCTCTTTAGATCTTTGCCACTATAAAACAATAAGATGTCGACTGTTCTACTAAAAGGTAAATGTTTAGAACTTGGTAAAAGTTTTACAAGTTCCTGCCATGTCGGTCCACAGATCAGATGCCAAATTCAGGAAGTTTCTGATGGTAATTCTATTACGGAAGTTCTAAACTTTGCAACTGCAGTCGCTCTTTGTTCGCATCTGAAGAGCCGGATACACAAATTCTCAAATAAAGCTCTATTGAAAAATTATTTGTACTTAAGTGGACTTACTGGCTTTATGTTTACTGAACTTCATAAAAAATATATCGACCATAAAAAATTCTCTATTTGAAAATTTCAAATCCGGGTCAAGAAAATAAAACCTGAATGTGTCATAAAACGTCTTACGGAATGGAAACTCTTGCTCGTATTTCATGTTTTGCAATGTCGACACTTTTCTGAACAGAAAACTTTATAAAGGAAAAAGGGATCTACCTAGTTTGCTATTTCGCTTTGCATCGACATTGATTCTTTTATGTGCCCCAGTTTGAAGAAAAGTGTACAACTGAAATTGCAAGTTTTCTCTAACATATGCTGACTATTGCTATTGCAGTTTCTTTCAATCAATACTTGAAATCATCAATTATATTAAATGTATAATTGGTTTGAAACTAATGGGGTTTTCGGGTTTTTAGGCAAAAAAATTCTAACAAACGACGAGAATGTATTCCTGACGTTTCGCAAGCACGAGTGGCTTGCATCTTCAGAAGTGGTTTGCTTGAACGCTTACACTGTTCTCATCAGAACCCGCGTTCAGTTCTGCGGAAGAAGTGAACGGGTTCTGATGAGAACAGTGTAAGCGTTCAAGCAAACCACTTCTGAAGATGCAAGCCACTCGTGCTTGCGAAACGTCAGGAAGAAATTCTACCGAACGACGGCCTAAAAACCCGAAAAACCCATTAGTTTCAAGGAATGGCCTCGAAAGTCTATCTTTTTTGATATCACAAATTTTGTTCATTATTTGCGTATATAAATTATCATATCGAATAGAGTATGGATTGATTCATTTGATCAAGCCGCATTTTTGAAACGTAAATTAATGCGTCATTATTGATTAAGTTCATCTAGTTATTTCTATGTTACTTCAATATAATTAATTAATTAATGGGCCTTCATTTGTTCGATTTATTGAATAATATAAACGCAATGCAAACTTTTGATATAATTGGTTTGTTTCGTATTAATTAGAACGTCATGACAAATTTCAGAAATCCCTGTACCAGACATGCAGTGGAAAAACTTGATTACATAAGAGTAAGCATCGTAGTAAAATCTAAGGACAGTGCTTGAAAAGTGATGTATAAGCATAATGACTAAAACATCTGTAAGCGCGTAAAACAAATGTGTATTTGTAGAATATTTGGAATGTTGAAAACTATTAAAGTTCTCATGTATTCATGTGGTTTCAACAAATTATATTCAGGGTTCAAATAATTTATAAACCGCCCATTTTGCATACTAAAATTGCCAGTGCCAAATTACTGCGGACACTCAAAAATTTTACAGAAAACTCATATTTATTTTGCTAGTTTTTTGCATTTCCAGTCGACATTGCTTGAAACCTTCACTCATCTACAGCATTAAATCTCCTTGAAAATTACCAGCCAGCAATATTTGAAAATAAAATGCGTGACGGGGCTTATCTTGGAAATGAACGGCCAGATAAAGGGCCTTTAAAATTCTTTCAGGCGAATGCTCTAAATTCCACTCCTCAATTTCTCTTTGCCGACCATGCCGTATCGGCTGTGATGTCGATAAATTGAAAAAATCAGTTTAAGCTCGCCGTGCAGTTTTAATTTCGATGGAAATACATTTATAGTTGCGATCAGAGTCGAAATAAAACGCTAATGAGTTAGAGCTACGAGATGCAAAAAGCCTGTTAATGCCTCGACAGTTTTTCATCATCAATTTTAGCGCTTTGAACATTTTCGACAGTTATTTCATTACATTAGAGTGTGAAAATTTAGTTAGTTGTTAAGTAACTCCTTTGTTTGCAAAGGACCACGAGGAAATGCTGAAGCAACTAACATGCGTGATCGCTCACGAGGACATGGATGATGAGAGGACGTCGAAGACTTCCGTTGCGGATTATTTCGAGTCTTCAACGTGGGCCGACACGGATGGCGATGGAACAGCGACGAAGAATTGGAACTTAAATACTGTTAATCCTGAACACTTGACTTCAACCAGACATCGGCGGGAAACTGAAGACACTCTAAGCCCAGTAGCCACTAAGAGTTCTTTTAAAGAGGTAAATTGTTCTTGAAATTAAATCAATCATGGAATCAATAACTAAATGAAAATGTATTTTTGCAGATATCGGGAACAAATATTTCTTGGCAAGATCAGCATGAGGATAAAGTGGTTTTAACTACCCAGCATATTTTGCTGGAGTCGCATGTAAGTCCGACACCAGCCACTACTTCGAACATACAAAAACTGGCGGATGGGGCAGATCTGAAAATAACTGGCTTGGACCATGATGATAAGAGAGTCAGCACCGAGTTTCACAAAGAGGTGGATGAAAAGGTACGTAATTTCAATCAAGTTAATCAATAAAAACTAGTACATTTTTGTACGTTCTTAATCAAAATGCTCGAACATCTGAACTGTTGAAACTAGTGCGTTTTTCGGGTTTTTAGGCCGTCGTTCGGTAGAATTTCTTCTTGACGTTTCGCAAGCACGAGTGGCTTGCATCTTCAGAAGTGGTTTGCTTGAACGCTTACACTGTTCTCATCAGAACCCGCGTTCAGTTCTTCCGCAGAACTGAACGCGGTCAGGAATACATTCCATTTTACGACGTCCTAAAAACCCGAAAAACCCATTAGTTTCAAGGAATGGCCTCGAAAGTCTATCTCTTTTGATTTCACAAAGTTTGTTCATTATTTGCGTATTAAAATTATCATGTCGAATACAGTTTGGATTGATTCATCTGATCAAGCCGCATTTTTAAAACGTAAATTAATGCGTCATTATTGATTAAGTTCATCTAATTATTTCTATGTTACTTCACTATAATTAATTAATTAATGGGCCTTCATTTGTTCGATTTATTGAATAATATAAACGCAATGCAAACTTTTGTTTATTTTAATTGATGTGGGGGATTAAAGCATAAAATTTGCAA
>NW_026018508.1:13394694-13401146 GCF_020466585.1 Dendroctonus ponderosae
CTTAATAATAATAACTCGTGGGTCTTAAATTAGGTCTGCAGTGTACTATACAGGGTGATTCTTTTCTATTTATAATACATGAACAAATTGAAAATTGCGTATTTGTCTCGATATCGCTCTCCTGATACAGATTTAGAATGAAAAAATGCTTTTCGGCAGCATTTTACAAGATGAAACTGCTAAGAGTGAAATGACATGAATATTTTGAACATACAGGGTGTCAAGGCTGGAATGTGCAGATTAGAGCTTTTTAACATTCATGTCAAAGTGCGTTTCTTGGTCAGTGGAGGCAAATTTTAGATTTGTACCTTTGTAAAACCTAAGTAACATTATCCAAAAGATTAATAAACCTTTGATTAAAGTCACTTTTGTGATATCAAAAGAGATAGACTTTCGAGGCCATTCATTATAATTAATGGGTTTGTCGGGTTTTTAGGTCGTCGTTCGGTAGAATTTCTTCTTGACGTTTCGCAAGCACGAGTGACTTGCATCTTCAGAAGTGGTTTGCTTGAACGCAGCGTAAGCGTGAATAAACCCATTAATTTTACTTTTGTGACTTTTTTATTCTCAAAAAAGCGAGGTATGCTGGTTTTACAAAGGTATTTAATATTCTAGAGCATTCTGCCCGAAAAGCCCACTAGTTTCAAGGAATGGATAGCTCAAATTTTGTTCTCAGTTGTGCCTAAAAAAATATAAATTTTTGGTGTTTTTCTTGTGAAGTCCAGTGCTTGATAGGGCAAACAAGAACTCAAATCGGGGCTTCTGAAGGATTAAATGTGTCTATCCGGACAGTTAAGTATTTCAATGGACATCAGCTAAATTTACGGATAAGGAAACACCTGGTCGATCTTAGTTTGACGAGAATGACAAATAAAAGTTATTTTATTCATGGAAGAAGATCTTGATAAACCAACTCTAAAACTTTCATTGGAGATAGAAATAAAAATATTATAATAATTGGTTACACTTTTGGCTTTTGACTTCTAGCGCCAAAAATATGATATAAAAAGTCGTTTACTCCTAACGCTCTCTTTGTTGCTTGCAATTTAACAATAATTGCAAATTAATCGATTTAACACTCACGCTGTTGTGATTCGTTTTGTAGGATCAGTCATTTGGCGTGGACGTTGTCCTTATCTCCAGAGCCCCAAATTTATCGCAGAATATCCCCAACGGAAACGTTTGAATCCGGGCTTGGCAAGAAGTATTACGAGGATTATATTCGCAATATACCCTTTCGAAATATATTTGCCGATGCCGTAAGGACGGTGCATTAGGCGTCGTAGAATACGGTTTCATTTGAATTATATTTACGAGTCCTTGCCGGTATTATGAAACAAATATGCTGCAGTGGTCTAAATTGAAATATGCAAAGATTTGCATAACGTCTGCCGGGAAATAAAGATTCTGGATATACGGGAATATAACTCGCAAATATAGTTAAGCAGATGCGGTAGAGTGCATATTTCCGCGCAAATTCGTTTAGAGGAATCATAATGTGGTTTTAGTCGGGTTAAATATTTGCTTTATCCGCTTTTTGCTCTAGATGCAAATTGGGTTTATAGGAAAAAACGGGCAAAATTTTGCTGGCTTTGTGCAGCAAGAGGGAAACGTTTCAAGGAGTTTCCTACAATGTTATCTTCGGATCGAAAAATTTTACATGCGTGTTTTTTGAGCTTAATCGATTTTTTTGGCGTGAGAAAAATGATGTAAAATTTAAGACATTTTGAGAAAATTTTTATTTTTCCAAAAAACCTTGGAAAAATTTCGATCAAAAATCAAAATTTCACATGCGTGTTTTTTGAGCTCAATCGATTCCTTTCGACGTAAGAAGGTCACAAATATACATTTATAAAGTGTTTGGGTCAATAATAACGAAGAAATCGTCGGTTAAAGATTGCGAACGCTCAAAAACGCTTAAAATGTGCCTAAAATGTCGATTATTTCGGATCTGAAACTTCTAGCATGTTTTTCAGTGAGTTCTATGCATTCCTCGCGTCCGTGAGCTGAAAATGATGTACAATTTAAGACTTTTGAGAAAATTTTCATTTTTTCAAAAAATCGACCCTCACCCTTGGAAAAATTTCGGCCAAAAATGAAAATTTCACATGCGTGTTTTTTGAGCTCAATCGATTCCTTTCGACGCAAGAAGGTCACAAATGTGCATTTATAAAGTGTTTGGGTCAATAATAAGGAAGAAATCGTCGGTTAACGATCGTGAACGCTCAAAAACGCTTAAAATGTGCCGAAAATGTCGATTATTTCGGATCTAAAACTTCTACCATGTTATTGAATGAGTTCGATGCATTCCTCGTGTCCGTGAGCTGAAAATGATGCAAAATTTAAGACTTTTTGAGAAAATGTTCATTTTTTCAAAAAATCGACCCTCACCCTTGGAAAAATTTCGGCCAAAAATCAATATTTCACATGCTTGTTTTTTGAGCTCAATCGATTCCTTTCGACGTAAGAAGGACATAAATATGCATTTATAAAGTGTTTGGGTAAATAATAAGGAAGAAATCGTCGGTTAAAGATCGTGAACGCTCAAAAACGCTTAAAATGTGCCGAAAATGTCTATTATTTCGGATCTGAAACTTCTAGAATGTTTTTCAATGAGTTCTATGCATTCCTCGCGTTCGTGAGCTGAAAATGATGTAAAATTTAAGACATTTTGAGAAAATTTTTATTTTTCCAAAAAATCGACCTTGGAAAAATTTCGGCCAAAAATCAAAATTTCACATGCGTGTTTTTTCAGCTCAATCGATTTCTTTCGACGTAAGAAGGTCACAAATATGCATTTATAAAGTGTTTGGGTCAATAATAAGGAAGAAATCGTCGGCTAAAGATCGTGAACGCTCACAAACGCTTAAAATGTGCCGAAAATGTGTATTATTTCGAATCTGAAACTTCTACCATGTTTTTCAATGAGTTCGATGTATTCATCGCGTCCGTGAGCTGAAAATGATGTACAATTTAAGACTTTTGAGAAAATTTTCATTTTTGCAAAAAATCGACCTCCACCCTTGGAAAAATTTAGGCCAAAAATCAAAATTTCACATGCGTGTTTTTTAAGCTCAATCGATTCGTTTCGACGTAAGAAGGTCACAAATATGCATTTATAAGGTGTTTGGGTCAATAATAACGAAGAAATCGTCGGTTAAAGATTGCGAACGCTCAAAAACGCTTAAAATGTGACGAAAATGTCTATTATTTCGTATCTGAAACTTCTAGCATGTTTTTCAATGAGCTCTATGCATTCCTCGCGTCAGTGAGCTGAAAAAGACTTTTTGAGAAAATTTTAGTTTTTTCAAAAAATCGACCCCCACCCTTGGAAAAATTCAAAAATCAAAATTTCACATGCGTGTTTTTGGAGCTCAATCGATTCCTTTCGACGTAAGAAGGTCACAAATATGCATTTATAAAGTATTTGTGTCAATAATAAGGAAAAAATCGTCGGCTAAAGGTTTGTCTGCTTGCAAAAAGGTAATTCCCGCAGTTCGTTTTCAAGAAAAGAAAACATTTCTGTTCCTGAAGAAAAAGTTCATGCCGAAACCCATAAGAATGCATGTGCTGTCCAAGAGGTGTGCTTATGCGCTGTTATCGCGAATATATTCCAGAGCCGTACGACATGAGATGCAATCCCATAATTCCGCTGCCAAACCTGGATTCGAAACTTTCCAAAAGGGATTTTCGTCCATAAATCTAGCGCCAGGGATCCAGAGTTAAACGAGACGTCTTCGCAGAATAGCTGGGGTGACACTGGCGAAAGCGACCGGTGATAAAGGAGAAAGGCGATGCGTATACCGACCAAAATGCCAATTTCCAGATTTAGGATTTAATTTATGGGATTCCCGTTATATTAACAAAGGAAAATTAAATTCCTTTAATTGATTTTTGTTTTATTCCTGTAAAATAGTTTAAACCAACATTTGGTTAAAAAAGTATCGTGACAAATTGCCCAAAGCATTCATTAAATGATTGGAATATTTCAGTTGATCCACACTTCGACCGAGCAGCTCCTCACTACCCCAACAGCTGTGGAAGTTTCCAGCCCATCACCGAAACCCACCGAAGAACTAACCAAGTCGATTCCGACCCTGAAAACCGATAGGATCAGTGAATCTCCGAAAGCTTCATCATGGGAAGCCACCAGCACGACCACCATGCAAGAAGGCAATGTTGAAGACTATCCAAGTGCAATCAGTCAAGGACAATTGTTCAGTATTATCGAAAATGGTAAAACATAGCCAGTATATTTAAGCTTTGGCTACATAATTCCATATATTTTGCAGGTACAATGTTCGATGTCATCGAGCTAAATGAAACAGAGCAACAGTTGCTCACATCGAAGAGCAAAATTGTATGGCCAGCATCAACTACCGGAGCCATCCAATCAACGACCACTCAATCGAGCATTGCGGATGGTGCCACCAAACTTCCTATACCAACCAAAAAACCCGTCACAAAGAAGCCGATTCCGCCGACAAAAAAAGCTCCAAAGATGCCATACAAGAAGGACATGGTTGTTAAACACCTGCTGGAAGCCCCAACGACTAGCAGGATCCGATCGGTGGACGAGATGGAAGAGCAGCTGACAAAAGAGTTCGATATGATGCCTGATATCAGCGACACGTCGCTGAGGCTGAACAGAACATTCAGGAAGGAACTGCCTCCCATAGTCAGTGAAGAAGAGCCCATTGAGCACGCCAGTTTGGAGAAGGGAAGCCAGTACGGAGTTCCCAGCATATTAAACTTTACCGCAGTAAATGCTGTGGATAAAGACGAAGCAGTGCAAGGAGCAAAAGATACAAATAGCACAGAAACTGTAGCAATTTCCGATAGAATTGAGCCACTAGTTGCGAAACAGCCGGTGGCTGACACAGCAGCAAATGCGTCTGGAGACACATCGAATTATCGATTGGTCGAAACTGCGGTCACAGAAGTGGAGAAAGTTGTTGCTAAAAAACCTCTGGTAACAGCAAGCTTGCCGGAAGACAATATCGAGACTTCCAGAAAATTAGCCGGAGTCGAACGCAACCCGATCGACCCAAGACTGTACATGCTTAACCAACACCCTGCTCTACATCCGAACAACCATAACGACTCACCTGTCTTAGGCTCAATAGCCAAAGAAGAGTTTCTTCCTAAATCCCTCATAGGGGACAAACAGTCAACACCTGAGCCTCCGGCACCAAGCGATACCAGTCTACTGGTCCAAACTTCTGATGGCGACTCCCAACTCCCTTTCCCATCTGAAGCACCCAAGAAGAAAAAAGACAGACACCTGATGTTGCATAACACCAATGTATTCCGGAAATTCTACCCATATTTGTTCAGCCGAATGCTTGGTTGAGCTCAGTAAAGTAATTGTTTCAAAGCCATTGAATGATGGTTTCTCATGGATGGTTCAGAGTGGAAACTCTGCATTCAGTAGTTGAATCATCATCGTTCGATGCAATTGCTATGTTACATACCTATTGGCATACTAGATGGGACTTATTTGTGTTCAAGCATAGATATATTTTGCACAACGTAAATTTGGCCAACTCAAACATACAGGGTGGATCTGAGTTGCGGTAAGAAAAAGTAACTTTTGAATTTTGGAATCTTCTCAACTGTGTTCGTCTTCTACAACTTGTTTTGCATAATCCCCATTTTTTAACAGATAGTTAAACAGATAGTTTTATTAATGCTTCAGATAATTAATGTTTCGGTCTCTACCTACAATCATAAACATGATAAAGTGTTTGCTGGCCGACTTAAACCTGTTTGATAGATTCTAGTCGGTAGAATTTAAATTAAATATTCCCCTTAGCGTTCATGTAGCATGCAAGAATAATTGCAATCTTTAATACCTATTTACAGTAGCCAAACTGAAAATATAACGATAGCTCTAGACCCTCATTTAAGTACATAACACAAAGTTGTCAAGATCGAAGTTTTTTATCTAGTGTTAGTTCCTTAGACCTAATCATGTTTTACCATTTCTTTGTTGTTATAAATATGCCCAATGCGCAGCCAAGAAATTTGATAGGGAAATTTTGAGAAATTTATATTTGAACTATCAAACGTAAGTTATATTTACTCAGTACACTTACGATTAGTCTAAGAATTAAATTAATGATACTGCTAAATATTTTAAGCTAAACACACACCGTCCTTTTGCTTAAGACACACGAGTTCGCAATATATGTGCCTCCAAATTAATTAGAGAACTTTACGAAACATATCTGTTACTCCCCCCAAAACGACAACATTTCTGGCAGCAACATTATTTTCCCAAAAGCTACCTACTTTTTGATTGAGAAGCAGAGTTTGTTAATATCAAAAGACTTTCGAGGCCATTCCTTAAAACTGATGGGTTTTTCGGGTTTTTAGGCCGTCGTTCGGTAGAATTTCTTCTTGACGTTTCGCAAGCACGAGTGGCTTGCATCTTCAGAAGTGGTTTGCTT
>NW_026018508.1:13401196-13404643 GCF_020466585.1 Dendroctonus ponderosae
TTCATTTCGAACAATCAATCGTTCTATTTGTTGTTGGAACGAATAGTTCAATTTTGCAGCTTTAATCCTGAATTGTAACTTGATTGGCTTTGTAATGTATGAAATCACATTTTGCACGGCAACAAAACTCACTCATAGCACAAATATGTACGTATATTGATGTAAATATTGGGTTCTCATAACAAATGAAATGTGCTAAATAAAGGAATTTATTGTAGAAATTGAGATATATGATTTATTTAGTTTRKGTATTTTTTTTATTATGTTTATGTAATGTTGATTTTAGGGCAGTCGTAAAATGGCGAAAAAACTGCGCAATAAGTCTAAAACTAAAAAAAGTATTGGAAATTACTTCTTTTCCATGTTATTTCCACACTAGAATTCGTAAAAACAAGTAGACTTGTTTTTTGAAAAACTTGCAAATTAGTTATCACTTACAAAAGGTGGTGTTGCCATATAAATGTATCATTGTAATTTTACTATGCGGTGTTGCCACGTATTTCAAGCATTTATTAACAATTTTGCCCATAGGATCTTCATCGAACTTAAAAAAATCAATTAACTACTAAATCCGGTTTGTGTTAGCATAGTTGAAAGTGCCTATATGATAGTAACTCGAAAACCCGGCTCAAATTGAATGACTACATGGTACGTACCCAAGGACAGTTTTCATTCTCTTAAAACGTTTTGCACCGCTTGGCAACACCGCTCGAAATTTAAGCTGAAGATGCCGATTTTCCTCAACGTTTGTGAGTGTTTTTTGACATAATTTATGGACCATCCAGGAAAATTTTCACTGAGAGTGCTTAACTTGAAGTGTTCTTTAAGGACAAAATGGACAAAACTACAAATTCGTAGGTGCTCAAACGACAAGGAATATTCCTATATAATATTATAATAGACCTTGTATCATAGACAAAGACAAGCAGTAGCTCTGTGGACACAGAACATTCACCCGGGGATATTCTGTGTCTGTCGACTTTTCACCAAAGTGAGGTTATTTGCTTCTGCCGATTTTGCATTGTGTTGGTTAGTGGGAGACTAGAAGGTTTCCCTTCACTTTTAAGCGAATTTATCGGTAATATTCCAGCGTGGCACATAAATGAAAGTAGCATATGCAATCTTGCGTCATCTAGTTAAATTTAAATTTGTCAACAACCCGTTGAAACACACCGGTGCTCAAGTTGTTCAAGCTCGAAACTTATCAGCGAGCCCCTATTTGAATCAGGAATACAATCAGAAGACTGATTGGGGCAAAAATAAGAAGGGCAGAAAAGTGAAATTGAATTTGTATTTTGATACCATGGGTGACCCGCAAATTGAACAGGTTTTGGCCCCTTTGAGGGCCAGCGTTAAAGAACAGGTCAGTACCTTGTTTGATTTCAATAAACAGGGATTTCGTCAATATGTATTCACCCGATTCTCCTAATTTTCGCGTTGAATAGTTTTCTTAGCAAAGAGAAACATGTTAGCTTATTTTAGGGCGACTTAGTCCGACAGTTAAAAGCAGACGGAGCGCCTGAACTGGACGTTAAGAAGGCAGTGCTAGAGCTGAAAGCTCGAAAAAAAATCTTGGAAGATAAAGAATTGGCCTTGGCCCCAAACGCAACATTTGACCGAGCGAAAATGGAAGATTTATTAAAAAGAAGATTCTTCTACGACCAATCATTTGCCATATATGGCGGGATCTCTGGCCAGTTTGATTTCGGTCCCATGGGCTGTGCTTTTAAGTCGAATCTACTAAACTTGTGGAGACAATCCTTCGTGTTTGAGGAGCAAATGTTGGAAGTTTCTTGTTCCATTTTAACACCAGAGCAGGTCCTAAAGTAAGCTGTGATTTAGTCTCAAATTAACTTCAATTAACCGATGCGTGCTTTCCAGAGCGTCTGGACATGTGGATCGATTTGCCGATCTGATGGTTAAAGATGTGAAGTCCGGCGAATGCTTTAGGCTTGACCATCTTATTAAGGCACACTTGGAAAAAATTGCTGCTGATAAAAAAGCCACTGTGGAAACAAAGGAAGAGTGTACTGATATCGTCATCAAAGTTAGTAGTACCTTAATAGTAAAAATTGAATCCCTTCCGTAACTTACTAATGCGATGAATTCAGTTAGATGGGATGAATAAGGAGGAAATGGCGGCTATTTTGCAAAAGTTTCAAATGAAAAGCCCAACAACTGGCAATGATTTAACCGAGCCAATTGAATTCAACTTGATGTTTGGAACGCAAATTGGGCCTTCAGGCCTAGCAAAAGGGTAAGGCTCAAATGGTTCACTGTAAAGGTTGATCATTTTAATGTTTTTTGCAGTTACCTCAGACCTGAAACAGCGCAGGGAATATTTGTCAATTTTAAGCGACTCTTGGAGTTTAATCAAGGCAAGTTGCCCTTCGCAGTTGCTCAAATTGGAGACTCATTCCGTAATGAAATTTCTCCCCGATCTGGTTTGATTCGAGTGAGGGAATTTACGATGGCAGAAATCGAACACTTCTGTGATCCAAACGATAAGAATCATCCCAAGTTTGAGGAGTAAGTTGATGGGAAATTTTACGTTGCTTAGAATCAGCTTTCCTAAACAAAAATTATGTTTTCCTAGTGTTAAAGACGTGGAACTTTTACTATATTCCGCCTGCAACCAAATGGATGGCAAAGCAGCAGAAAGAAAAACGATCGGGGCTGCTGTATCAACGGTACACTTCAATCAGTTTTGATCCTGAACTACAACTAAAAATGCCATTTTAGGGCCTTGTAGCCAACGAAACTCTTGGCTATTTCATAGCCCGAATTCAGCAGTTTATGGTTAAGAGCGGAGTTGACCCCAAAAGACTAAGATTTAGGCAACACATGGCCAATGAAATGGCTCATTACGCCTGTGATTGTTGGGACGCGGAGTGTCTCACCAGTTATGTGAGTGCTCGAATGAATAACTCAAACTTAAAAGATGTAAAAAACTCGTTTTAGGGGTGGATTGAATGTGTAGGTTGCGCCGATCGTTCAGCCTTCGATCTTACACAACACAGCAAAGCGTCTGGCGTGCGTTTGGCAGCTGAAAAGAAGCTGGATCAACCCAAAACCGTTGATGTAGTTGAAGCGGCCCCAAACAAAGGCGCTCTTGGCAAAGAATTTAAGAAAGATGCCAAAAAGATTCAAGATACTTTAGCTAGTCTAAGTATCCAAGACATTGAGGCGATTGAGAAAAATCTTGATTCGTCCGGGTAAGTGCCACAGAAAAAACGCCGAATATCCACACAACAAAATGAATTTCTTGTTGGGTATTTCGCCTCAAAAATGTGTGTCTTTAAAAAAGACAGAATTTCCTCACGTCTTCTGTTACAGATTGAAAAATAGTGCTCCTATTTCGCAATAAGAACGAATTATTTATCAAAAAGTGATCAAGAACTATCACCTAGAGGGTATCCTGCGACACACTTAGGCTCAAGCTGTAAG
>NW_026018508.1:13404772-13412254 GCF_020466585.1 Dendroctonus ponderosae
AGTAGACCAGAGAAACATACACCCAAATTAAATTTACACCAAAATTATTAATTAACATTACCTTTATTAATTTAAACAATGAGATTAAGTCAAAGCAACATAACTGACAATTTGCACAGACGAATTATCAGAGCGAATTTTCATATACTGTATTATCCTACTATTGTGACACAATTTATTAACATACTCTTTTTTAGGTTCTTTTGATAACGATAGCAGAAAATAGCTATCGAAACGTCAAGGTAATTTTTCAAATTAATTTCTTTACTAATTGGAATTTTCTCTTACAGCTTGAGCCTAAGTGTGTCGCAGGATACCCTCTAGGTGATAGTTCTTGATTACTTTTTGATAAATAATTCGTTCTTATTGCGAAATAGGAGCACTATTTATCAATCTGTAATAGAAGACGTGAGGAAATTCTGTCTTTTTCAAAAACAAAAATTTTTGAGACGAAATACCCAACAAGAAGTTTGTAAAAAAAAATGAATCCGCCTCAACAATATAGAACTTATCAACAAAATGAATATAATTTTTGTAGAACTTACGAATTGAATGCCGGAGATCAAAAGTTCAAATTGACCAAGAATCATGTGAGCGTGAAACGATACCAAAAAACTGTTCATGTGGAGGATATTATTCCTAATGTCATTGAACCCTCGTTTGGTAAGAACTTAGTGTTATGTTTTTGAAAGTAAGTAGACTGGAAATGCAGGGTTGATCTAGACTTTTAAACTTGCAGGTATAGGTAGAGTAATGTATGCAATATTCGAGCATAACTTCAAACAACGAGAAAACGACGAACAGAGGACTTATTTGTCGTTGCCAGCCGTTGTAGCACCTTTGAAGTGCAGCGTCCTGCCTTTGAGCAGTAATTCGGAATTTAAACCAATAATTAAACAGTTATGTAAGTGTACTCTGTATTTTTAAACCTATTAAGCACCACCGGATTGAGAAAGCTTCCAGGTTGCAATTTACTCCGCAAATTGCAAAAAATACTTTTAAGAGCTCAATCAAGTTATTAAATTATGAATTTGTTATTTATAGCAACTGACCTCACTAAAGTGGTTGTCTCGCATACAGTGGACGATAGTTCCGGTTCAATAGGAAGAAGATACGCCAGAACTGATGAAATCGCGATTCCTTATGGGATTACTATCGATTTCGACACATTGAAAGAACCGCATACTGTTACGTTAAGAGAACGTGATTCCATGACTCAAGTGCGAATTCCCGTACGTAGTTTTCGGCATTTAAATGAAAATTTAACTAATCAAATGTTATTTGTTCATAGTTAACTGAAATAGCAGATGTTGTCCACAATCTCGCGTACAACAAACAGAGTTGGACTGTTGTTCAAAATAAGTATCCTAAATTTGAGCAGCAAGAGAGCAAAGGAAACTAAACCCAGCTGCTTTAGTATGAAAGTAAGAGTAAACCGCATTTAACACTTATTCGTAGCTTTTCCCCCGGTTATATTTATAAACAATGCAACTTGTACTTTCAACAGTGTTTTATTTACGACGTGTCGAAGATCATCGATCGTCGAAATGTTTGTTGAAAGCGTTCTATCTGGGAGGCAGAGGGGAAAGTTAAAAGACATCGATTTTCCTCACATTTTAATTACAAATTTGGTTCAGAACTTACATTATATCAATTACTTTATTGAATTGAAATTCGATCACGACATATAAATGTAACGCCGATCTTTCACCAGCGAAACTTTTCTATCGAATTGAATTGTTCTCATGCCAAACCTAATGCAATGTTCCGAAAAATTTCAGTATTATCAGTATCATTGAAGTTGATTAAATGGAAAACCAAAACAATCTGTTAAATACACCATGTACTGTCTATAACATTGCATTATTTATGTACATATTATGACTGCCACAAAGTAAAAAACTAATCTTTGTACCTTTCCTTATTTGAACCACGAAGACATTTCCGAAACAGCACAGCGAGCGCCTCCACTACGTAATGGATTACGATTTATTGAATAACTTAGATGAGAAAATCATACAAAAAGTAGTAAGAAAATGGGGGTTAAAACATTAACGTTACTTATGGGTCACGTACTCTACTCTAAATCTGGGATCGGTTCGTCGTCAGAGTCTCCCCCTTCATCAGCATCCAAATCATCGAAATTTGGCTTCACATTGCCTTCACCACCTCCTAAGGAACAACACAGTCTATGTAGGAAAAATGAAGCGTTCGATATGATTTAACTGTGATCGAGATGACCTCAGCAGATCTAGTTTAATTGAAATACAATCATGAGCAAGCGGATTGGCTTTACCTAGTCCTCCCATTTGTCTCATCATTTCCTCAAAATCACCGCCGCCACCGCCCATTCCTCCAAGGCCTTCATCCCCTGATTCATCCTCATCGTGCCACTTGTTGAAGTCGCACTTCAACCAATGGTGCTTCTTTTTGTCTGAGGTAAGGAATGGCCAATAAGGTTCATCTGGCTTAGCCTGCAAAATCCCGATTTCATATACTGAGCAATAAAGGATCCTCTGGACGAGCATACTTTTGCGAGAAGGATTTCAATGCATCTTTCTCTGTTGAAGTTCTTGGTTTTTTCGGGGTCTATTTCTTTGTAAAGGTTGATTGTTACTTCGTATTCCTTTTTCTCTAGCCCTCCTGTCCCGTGGAAGTATACCGAATGATTCGTAAATCTATAACGTTAAAGATAGATCTAATATTTAAATACGTTCTTCCAGTGTAAATCCATTAGGATTTTACTTTAAACTACACACATAAGCGGGTCAAAATGCTATTTATTCACTGTAAGGTTTCCGTGGGCTGTTAATAATTGTGTTTTTACTGTCGTGATATGGAAAACGTGTTTCCGTACAAAATTTCGAGAGTTTTGTAAGATGTTTCGAAACAAACTAGATTTGCAATCCTTATCGTGGGAATCTTCTAAAGCGATCTTCGTAAGTAACAACATTACCATCCTTCTCAGACTGAGAAGAGTTATTGGTAAGTCTCTGCTTAATTTTTTGCTTGAGATGGACAGCCGTCGAATCCCTTATCGGTTCTAAATTTATCATCTCACCCAGCACTCGCGTTCAAATTTATGTTATCGTAAGTTTGATTATAAAAAATTGGAGTTTTCACATGGACATAAATAGACTTATTTGCAGTCCTGTAAAATTGATGTTTGAACCCACCAATAGAAGGAAATCCAATGGTATTTCAAGGCCGCAATTTTTCGCAGGATTATGGCCATCACCCAAAGGTATGCAGAAAATCTTTCCTGCATATCTATGCAGATGAACACACACATTCATAAGTAAATAATTGATAGACCTTAGATCAGATTATGTATGACCATTCACACATGCTTTCTCCAGTAACACTTACTTGACTACGGGGTCCTGAACGTCTTCTAAATTAATAGTTAGGAATACAACAGCGGACCTTTGAGCCCACATAACGGGGGGTAACAATCTGTAACAAAATCATTTGAAAAGTTAGGTTAAGGCAAAATGTTTAAAAGGATTTTTTTGCAGAGTAATGCCAGTGCAACATTAAATCATGTTGCAGTTGATTTCGCTTGAAATTGCCATCGGTTAGCGAAAAGAAATGCGAAAATGCCAGAAATGTAGAAAATTCTAGAATTGATTGTTGAAGACGATACAACATGGCGTAGTAAGATTTTTAATGCGGCATGTAAAACTGTTATTTCGACTGAAAATGATTATGCGTTGCAATTATGGGTATACGAAATAAGCGTTCTTACTTGGAATCGGTCATTCTGAGGATTTCACTTAATTATCAGATCGGTGAATGGAAAAACGAGAACGAGAGTTCACTCCAACTTGCCGCAAAAGAGACAACAACCTGAAGCTAGCCGAATGAGAAAAATGCGATTAGAGGGCGTCGCTCGTCGTTTTATCGATACGATTCTGTAACACCAAATATTGTTAGAAACGGGCGTAAATTATAATTAAATTACCTTTTATAAAATTGTCACATTTATTCTAAACGTCATAATAAGTACAAATTGTTCAAATCAATGTATACTTGATATGTTAGGGAAAATTTATTATATTTGAATTATCAAAATAAATAATTTCTAATTTGCGGATTTTTTACTGCAAAGTGCTGCTTGCTCAGTTGGAATTTTACTAATGTAAATATTTTATTGAACAGAGATTATTCCGAGTCTTGAATAGCTACAGACTTAATTTAGTGTAAGAATAATGATTTTAAAGATTTAATTAATTTTTCAAAATGCTCCAACAGCATGTTTATTATTCTAAAAATAACATTTATGTACCAAATAAAGAATAGGTAGTTTTAAAAAAATTATTATACAAAGGCAGCCATATTGATAATTATACGAACATGAGGAAGTTGCCACGACATAACCGTGGTTTAAGACATTTGCAGCCAGTTTACAGTGTACAAAATTTTATAAACATTCGCTACATACTAATGTTTTCATAAGTTTAGATTGCAAATTTAAACATATATGTTCTATTTTACTCAATTAACTTTTCAAAATCAAGTACGGCTACAATGAGTAACGGGCTTGATAAAAATCAATTGACCGCCGTATTGCAGGTGTTGAAGAAATACAATTTAAAGGTAAGTGCTTAGTACCTAAAAGGCGTTTATGCTAATTGATATGGAAACCTAAACAGCTCATTTTGTGTCATTTTATCAGCCCCTCGAATCCATTCTAGGAAATGGATTCGAGTTTAACTCGTGCTATCAACGTATGTGACATGCAAACTTAAAGAACATACTCTTGAGGGCTTCTGAATAGTGTCTTCACATTTACCCAATTGATAATCCCTTTCAGGAAACCGAAGAACAACTGAGAAAGGAAGCGAACCTTACTGATCAAGTAGATCAACAAGATTCAGATGTAAGCAGCGTGCTCACTGGATATAAAAGCGATGGAGACCCGGAAACCTACGAAGGCTCTTACATCGAGTTGAAACGCTTTGTAGAAAACTCCCTTGATATTTACAAACATGAATTGGGAATGATTCTATACCCTGTGCTGGTTCACATGTATCTTGAGCTGGTTTACAATGGGCATACTGATAAAGCAATCTCACTGATGAAAAAGTTTGGTCCAGAGCAAGATATTTACTATCAGGACGACTTGAAAAAACTAGCTATGGTAACCAGACGAGACCACATGAATGGAAATGAATTGACTGATACGTTTAAATCGAATCAGTTTATTATCAGAATGTCCAGAGACACTTTATCTCTGTTAAAGCGACACGTACATGACAAGAAAGCATCGGTGTTATTGAACATCGTGCAAGAGCATTTGTATTTTGATATGTATGAAGGAGTAGCCAGAAACAAGACGCAAATTGATGCCACATCTGGAGCTGTTGGTGGCGAAGCTAAAAGACAAGGTATTTGCAATTAGACCAATTGCTTGTATGCAAGTCCAGTCAGTGTATTTAATTAAAAAATTAATTGTTTTAGACAACAAGATAAAGGTATACTATGGAATTCCCAAGGCCCCAGATATTCAGATACTATCAGCGCCAGTTGAAGATGAAGAGGAACCGGCCGAACAGGAGAGTCCTGATAAACCGAAAAAGAAAAAGTCGAAAAAGGATCCTTTGCTTTCTAAGAAGACTAAGTCTGACCCAAACGCACCTCCACCGGACCGGATTCCCATACCTGATTTGTATGTGTGCCCATCAATTATTAAATGAAGTAGAGCTGCAGTTTCAATGAACAACAACTTTTAACTCTCACTTCAAATTATTCTAGAAAGGACAACGATAAAATGGAGAAACTGAGAGCCTTGCGCGAAACTTCCAAAAGAACCAATTTAGGACCGGAGAATCTACCCTCATGCTGCGCATATACTTTGCTGAATGCTAATTATAAGTAAGCAATAGTATAATAATGATAATATAACATTACAAGTTACTAATTTCAGTGTTTGCTGCGCAGAAATAACAGAGGACTCAAGCATGCTTGCTGTCGGCTTTAATGATTCGATCATTAAAGTGTTTACGTTGGTTCCACAAAAATTGAAATCTATGAAGTCCGCTGATAAGTTACAAGAAGTGAATATTGAGGCTGAGGATGTGTTGGTAAGATTATTTTTTTACAATTTTAGTTTTGTTTTAATTAACATGTTGCTGTAGGTCAGAATGATGGATGAAAGATCAGGAGAATCTGCTAGGAGCCTTTGCGGCCACAATGGCCCAGTCTATTCAGTGTCGTTTTCACCGGACAGATCGCTATTGCTAAGCTGTTCAGAAGACTCCACTATCAGGTAGATATTTTTTTGCCGAAAGCAATGAAACTACTATTCAGCTGTGATTGTGATAACCATGAACGGTTATTTCGATCTGGTTTAGATATATTCTCATACTTTTTATCCTGAAAACATAGAAATTTTTAGGAGTATTGGTTTGAAAACTTTTACCCACTTTTCAGGTTGTGGAGCCTGCAAATATGGACCTGCTTGGTCGTTTACAAGGGCCACATGTTTCCAGTGTGGGATGTAAAATTTTCCCCAGTTGGTTATTACTTCGCTTCTTGTTCGTACGATAGAACGGCGCGCCTTTGGGCCACTGATCATTATCAGCCTTTGCGGATATTCGCTGGACATTTTTCTGATGTTGATGTAAGTAACTATCGATTAAAACACAATGGCTAATCGATCCCTGATCATTTATCTAAATCGGGTTTTTGCAGTGCATTCAGTTTCATCCAAATTCGAACTATGTTGCTACTGGCTCAAGTGACCGAAGAGTGTGTTTGTGGGACATAACCACTGGGAATCATGTGCGACTGATGACTGGCCACAAACAGCCTATTCAATCTTTGGCTTTTAGTATTTGCGGGCGCTTTTTAGCCTCAGCCGGCACCGACTGCAGAGTGTTAATTTGGGACCTCTCGCATGGGCACTTGGTTGCTGAATTGACTGGTCATAGTAAAACGATTCATTGCCTAGCATTTAGTAGGTGTGGAAATATTTTGGTGTCAGGAGGGCTGGACTGTTCGGTGAAAGTGTGGAATTTTACAAAGTTAACTGAAGAAATTAGCTCAGAAGATGTGAATATTTCTCATAATCCTGACGTGAAAACTGGTGATGATTACTTACTGAGAACCTTTCAAACGAAGAATTCGCCACTTATTAATTTGCATTTTACCAGAAGAAATTTGATGTTGGCTGTGGCTGTATTTGACGGAATCGCCAGTTAAATTGTCTGGCCCTTTTCGATAGGGAAGAAGTTAATTTCGCGTATTATTAGCGAACTGTACAATTATTGAATGCAATACTGTTGTAAAACTGCGCCAAGTGTGTTTGAATAAATCAACCAATCTATATTCAGCAGTTTATTTGTATATTTTTCAAGTTTCACTGAATTCCTTAGATAATTGCCAATTCCAAATGAAATTCATTCCTGGGTTTCAGTCATTTATTGTCTCTATTTATCAATCAAAATACGTTTCGGTGTATTTTTCCACCATCATCAG
>NW_026018508.1:13413253-13415316 GCF_020466585.1 Dendroctonus ponderosae
AGATTCCCCGAGTTGATTTTTAAATTGATTTATCGGTCCAATCAACAATACCCCCCCTATTGTTGCCAGAGTCCAAGTAGAAAGTAAATTAGAATCGCGGCAGGTAGCTAATAGAATAAACAATAGTACCAAGTACCACGGCTGGTTTACAGCGTTCGGTAATTCCATCGCGCGATCGTACTTTTGCGTGTTTGCAAATTGCGGCTTAAAAAAATTCCGTTAAAAACATCGGTTCGAGTACAGCTTTGTTACAACAATTAGTGATATCAGGCTTTGGAACCCGTTGTGGGGGAGCCTTAAAAAAATAATCAACCAAATTGGCAAAGGTCGCCAACGGTTCCAAATTCGTATTCGTTAAGTTTTATTGAAGTAAATTATTTTTAATGTCGCTCTCATGAATTGTGCTAGTATAGGTATTTATGAAAATACCATTCTGCCAAGCCGATATTGTGTGTGAAGTTATGAGACAATTTTTCGTCGTTTTGTGACTGTTTTCCGCTTTGGGACTTGAAATGTCGCTGTTTAAGGACAACAGTTGGGTAAGCGCACTTAAATATGTCCGTCCATCCCGACAATGTTTCATTGAAAAAGTTTAAATAAACCAAGCTTTCCTTAAGGCAGTAGTTTTACTCATTTGCCTCCCCATTCGATTTATAAAAGAACCACTTTTTGTTATTCATTTGCCGGACATTGAAGTAACGCTTAATTGAAATAGATAGTAAATTAACCGAGAACCGGGGCAAATATCGAAAAAATCTCCGAACCAAAATGCCTATCATGGACAAAAATCTACATCTAATAATTAATCTGTATTTCAACACCACAGCCGGTTAGATAGAGCTCGTATCTCCAAAAAAGTTTTTTAATTTTTCGCCCATTCGATTACCTATATATACATAGTGGTCTTAAACAATCAACTTTTTGGTACTGCAGCGATCATTTTTTTCTTTTGAGCCAATTAGGAAAATCTATGCTCACGTTGAAGACCTCAGAAAAAAATCATGGGCTAATTTTGTATGCAACCCTGCATATCGGATTTTTCGGACCAAAATCAGGAAAGTTATCGCTGCAAAACCAAAAAGTACTTTTTTTAAATCACCCTGTAAATAGAAGATATCGTCTAAAATTCAAAGGCTATTTGGAGCTGTTTGGATTATCTTTAAACTTTTGGAGATGAGATCCGAAAAACCTGTTTTTGGTCCAACTAGGAGCATCTCACACTTTCCAAAATTTTGCATTTTCATTTTTCACCCTGTACAACATTTGGGGCTCAAAAACCCTTCGAACATAAACCAAATAGCTCTAAGCAACCAGAACTCATCCAGTTCCAAAGTTAGGGAAAATTTAGCTGTTAAAATGTAATTTTACTTAAAAAAACCCATTCACATTTTGAAACTGAGTTCTTGCCATACATCACACTTCCGTACGATGCCCTACAAAACTGCGGATGTGCTAACTCATAACGGGACAATCAACGTCGGTAAGTGTATGTCTGTATTTTTAAATTGCTTTCTAAAGCATGTTTGAACAACGAAAAGTACAATTAAGGAACTTCATATGGTCGTTGCTATTTGTCCAAATATTTACACAGCCAAACTGCTGTATTTGTGCAATATGTTTGTTTATGCGAATATAAACAGCGTCTAAAATGTATTGATTATTTTCTGGTATATTCGATATTATGCAATGAGATTTTCAGCACGTTCTGTCCACTTTTTGTTCTTACAAAAAAACAGCCTTTCTATTAAATGTTCCTTATACTTAAATGCAATTAAATTAATGAAGCGTTTTTGGTATTGTCGAGTTTATAATAGTTTTCTTTTGCTGTTGCGTGTGCGATTTCACGGTATTTTTAGTTCCTAGAACCACTGCATGTCTGTGCAATCAGTGTATTATCAAAAGAGATAAACTTTTGAGGCCATTCCTTGAAGCTAATGGGCTTTTCGGGTTTTTAGGCCGTCGTCCGGCAGAATTTCTTCCTGATGTTTCGCAAGCACGAGTGGCTTGCATCTTCAGAAGTGGTTTGCTTGAACGCTTACACTGTTCTCATCAGAACCCGTTCA
>NW_026018508.1:13416009-13421581 GCF_020466585.1 Dendroctonus ponderosae
CTGATGATGGTGGAAAAATACACCGAAACGTATTTTGATTGATAAATAGAGACAATAAATGACTGAAACCCAGGAATGAATTTCATTTGGAATTGAAACACAGTCAGGAAAGTATATACAATAATTGCCAATTTAATACACTTTTTTGCTTTATTCTATTACGGGTTTAAGTAACAGCTAAATTGCAGGTCACAATACTCATCATAAAAAAAACTTAAGCGATATCAATTGAACATTCTTGAGACCAATACGTATTTGTAATTTTTTTAAATATTAACGTTAAAAACTCTTAATATTAGCTCACCAATTCGACACAAATGGCACATCAGTCATAACAAATATGATTTAGAAAATATTTACAAAACTAGATAATAACATAATAGACAACACAATTGTTCAATAAAACACAGTCAACATAAAAAGTCTACTTAAATAAACTTGAAGCATTTCTGCTTGTCATGTGGTATTCTCGTTTTAAAAAGAATAGAGTCTGCTCTATATTGTGTGTTAAGTAGTGGCGTATATCCGAATACCTGCATAAACAGGCAGGCATTAATTGACGCACAAAAGCAAATAAACAAACTTACCTGCGTGAAAAAGTTGATACATTTGTGCCTTTCTTGAAAATGTGTGTCGTCCTCAGACAGGCTTTGTGGACACCCAGAACACCTAAACGTCCATCTGGATGTTACTTTCACGGGCGGTTTTTTCGTTATATGGCTAACCAAAAAGTTCATCGCAATATCCTCACAATTCATATATTCATCTACTTTGTCTCGGACGGCTTGTGGAAGCCATTTCCAATACAGGTGTAAGTAGTGCCTATGAAGAAAGGCTGCACCTATGAAAGATAAGCGCAATTTTTTGAAAATTACTTGGACTTTTGCGAGCTCCGAAGAGTGAAATTCCTACCTGTTAGTACCATACTTAATTCACAACTGTAGTTTGAGTTGTACAACCATCCATTTTTGGTATTCAAGTCCCAAGCGTGGAATCTTCCAGGGAATCCCACAATTCGGTCTCTATGCTCTCTCCACACCCGGAAACCGAATAAAATCTCATCGTGCCTACAAATCGCTCAACATGAATCCGCATATTTATAATATACAAATGCACACACCTTAAATGCGCATCATCATCCACAGACAAAATAGCTTCAGTGTTTAAATTCTCCAACGGTAAAAACCGATTGTTTAACGAATTTCTAGCGGCTTTAACAATGTGAACTGGAGCGCCAATGTCGGGCCACTTTAATTCAGGACTGGGTAGCCGAGGTGAATTCCATATCACGACTACAGAATGAAGGTAGGGAAGCCCCCGTAGTCTGGCTATGGAATCTAGCAGAACCTGCTCCCTTTCGTAGGTCAATAGGAGAATAGTGAATTGTTCTCTAGGACTGTTCCCTCCAAGTGCGTCGGAGAATTCCTTTCCAGAGCCACCAGCCCCGTTTGCGATCGGTCTGAAACCTCTTTCGGAGCCCACAAACTTCGCATCAGAAGGAAGCAATGGGTCCATAGGCAAGGCTGGATACAATCTAAGGAAATATTTATAATTTTTAACCAGCTTCGAAAAATAAACTTTTGTTTGGCAAACTGCTTATGCTAAGAAATCCAAAAGTTTTTTAAGACTTGCTCGATACAACTGAACTTAGCTCCTGCTTGATTGTGTTCTATCGAATTGCGGTTTTTCTTTTTTTGTCTATGTTTTAGGGGCATTCGTTTATAAAATGTTTTTTTCTTGTTATCAGCTTTGCTTGATTTGTATGATTTAGGAATTAAAACAAAAACCCACCTGAAAGGATCACCCCAATCGTTCCATATCTCGGGGCCTTGTGTTAAACCTAAACTAAAGTTTCTCCTGAACGATAAGCTGTCATATGGAGGTTCCAACGGACCCAAGCTTTCTTCTTGTTCGACATCACCAGTTACCGGCACTAAACAAAAAATAATGCATGTTTATAACGAAAACAATTCAAATTGTACAGAATCGCTCGCTTATTTTATAGTGGTGTAACTGTTCAAAGTGTCTGCTTTACCTAATATAGGCTGAAAAGTATCATTAAACACGCTAATCGCTGCAACTGTATCGGCTGGCAGAGCAGGTATATTCAGCCGGTTCCTCAAAACCGCTACTATTGTATCCAAAGTACTTTGCACTGAAGCTAAATATCTCTCCCAAATAAGCCGGCCTTGTCTTCTAAAAAGTTGAATGTCTTCATCAGGAATCGTTCTTAAGAGAAAGTGCAATTCAGTGACTCGAGCTTTTGGCAAAAAAATTACAACCCGCTTCCATTGAACAACTTCATCATAGGCCAGTTTAACCTGGTCTCCTCCTAGGATTACTGGGACAGCACCTGGAAACTCATTCAATTGAGCAAAAATGTTTGTTAAAAATGTTTTCGAACTGACCAGATCGTAAAGCCTCATATACTCTGGCTTGCAGTAAGGTGGTGGACAGAAAATCTGTAGAACTGGGAGCAAAAATAAGGGCAAACGTGGAGTCTTTCAAAACAGTCCTTCGACTGCTGTCTGTTCCACAAAGGGCCCAATCCTGAGGTCCGGTATTTCTAGTATCATCACTTGCGGGAATACACTCGAAATCGAACAAAAACTTGTCGGAAGTGTGAGTATTTCCAAGCTCTTTCAAATGCTACAAAAAAATGTTTATTTATTGTTTGCAGCGTGTAAGGAGTATTCACACGCCATTCAACTGCGGCTTCAGAGATAGAACAGATACAAAAATAAAGAAAGTTTGTTGCCAATTCGCAGTTGATTTGCGTGTATGAGTACAGGGAGACTAACAAAGGGTGAAGCGGAATTTTTTTGAAGATTATACGAGTCAATTGATCCCCCAGAATACGTTACCTGCAGGATAAAATTGTTCAGCTCTATATTTTCCTTCTCCAATGCCGCATCATGCGTTGAAAGTTGCTTTTCAGCGGCGTTGCTTTTGTTGGCTTTGATTTCTCCTTGAAACGACAATAAGTATTTACGACGACTTGGTAACATGTAGGCACACTCTTGCCAAACGTCGCCCCCTGGAGGGCCCAAAACAGGCGAGACGATTAAGTCGAAGCCATCTCGAAAATATTCATAGTAAAAAGTCGATTGTACTAAGATGGCCCTTCCTGTAAGCAATAAAAATTTAGTAGGACTACAGGTTTTTTATAGACTTTAGTGGATACTACCTGTATCAACATTGGAAAAAATATCTCCACTATTAGCGCTCAAATCTCGTCTAGCTAGATTAAGGAGAACATGATTTCGACCATCACCTCCCCAATAGGGCAACCTTTTCAATGCCTCAGAGTTAAGGGGCGGCAAATTCAAGTGATTGCCAACATTTTCACTGATATCATCTGTGTCTTTTAAAGCTTCACCTATCGAAAGTATTGCAGGTTCAAATTGGAGGTGGTCAGCAGTTAAAGACACTCATGAACTTTTCTAAAAATACTCAACTTACCTACTAGTACCAGATATATGCATGCCTCCACTGGATCATGTGTTAAGTGAGGATTGTAACCCAATACTTGTTTAAGAGTGGTTTTCAAAAAACCATCCACATCCCATCCATCATTCATAACAGGATTTTGATCCGGATCGTACAAGTATACTGGAAACCCTGATGTTAACGAGCACCTAGAAAAAATGCATTTTCATGAAGGCATTTTAAGTGAATTGATATAAAGTGGTTACCTGGAATGATCGAAACATGTAAACATTCTGCAGTTTCTCGATCGGTCTCGTGAAATGGCTGGTAAAATGGGCGGTACAGAGTCAGGCAAAAGCCTCGGCGGCAGTGCTAAGTCTGGCGTATTTTGCTGCAATGCTTCATGCATGGCTACTTGTGCCTGTTCCACAGATATCTTAAGTCTATTTAAATTAGTCTGTTGGTGTACTAGCTCTAGCTTTAGTTCTTCAATGTTTTTCGCGTAATTCTGAAATAAATTCATCGAATTGTGAGAGTTAAGTAAATTTCAAATCCACACTTTGGAAGAACAAAAACACGTTTCCAAGTTGATAACCAAGTCCTACTCAATCCTACCTGAAGTTCCTGTTTGAACTGCCGTCTTTTCTTCTCGATATTTCTGAGTTCACTCAGAACTGAGCCCCTGATCCTAACTAATTCCTCCACACCCACTCTGAGGTCAATTTCGCGAACATCCAGCTCATCTGGTAGTTCCAAGTGGGAATGGGCACTGTGATTAATAAGACTAGAATTCCTTTCAACTTTCGATAAATAGAAGTGTGTAATTAACGGCGTTAAGATGAGGATTGCGAGTACCATAATAACAATTCGGGATAATTTTACACTAATTAACCATTGGCAAAAGGTTTGACGGGGCTGTTCACTTAAAAGATGCATTTTGGGGCTGATTTGGCTGTAAAACTATTTTTCTTGCAATTCACTGGGGTATTTCTGAGCACGCTTCAACACACAATACACCATTTTACTAATTTCCGCGTTCCCACTAACTGAGGCTACATATAGAAATTAAATACAAATCTATTTGCATCTTGTTTACCTACCATTATGTTTGGTTAGTTTAGCTTGACATTTTCCGCAAGAAGCTACGCGTCTCTTAGAACAAAGAACAAGTTGGCAATGCCGCTTGTAAGGACTGGAAACACAGAGTGTGGAGTAATTTCAGGCTTGTGCTGTTGAAGTTATCAACATGCCCACCTATAGATCATCTTTTTTTTAGTAGACTGAAAATACATAGAAAATCATTGTCGCATAAATAGCAATAAAAACGAATGCACCGAACTCATTAATTTTATTTATTTTTTTCCATTTTTGTGATATGTTCAAAATAGATTCAAGGTTTTTCTTATCATGCATAAATTGAAGCCCCGTGGCAAAAAATATGTGAAATATAATAAACTGTAAACTTATAATTATAACTTTCAGAGCTAATTAATGAAAAAATCCCTGAAGGAGACCACAATTCGAAACTTTCAGACCACATTAAGTGTCGTTTTTCTTATTGCATGCGAGAATCGGCATCATTACAGATCTCTTAGATTTTGAGCAATTTACATTTTTCGAAACGGTTGCAGAAAGATTGAAAATTCAGGGAAGAATCCCTGCAGAAACTTCAAATTCAAAACTTTCGGAACACATTAAGCAAGCATTTGGCTCGTAAAAAGTAAGATTTTAAAAAAATTGCAAAAAGTCAACGAACGTGGTTTGTAATCGCGTGAGTTCCAAAATTCTTTAAAACATGCCTGAAGGAGTTTCAAATTCGGAACCTTCAGACCATATTAAGTGCAACCCATTCAATTCTCTATCCAACGATGCCAAAACGAATTCTCTGGCTCGAATGGTTCTTGAGAAACTTCGCTTTTTTCGAAGTTTCAGCGTCATGTTCAAGTGGATTTTGCAACTCAAAGAAAACCACGCAAATCTAAAACTTCTTGAATTCCAGTATTTTTTGAGAAAACTGCCAACAGTTCCCCATCCGTGGTTCACTTTTTAAAAAGGCCATTTATTTATCTCTAGAATAATGTCCAAATGAGCGTTCTTACTCATTTTGCCTCCGAGATATGAGCAAAAACGGGACGGAAAACGT
>NW_026018508.1:13422580-13459973 GCF_020466585.1 Dendroctonus ponderosae
GGCTTGCATCTTCACCCGTTCAGAACCCGTTCAGTTCTTCCGCAGAACTGAACGGGTTCTGATGAGAACAGTGTAAGCGTTCAAGCAAACCACTTCTGACGATGCAAGCCACTCGTGCTTGCGAAACGTCAGGAAGAAATTCTAACAAACGACGAGAATTAATTCGGCCTAAAAACCCGAAAAACCCATTAATTTCATTAAAATTTATTATCAATAATTAATTAAATGTATATAGAAATCTGAATCCATTTATTCGCAGTCGAACTTTCTTAGACCCGAATTAATAAAATAACTTTTGATTCCGGATTCTTACTTCATAACCGGAACAAACTCAATCGAGTAGAAACAACCCAATTTAGTCGTTTTCCATTGTTCATTGATCAAAGTTTGTCGGATATTCCAAACAATATTAATAAGCAGTATTTAGTAATTAAAAAGTAAAATGTTTCTATGTGGTGATTAAGATCTAAGTTAAGGTCATTTTTTTATTCAATTAAAATAAAGCTGATATGCTAATTTGCCTAAATGTCTCATTATGTAAATCTGCGAAAACATTTACTTCCTGTGTTATAATTTTGTCATTTTACACCTAATGATGTGTTGAGTCAAAATTTCAGAATTTTCCAGTTTTAGCCAAGTTACTCTTTCTTCTAAATGCTCAATTTTCCAAAGTTTCACTCAAAAATGCTGCCAAACTTAACGTATTTTCCGTGGAAAATTATGAAATAAATTTCGATTCCTTGGTCGCTTTGTAAAAACTTTTGAAATCCCTTTCCAGCGTCGAATTTGAAACAAAAATCAAATCATTTTCTATTAAAAGACGAACAGAAGGAAAGCTTATAACAAGATTATTTGGAAATCTCGTCACCGCATTTCTCTGAAGACTGTAGAGTTTGTTAAAAAAATGTGTTTTTTTTAGGTTTGACTGAATTTTTTTGGGCTTTACTTTCTACTCAAAAACGCCCAATTTTGTGGAGTTTCACTTGAAAATACTGACGATCTGGAAACCGTTTACGAGAAAAATTACACGATCAATTTATAGCTTTGTAAAAATTTTACAAAAACTTTTTCCAGTCCCGAATTCGAGACAAAAACGAAAATAAATTCTTCCCGTTTTTCCCCGAAAACCATTAAAGTTTTTTCCAAAATCGATCACAAACTTAAAAGTTTTTAATCGAAAACGCAAAAAACCATTATTTTCTGATGATTTCCTTAATGGGGTCTTTTCAGCCAAAAATGACAAAATTAAGTTTGCGACAAAATTCGTCTCATTCATTGGTTTGCAGGGAACTTTAGAAAATCCTTTTCAGCTTCGAATTTGGCACAAAAACCAAATAATTTTATTCAGTTTTTTACCGAAAGTAATTAAGATTATCTGGAAAAAATTGCCAGGGAGCAAAAGTTTACCAAAAATTATTTGAAAAATTCGCTGCATCGCTCTGAAAATATTTAAAGTTTCTTTAAATTTTCAGGTCATTCCAGTTTTAACAAAGTTTCTATTAAGCAATTCCTTCTACGCAAAAACGCATAATTTTTTAGTTTTACTTGAAATACTGACAATCTTCTGTGAAGAATTATAAGATAAATTTTATTGGAACACTCGCCTCCTTAACCGCTTAGCAAAAATGTTTGGAAAACTTTGTGCAGCTTCGAGTTATGTAGAAAACCGTAATAACTATTTCTGGATTTTTTCCAAAAATATTTCCCCGAACTGAAAAACCGAAAGTTTATAATCATTGTTTTGAACTTTGAAAACCGCTACGCTTTACTGTAAAATCCTGGCAAACTGAATTTTTTATGCAAAAAAATCTAAATGACTTTTTTGAGTTGTTTGAACAAAGTAGTAAAACGTTACTACTTTGTACTTTGAAAAATGTTGATGACCTGAAAAATGGAATGAATTATAACTCATTAACTGACGAGTTATAACTCGGTAACTCAGAGAGCGGCAACAACTCAATAGCGCAACTTAACACAGTGTTACAAAAAAAATTCGACAAAAAATGCCAATTTTTTCCAATGAATAAACTTTGAGTAGTTGTAATTTTTTAAAACATTTGCATCGATTTGTATGGTGAACAGTCTCAGCCCGGTTTCTGTGAGTTGATGTTAAATGACGATTCAAATCGATCAATATTTTCTATTTTATGGTATTTAGATGACAAGCAAAATCACGACACGCACATCAGTGCTTAATACAAAAACCGACCCACTTCTTCAAACGAACTGAAATAAATAATCATCCAGCTAAAGCGTACCAATAGCGGTACTTGGAGTACTTTATGAACCATTTGTGGTGCGTTCAGTTATAGTAATGGGCTTTCTCAGTAACTTACAATAAAATAAATGTAACAAAGCGACGAGTTTTTGCTGTTGGAAGTAAATTCATTTTGATTTTTTAAGAGTTTAGATTCAGCTCTTATTAAACATTTCAGCTACTAGTTCTACCAAAAATGCAATTCTGCTATTGCTCACAATTATCCTTCGCCCAAGAAGCCAACGTTCTTTTTATCATAGTCATTTTCTCTAGCTCTCGGTTCTTGTCGATATTCAGCAATGTACCGAGACTAATGATTGTGTAGAACCAAGAAAGAATGGTACCGCAGGCGGTCAAGAAGGCACCTAATAACCTCTGTATTATGGATTTGTGGAATGGAAACGAGAGTTACGCTTGATATGAAAGATTATTGACGTTGAATTCGCCAGGTGCCGTTCTTACTGTACTATAATGACTTGTAACAATGCTAAGTGCTTCAAGGAATGTTCAATTGAAAAAAATCAGGCAGCTTCAGTTTGAAAATCGCGTCTTCTAGAAGTTTACTGTTTGCAAATTGATGTAAATTTTTTTTTTAAACAAAAAGAAACTAATAGAAATATAGATAACTCTCGCTCATTTCTATGATTGGTTCTATATCTGGTTCAACCTTATTTGATTCAGCAACATATTCAAACTAGGTAATTACAATTATGTAACATTTCTCATTTTGCCTTATGCTATACGAGCATTAGAAACAAAGCTAATTGCATTTATTAAGTCAGAAATAACATACGAATATTATTTAATTAGCGCTTTATACCAGGAAGGTAAAAGTTGCGACATGCAGTTTTAAAAGTTCCAATAACTTTGAAAAGAGCATTTCCGTTGCATAACCAGAAAAGGCTTGAGACTGGTAGACACTTATAATAAGCCATAAATAAAACCATTTTGTTTAAAATCTGGAAGAATCACTGAACAATTTGATACAAAAAATGGCATGCGGTCAGCTTGTAAACTAAGTGATTTAAATCAGAGCGAGCGATTCGCAGAATTGGAAATGAAAGCCGAATGGAAATAAATGTTGAAAAAATTGGTCAGGCTTCGAAGATTACTGGGTTTCAGTGTCCATAACAGTATTGTAATGGGTGTGGGTGAGACAATAGGTTACATACGGTATGTTGAAATTAAAGGTGTGACCATAAGATGTTCCTTCCTACTGACCGAGTTATTTAAATACGAATTATTTGTGTCGGACAAATGAGAATATTTAGTGTCGCGATTCGCTCGCTTTCCATGCCCAAAAAGTATCTAAGAAATTTTGTTATCGACCCAACTGTTCCTCCAACGCTTCTGTTTGTAAAATATTTGAACTGTTAATGGAGTTTTAGGCGATTTGAAGCAAAAATTAAATATTCTGGTGGATCCAAATCTTCAGTTTTTTCTTTCATCTCAGCAGTCGATAATGGAAGATTGTGTTTATCTGAGAAATAAATTTAGTTTTATTCCAGCTGCTCGTTCCTTCATAACTAATTTTTGAAATGTGAAACTTCTAGATGTTTTTTAATGAGTTCGATGCATTCCGCGCGTCGTCAGCTGAAAATTGAGCAAAATTCAAGACATTTTGAGATTTTTTTTTTTCAAAAAGTCGAACTCCACCCTTAGAAAAATTTGGGCCAAAAATCAAAATTTCACTCTTACCCATTAGTCAATAATTAATTTCTTCCACAAGGAATATTTTCCGCATAAAATCGGTACTTTTCCCCTTTCGCAGAAATCAACAACCTTCATTGCCTAGAAACCGTCCTGTTGACGTGCTATTCCGGAAATACGTAGGTAAACCTGATCGACCAATCGCTTGTCGACTCGTTGAATACAAGACGATACCATGACAACCCGTCAATATAAACACATCTTTAAAATCAGTTGTCAGTAAAGCAATATTTACTGCAATTGAAGTTTTCAATGAGCCGGTTTTTACACGTCCGTTTTGGAAAAAGTTTCTTATTTGTTGGAATTGCCTCTCGAAGGATTGAAGAACGCGAAAATGTGATTTTAAACTAGAAAAATAGCGATTGTAAAGGAAATGTTGACGATTTTTGTGACGTAAATTGTTGGCGGGACATTAAGGATGGGAAGCTTTCAAATTGAGACCCGGTATATTGGAAAACAAGAGCATTCTACAGGGTGACCAAGGTAAGAGTGCATTATATCTGAAACTTCTAGCATGAATGAATGAGTTCGATGCATTCCTCGCGTCCATGAGCTGAAAATGATGTAAAATTTAAGACATTTTGAGAAAATTTCCAGTTTTTCTCTGTTTAGAAGCCAAAATGCAAAAGATCTCGTGAGAATAATGACCGGAGTATGGGGGTCTCAAGGGGTTTTTAAGAAACGGCCCACAAGGTAACAACAAAACCGTGTAAAATTGTAGAAACCGGGTAAAAAATTTCGCCTTTTATGCGAAAATTTACAATAGTATCCAGGTGCAGTACCATTCGGAAAAAATCAAATTCAAAATTATCTTATATGTACGGAGGCGAATGCTCAAATGTTATAGAAACCTCCAATACATTTCTAAGTTTCTGTGACAAATACATCAACATTTACCAGATAAACACGTGTTTTGTTTCCTGTCGTTCGCCGGAGAAAACCAGGAAACTTTCTAAGTAATGCAAATTCTTAACAAAAACTGAACTCGACTAAAATAGTTATTGATATTAAATGCAAAATGTCAATTCGAATCTCATTTTGAATAATATGAAACGCTACTTTCTTCAACTTTGTTGTCGTCTGAGGTGAGATTTACGGCTTAAGAACATCTGCGATACGATTGTTCTTATAAGCTGAAAGTCATTAATCTAGATCCTGTTTCCGTGTCGTTTGTCGAACGGGACACCCGCTATAATGTTGTTGTTCTGCGGATTAATTTCCTCAAATGTCCACAATAACTCCAATATCAGATCGATGGGAGAAATTTAATTTAATTGAATTAAAAAAAAACGAGAAATTAGACCAGAAAAGTTATTAATCTTTGCATTGTCTTGGATTGAAAGTTGAGCACATGGAGAATTAAGTGATCTGGATAATGGTGGTTTCTTATGTAATAAGCAGTTAACAGTTGGTTTTTGGTCATTAAGACTCATAATTATTATCACAAAAGACTTTTTCAAAATATCCCCATTCCGAAGAAAGTACTTGCAAGCATAAAAATAATCTAGACATCGAATTTAGTTATTCCCGACAGACCTTTTTACGTTTCAATATACTTCAATTGCATTAGACCACAGTTGCATAATCCCTAAAGGCACAATTGCATAACTTGCTCAATTACAGTCTTTCGTTTGGAAGAATCGCCTGGGGAATGAGTCGAAAACCCAACAACTTTTAAGCAGTCCTGCGTGGCTCTACTGCAATGCAATTTTACGTAATCGCTAACCTTTACCACGTCGAATAACTCATTTATTAACGATCATTAGCTATGCATGGTTACCATACTTCTCTTTGTTGCATCCATATGATTTCTCCGCAAATACGCAAATAATACCGAGCACAAAATCACGGGCATAACGCAAAAACAAATTTATCATGCGGGTTTTCTAAGTTTATCCAATCCGAAGTTGCTGTTTTAATTTAGTGTGCTTGATGGAAGATACGACTACTACTAATTTGGAAAGTGAATATTCTGAATAAAATGCAAATTAGAACGTGCTTTGTGAGATTTATTTAGCCAATTAAAGGGAATGGAAGCTAATTATCGTATTTATCGATTTTTGGGTTGGCTATCGTTTTGATTAATCTGCACGACTAGGAAATATCGAAACTCGAATGCCATAAATGTCCTCGGATACTTAAGAGCATGGCTAGGAACACAAATGAACAGGACAAGAAAATGTTGTAATTGGATAAATTGATAATTGTTTGTTTTAAAGTTTTAAATACATCTGTGAATATGTGCAATTAATGTTGTACAATTAGCAACAGCTTCATTCTCAGAAATCTTTCCATGCATAAATAAGAAAGACTTCATAGGACATGTTCGAAATTATACGCAAACGGCGACTATTTGGTCTAATAGAGGAGATTTTGCGTACATTTTAGTTACATTTCATTTCTGCTTAATTGTAGTAAGCAATACGTGCATAGGCCTATATTAAGACCAGAAGAATAACCTGATGGTTTCCCCATCTTTACATGGCACTTTACACGCTATTAATTAAGACCATAACACAAGCACGTACAAAAGTCTGTTAAGCATAAATTTGCCAGGTAGCTGGTAGAAAGTGCCAGCGCTTCATACAAAACTCAAAAGTATATCAAACAAGTATGTTAATGGCCATAATAATCCAGCCATAGATTTATATTTATATGAAAAAATGACTTCCAATTGCTCAAGACATGTGACTGAAAATGCCTTCGCGAATTTGAATGAAGTGAAATGCAATGGTTATAAAAGCGGACTTAATATCACGATACAATAACATGTGTGCACCTTATAATTATTTATTATTAGGAGCCAAATGTTGATTCCGTAATGACCGTTTATCATAGAGAAAGCGCTTGGTTTTTATTGGAAAAAAGGTAGAAAAAATGTTAATGTTCTATTTTATATGCTTCAAGTGCTTTCGTTCAATTCGATGAAAAAGTGGTTTATTGAGCTCACATATTACATACAGGATGCCCCAAGTAAAGTCTCCAAGACTGGACAGTTTTTCGGGCCACAACCCGAAAAAATCACCAGTAGCTCTCATAAACATCTACAGTATTTTCATTTCTCAAGACATGAAACTTTTTTCAGAAACAACTATACGATTCGACGAAGATCGTTTGACGTATACTTAAAAAGATCAAATTTAACACCATTTTGTCAGTCAATCAGTATACTTTTAATTTGATGTAAATGCTAAATTTAGGGATTTGCAAAGATGTATAAGAATTGAGAAATAAAAGGTTTCCAATTGTATTGAGCGTTTGGAATGCATTTGCACTTAATTATGGTTTCTTGCATAACATGGGCCTTTTGAATCAAACCGATCTAGCAACCCACATTCTGAATAATATGGAAATAATTTAATGAGACAGTGGCAATAACTGAGGAATCTCATAAACATTTTTCAATCTCGATTGTGTGATTAATTGTACTATTTTGAATTGTACAATTGCTCATGTATAGGCAAAAAAATATTTTCTTTGCTTTTTACCAGTACCTTTAATTGAACTTTAGTGTTCGACATGTGTACTTAATCGGAATTTTGTTCATAGGAAAAAAGTGAGTAGTATTTTTGCAATTACGTATTTGAGAATGCACTTTACGTTATGGAATCATTCTTAGTGGAATTAAGCAGAAAGGGAGTTTTTTCTTTTTTACCCGCTATTAATCCAAGTGATTGTTGCTTATATCCATTGTTTATTTTTTACGATTGAAATGGATTTCTCTTTCTTTGTTGCCAATTGGTTAAACCATATCAAAGATTCGACAAAAAGCTAGATTGAGTTAATCCGCGAGTGTATTGTCAGAACATATTAGCAATTTAATAAATGTTTTGCTGAAAGTTTACTAATTAAAAAAAACAACATTTTTGATATCAATTATATACCGTATACTCAAAGTCGATTCGATATCCGGATAAAAATAGGCAGTGTGCGGCTTGAAAGTGTAAATTAAGAGACCGAAATTTAAAAAGCATAAACATGTGACCGGAAAAAAGGACTTTTACATCGGATTGTTGCGTATGACAAGTTTGCCAGGCCAAATGGAAATTGTCACACAATTTCTGCTGAAAACTAGAGCTGCAAGAGAACACATATTCAGGAATTGACCGAATCAAAATAATCTTGAGTGCAGTTGTTATGTTTTTTTGCAAATATGTTAAAAATGGGTGCACTTTTTGTTGGCCTCATTGTCTGAACGAAACCCCAAGTAAATCATTGACCTTATTTCGAAACTGATAATTGGCCAATGCGAGTGCAGATAATTAAGCAAAAACTCTAGATTCTCGAAGTTAAATACCAAAAGTTAGATAACCCGTTACATTAGCAACCATACCAAATAAACCCAGCTGAAGAAATGGCTTGAAGCTACCACAGAGGTCAGACAATTTCGCTTTTCGTTCTATTAAAAGGTTTGCAAGAAATAATGAGTGAAGCAGATTTTGTAGATTGAATTAAGATTTGAAGATAATTTAAAGCTGTAATGTGCAGTTGAAATATTGGTACAGCTTGGAACCAGTCAAGCCCAAGCAGAATGTGCAGCAACGAAATGGATAAAAATGAGATAGAAAATTGAAAATAATTATGGGATAACGCATAAAAGTAGTTGGGTAACTAAAAGTAATTTGCAAATTCGGATGTTTTCATTATTCTTAGTTTGTGCATCTGCAAAACTGTCAGCTCCTTAGACAAACTATTTATTTAACTTTCCGAAAGTTATTAAAAGTGATTTGCATTTATCAGCTCTTAGAAGCTAAAAAAGTCAGTTTTTTAACATTTTCACACTTTTTAAGTTCTCACACTTTATTTTGCCGCCTTTCAGGCGTTTGCATTTTTCTCAAAAAATAGCACAGAAAAATAATTAACCAAAAGAAAGTTTGTAACTTAAAACTTTTACATTTGGAAATTATTTACCCTAAATTTGGAACTGGATAAATTTTCTGCTTGAAGCATTATTTACGTAGATTCGTTTTATGCCAGCCCGGGTTTTTGCTAAAGTTTCGTACTTTCTACCGGGTGGAAAATGAAACAAGGCAAAATATTTCAAAAAAGTTTGATATGCTCGCAGCCGAACAAAAACACTTTTCTTAAAATTTCAACACTAAAAGCCTAAAGATCGATCAAATTTCTCAATCCTATCTTTTTAACTATTTATAAAGTGATATTAGAAAGTCAACATTTTGGGCCAATTTTAAGCAACATTTTTCTTTTGGTTCAATTATCAAAATTTTCAAAATCAATCAAGCTCATGTTGAAGCTAAAACTTCATAGGCCAACATTTAATATACAGGGTTGCATTAAACATAAGCTTTCAATTAAAGTGAAGATCTTAAATCGACTTATCGAAGGTCTAGCTTCAATATGAGCTGTAGATTCTGAAAATCGGGCCAAAAAGAAAAAAGTTAACAATGCGAGACCAAAAAGTTGTGTCTAGATCTGTGTGATGTAACTAGCGTCTTTGCAGTGTTTTCAGAACATTTAATCCTCTACATTTCACAAGAGATTCATCTTGAGCCCAATTTGGGCAGTCAACGAGCTTGAAAACAACATTAAGTAATCTATTTGTGCTGTAAAATAGACGCAGTCTCACAAATTTATTCTTCTTCTTAATCGGATCCATTGAGAGCTTGTAAGTTGTTTTTCTCAATTATTATTTCTTATTAATTTCAATAATTAATAAATTTAATTTTAAATTAAACAAGTATGTTGTTTATTCGATGTGTTGTCTACATTACATGGAAAGCATGCTTGTATTACATGACGAAAATGGTGATTTACCTGGTTATCCAACACATGCAAGTCGAGACCTGGAGTGCAAATTTGACGAGAAAAAATCCGTTCACGAATGCGATCTAGAAAACGTTGCTCAATACGAAATTCCACACGTTCGAACAACGGTTTTTGCCATTTAAATTGGTGCAAGATGTCAGAGGAATTCAAATAGAAAGCACTTTAATGTAACCTGGAATCATTCAGTGGCCTAATGAATTTATGTGTCAAGTAGAAGGCTCTTTGAAAGGCTTAAGGAACTATGTAATTAAACTATTAGCAACATAAATCAATAAGGCGCTAGTTAAGTAATAATTTACATAAATAATGTCTCGAATTTTGTGTAAATCATATTTCCAGCACTAATGGTTGCAAACCTGATAATTAGATTTTTCAAAGTAATGGGCCAACTATCTAAATAAACATTAACAAAAACATAGCCACGGAATTGCCGCTGGTCAAGAAACTAACTAGACGCAATGGTTTCCATTATCTAGACCGCATTGTTCGAAATTGACTCGATTTAGCAACAAAATGATATATGCAAGGCAATAATAATTGAGTCAATAAAGGAACTTAATAACAACATGTAACGAGCTTATAAGGCAATAGTTTTTGTTCGACTTTTTCATTACACATGTACCTACCTGAACCCAGCAACTGGTTGGATTATGGTAATATATGGGTTTGTTGGTAATTATGGTTTCAGAATATTGAAATTGATTGAATTGGGTCCCTTTCTCTGTACGATTGTTGACCAACAATCTAAACTGTTTTAGATGCTTTTTTAGTTTGCTTCATTCATGAGTAGCAGTAAATTAATGCTTCTCGAGTATTTTTAGGGTGGGCGTTTTCTGAAAATGTTGCCGGAAGTAGTAAAGTTCTTCACACATTTAAATTTATTTTTATTGCTCAGATAAATCAGCTCATAGAGTGTGTTGGAAATGTTTTTATTTCCCGATTTCTTAATAAATTACTTGAATATTCAACTACTTAACTTTTGCATTAGTTTATTTTATTTCTCTAATTGTGTGCGATTTTGTTATTCAAATTAAACTGAACTGCTCAACAAAATCAACGTTACACTGCAAATTCGGGCCAACTTTGGATTTGGATAAGTTATGTTTGCTGTGAGCGATTCTGTTTCTGTTTGAAGCGCTATTTAGTGCAATTCTTTTCCGGTTAGTGCGGAGATTTTCAAAAAATTTGTGGTTCAGACAAATTTTCTACAGGGTAGCAAATGAAAGAACGAAAAACTGGTGAAAGTTTCCCATGCTCTCAGCTGGCCATTAAAGCGGGTTTTTTGCATTTCAACACGACAGGAATTAAAATAACCCTAATATCTCTTAAACAATGAACTTTTTGATATTAGTGTGATAATTATAGTCGTTTGAACTGAGCTGGTTAGCAAAATATCAGGTTCATGTTGCAGCTAAAACTTGGCAGTCGAGTTCAGAAGAAAAATCAATATCGGGTTGATGGGGCATGATGTTTGTATTGAAACTTTTGGTGTTAAGATGCAAAAAAAACTAATTTTTCTCCAACTAGTAACACAAGAACTTAACTTTTCGGAATTCCGCATTTTTTCATTTGCCGCACTGTAGAAAATTTATTTTTTACCAAAACATGGACAACCAAAAACAAATGGGGCTCAATGACGATTCAAACAGACAATAAATCGCTTGAAGCAATCAGAATTTATTCACTTCCAAAGTTCGGGCGAATTTGGGAGTGTAACGTTCATTGTGTTGGGCAGTTTAGTTAACACATTTGGTTACAATTGTTTATTTCATTATAAAAAATGTGGTTTATATATGCAAATTTGTTATATTTTAAAAGCTGAATTCTTGCACTAAGTGCTCCACTTTATGTCTGCTTAAGATTTATGTATACGATTATTAATTTTCAACGGAATTTACCGGGAACAATTTTAGTGGTTCGCGGTATTACATTTATTAACTAACACACACAGTAACAGCACTTTCATTGACTAGAAGCTACAGGGCATTTAAATTATTATTTTGCACGCTCAAAAACAGTCTATTTGCATGTTTCCTGCTGCACGCTAGTTAAATTATTGCAAAATATCAATTAATAAATATTACTATGCAAAGCAAATGTTGGTTACTGTCAGTGTTTAAATAGGTTTCTTTCAGTTTAAATGTTTGCAATTGAGATTTAAAATTTCGATTTCTTAAGGCTGGCAATACAATTTTGCTGTACTGAGGATCGCTAAAAATGATTGAAAATGTTGGCCCAGTTTAAACGGATTTGAGTGGTCACTCATCAAAGAGAAACTCCAGACTGTATATAGAGGAGTTTCTTACGTTGTAAACTATGCATTAAGCTGAAAAAGCAAAAATGTCGACAGTTCGATCGGAGATCGGATAAAAAAAACCGAAAAAAGCGAGATTGTATCGAAATCAAAAATCTGCAATTAACCAGTGAAAAGAGTGAAACGAACCCCATATAGTTGCCAATTTTCCTTTTGTACCTTACTTGCATATTCATCTAATAGCATAAAGAATGCACAATAAAACTGTTAAACTTTTGTTTCAGGTAAGTAGTGGAGCGCTTAAACCACCAGAATGTGAATACCATAAAGTAGTGAAATACGAATGGAATTATCACGATTTCAAGAAACACGGAAAAGTGATTAATATGAGAGGTAAATCGATGTAACTTTTAACATTTGAACGGTTGACGCAATACCGTTTGCCCATCAGTCTTTCAAAAGATATTTCGCCACGCTCATATGGAAAAAACTAGCTTGTAAATGATGGTGTTTGTAAAGTAATTATTTTAATATGCTTCATTAGAGCACACACACCGTATAGCAAATGCTGGTTCTTGTTTTGTGGCAAAATAAACGAGAAGAATTGACACAAAAACCGCACTTGGCTGGCCACCGAGTGTAACGCACCAAAAAATATGTAACTGAATACTTAGGACGTCATAGGAATTGTGCATCCTCATTTTAAGTATTAAGTATCGCCTTCTTCCTGTTTGTTTTCTTCTCATCACAGTGTGTTGAAAATTATTTGCTTGTGCATATTGTGCGTTCCCAATCGGAGCCTTATTTGAAATTTAATACCAAATATATTAAATTTCGTTATTTCAAAGGCATATCAATGGCTTGCCAAATGTGAAGACAAACTGATGATGGTGGAGAAAAACACCGAAACGTTTTTGTAACATTTTAAATGGTAAACAATAAAATTGACTGGAACTCAGGAATTTATTTTGAATTAAGTTAAAATACAGTCAGGAAAATACACACAAAGAATATAATAATTTGAAACGTATTCTTAGAAGGCATAGAAAGCGAAAATAATATATAAAATACTTCGAAACGGTTGCTGAAGAGTGCGTATATTTTTTTTTATGTTTGCTTTTGGTAACAAAACCATTGCAGTTTTATCAAAAAAGTTAGGTTTTCGCGCACTTGGAAAAAACCCACTTCTGAAGATACAAGCCACTTGTGCTTGCGAAACCCTAGGAAAAAAACAATTGTCTGTATTTTTTGTAATTTAGATTGCTATAAAATCTAGATTTGATACTGGAACAAATTAATAACAAAAAATTGATTATGAACATAGCGATTTTTTTTCATGGAAGAAAATTATTATTAAGCGAAATCTTTCAGTTTCAAAAGTTCTTCAACAAAAGCCCCGTTTAGAAAAACGTAATAAAATAACCATCAATTTCTGGTGTTTGTGTCTTAGGTTGATTTGCAGATTTCACCACTACCGATTATATGAAACAGGTATTTTTGCGGTTTTGATTACTGAACTGCGGGTTTCTCGTTATAGAAAATCCAATAATTAAGCCGGATTCTGCAGAATTAATGTAATACTGGTCGATCCGTTTGTTTTGTGCACGTTACTTTATTTGTGTGGGTTTATTAAATTTAATTATTTCATAACTATCTTAGTAGCTCTGTTCAGCCAGAGTAGAAAAACTTCTTCGAGATTTATTTGCAGGTCTAATAATATTCTTTTTATTGGAGTTTAACGAACCTACTTAAGTGCCGTAAAGTCTAGTTTAGACATAAATAAGCAGCGGTTGGTTAACTTCTAAAAAATGCTGAAGAAGAAGCTTTCAAGACGAATGTTCTTAAAGTACAATTTGTTTTTGCTAGTTTGATAATTTGAAGTTTTTGAATTTGTGTGAAATTTTTGCAACATAGTAAGGCCTTTAAAATTTCAGTTAATGTTTATTGATTAAGCTAAGGAACGCTCTGAAGATATGAAGGTTGTTAGCTATGAAAATGTAGTTTGTTCGAACCTTGACAGGATTTTTTCATGACGTGATATAACTGTCTACTTTCTTATTTAAATACTCGAAGGAACGGTAGATAAGAATAGTTGAAAAAGCTAATTTAATAAACTCGAACAATGTGCTAAGCAAGGTTTATTATGAGAAGAATTTACTTAGCTACTCGTTTGCCAGCATACTGGTGAAGAACTAATGACATATTTTCTATCTAAATCTTTCTCCTGGCAATTGCGAGTTATTATTGCACTGGTAACTTACTCAGACAACGACAATATTTCAATGACGTCTTATTATGTAACGATTATTATTGGTTTTGCAACCACTTGCAATGTTATTGTATTAATCAAATAATAGGACTGTTGCCATTAAATGAATAACTATAGGCGTTATACATTTGAGTCCATTGAAAAAATGCTGCATGTATTATATTCTATAATGGTGTTCGTGATGGACTACTTTGAAGTAAAACCATTGTAAAAACTAGTTTTAGTTTAGTAACGGAACCGCCATTTAAAATGTTCGCTCATTATCTGAATATTTTCACGGTTTTCTGCAGGTTTTTTGTATTATTCTTAATTTCACACTTTTTGCCAAGACGCAAAGTTAGTCGAATTAAAATGACAGCCTAAAAGCTAGAGAAAGTAGTTTTTTCGTAGTGCTCCGCATTAATCAATGCGAGCAATTGCTTTTAAATAAAACGAAACTTTTATGTCCGAAAAAAGTGCAGAAATCATAAATCAGAATATTTCAATGGAAGACGTGAGTGAAATGTGCTGACTTTACATTAGATCACGATTTTTTTCTAGCTGCTGTTACGCATTCTGTCTTGGACTCAATTTTCTGTGAAACTGTATTCAAGACAATAAAAGCTCGAAAAATTCATCGGTTTTATTACAAATATTCATCACAAAGGAACTTTTCTTTATATCAACAGTCAGAATCGTTTAATAGAATAATGAATGAAGTATTAATAAACTAAATCTAATGCAGTGCTGAATTTTCAAAATTGCAGGAAATTGATTTTTCTTCATATAAAATATGTGTGAATTTCGTGGCACAAAAAAATAGTTCTTCATGTTAGGAGTGACATTTTTTACGTGAATCTTAAATAACTGTTAAAATTTGCCATAAATAGTGAAATCTCCGTTTAGGAAGATTTGTACAGAAGCAAAAGTGCTGTTAACAAACACGTCTTCAGCAACCTTGTAGAATGTTACAAACCATTTGGTGCAATATCCATCCTACGGACAGCTCGAACAAATTATGACTTCACTTCAACCAAAGTGGGTGATTTATACGTTAATTTCCAATTAAAAATCACCTGGCCAAATGAATGGAAAACACATGCTCGAATTCTTGTCATATCATTCCTCGCAGGTATGTCTTAATTGTGTTTAGGCAATTAAGCAATAACAAATATTGAAATGTTCCTACCAATAAGAGCAGTCCAAGGCAACGCCATCCTACATTCGAGTATTCGAAGTTTGGCTGTTACGCCTCTCATTTTCAGTGAGAAAATTAACTGCGTCTTTTTTTTCAATATGAAATCGTGTAGTTTGATCGGAAAAAACCTGACCGTGCTTCAGCAAAAGGCTTCTTTCAAAGCCTTGCAATCAGTTGAGAATCTTGAACTTCATAAGAGTTTGAGGGTCGACATTTTGACAAAATTTTAATTTTTTTCAAAAAGTCGAACGTTCGTTTTAGAAAGAGTGTCTTATTTGTTCGCATTGCCTCTCGAAAGATTGAAGGACCCGAAAAGCTCAAAAAACGGTGAAAATGTGACGAAAACTTCTGTTATTTCTTACTGTGTTACCCAGGCCTAAAATGATCTACAAATTTATAGAGAAGAAGCGAAACACTCAAATGGTTTTTTAAGAGTTGAAGTTGTAATCGTAAGTCGAAATTCATGAAGACATGTTTATCTTTAATGTGAAAATTTTAAATATTTGTTTACCTAAACCGTTTACATAATTTTACAGAAACCCAAAACGATTACCATTTAGAATCAGTTTTAAGGATATAAAAGAAATGAAATGTGGGTAAATAAGTATTTAAAGGAGAAAATAACCAACAAGGTAACACATTATAACTGGTTCTATCTTACAAGTAGCTAGTAATTGTAAATTGCAGAAAAATCGTTGTTTCCTGTGAATCAATGACTGCTAAAGTACACATTTAAAACAAATATAACCTTATGTCCTTAACCCGTTTTTCAAAGCCGATTAGTCGATTAGTTCAAAGTCATGATCGTGCTAAACGCAAGTAGAAATAATTGTCTCCTGAATGGAACATTAGTGATTGTAGTAGACAAAATGTCAGCGACTTGAAAACTTGTTGACAAACCGAGCGTGGAAAAACTTTCTTCGAAGGTATACATATTTACGAGGCATTAGCAAGATTTGTACGCTGTAAAAGCAATTTATTGTTATTTAAGGCTATAATCGCATTTCCACTTTGAATGAAATTAGATGTTAAAGGAAAGTGTCGGTAGTTAAATTAAATTTACACTTGTTTCGATCAATGTTGTCATAATTGGCGGTAAAGGTAAAATATCATGGCGTGTTTTCTTAATTATGTTCACTTGGAAGAGTTCCAAGTGGCACAGGATTATAAAATATTAATAAATGAAGAAGGAAATATGACCAAGATGAATGTAAGCTATAGGCAAAAATTAAAGACAAGTAAAATTACGTGTTTTTGAGGGTTTTAACAGGATCTTACGGCTAAAGATTTACCAGCAGAAGTTAGTAAATTTCCTTGAAACCAAAGAAATTGAAGAAACCTGTGCTGTGTTGAGAAATACAAAAGTATTCAAATTCTTAACACACAGAAAGTGCACTTTGAAAAACTTAAGAAGTAATTTTTCAAATCTACACGGATAGGGGATCTAAAATTGTGGAGTTAAAAATGGAAAATTTAGTAAATTGATTATTTTTTTCCTTTGAAACTGCTTTTTCATCTTAACTGGAAATTGGAATGATTTGGTTTGGAAATTGGAATGATTTGGTTCATTAGACATTTTTTCGCATTTAATATTTTCCGCTTAAAAAATGTAGGCAAAATCTTCATTATTTTACATATTTTATACGAATTATTTCTGAAATTTTTATTGAACAAAAACCTTAACAAACATGAGTACAAAAAATATGATTGAATAGCAGTCAACTAGAGCTTCTCTAGACAGCAATTAGAGAGATTTTTTTTCATATGTCGAAACTTAGGTACATTTTACGTTTATTTTAAGTCATTTATTAATACTGCAAAAACTGTTTGTAAATAAACATTTAGTAAAACTTTTCAAATGATGTGAATAAATCCCAACTATCCATAATAATTTAATCCGGCTCCACATCAAGATCATTGATTCACATAATGGAATTTTTGATATTTCGCAAAACTCCATTATAAAATCGAGCATTCTTTCTGAATGAATTGTGTGCAATTCACAAGATAAAACGTTGCATGGGGCCCACTCACCTTCTTGTGCCGCTGAATAGCATCGCAAATAACTCGGAAAAATGTTAGCCAGTGGATCGCTTGTACAAAGAGTTGATTCAGAACCGAAAAAATGATTGAAATCTCAAGCGATTGGAGTTTTGCCTGATTTCTACGCTCTCTAAAATCCGAACTGTTATAATTAATTTGTTCGGAATATTTTAATTATTCGGTTACCGCAATACAGTTTTATAATCGTTAAGTCAAGACATATGTGGAATGGTTCTCAGTTCCGCTCGGGTCTCTCATAAAAGTTGATGTGGAGGAATCTTTAGCATTTTACTAGGTTTGATTACGTTAATTAATATCATTGATGGTCCTGATTAATTAATCAGAAATGCTTATAAGTTATACAGTCTATCCGCAATTAATAGAAAAAAAACCAAAATTGTCAACACTTCCTGAAGTTCATTTTTGCTAAGACAATATCATCAATTTCAATCTATAAAAGCTTAATATTTTTCAATCTCTTGGATTCTATCCAATGAATGTATCAAAACGAATTAGAAAATGGCCAGAAAAACCAGAAGAGAACTTTTATAATTGATGATCTGGAAAATGTTTGTAATACTTTGAACTACCTATTTAAATAGATCTACTTAGAACTTGGTCGTGTTTACTAGCAAAATGTAAACATAGGTTTTCACTGTCCCAGTGTTCGATAGGGGGCGAACCGCCTACACGGACACGCATTTTTAGACAACGTAAACTAAAATGTTTCATAAGGCCAATTTTCCTCAAATACTAGTTTCAAGCCGTTGTTACTTTAGCGCAAAATGTTCAAAAAGTTTTGGATCAATGAGCTGAAAAGTTCAAATAATAAGGATGTATATTTTAGATCGCATGCACAAGTGTCACAGTGCCAATGTTCAAAATTCAGAAAGACAACAGACGAAACTTTTCAAAAGATGCTTTTTTTCAAGATAAGGATTTGAAAATTTAGAGTTATAAAGTTCTGTTATAACTCTGTTAATACTGTTTTTCTCTGAAATTGTTTTCATTTTGATTCTAAAATCAAAAGCAGCCCAAAAATAGCAAGAACTTGCCATTTTCACCACTGAAAGGTGATTGGTATTGGCAAGTAAATCAAAAAGTTCAGCAATTTATATGAATAATAACCTTAGGTGTTTATTGAGTATGTGGTTTTGAATTTTTTATTTTTCTAGTTAAAAGTTTCAATTTTGTCTCTACTTAGTGTTACTGTGTTAAAGATTTTCAAATTTTGTTATTATCTTGATTTTATTCAATAGCTGGGTTCCCAAATTTGTGTTTCTTTAAATATTCACTACAAATTGTTATCGCATGTTTTCCTGCTGTTGCAAAATTCTCATAAGATCCTTCACTCGTGCAAACTCAAAAACTGATGCCTGTTTTCTTTCGACACATTTTACTTTGAGTGAGACTGGGAATTTTTTTTACTTCTCTGTGGCTTTAATTGCTTTACTTCAAATTTTAGTACACGATTTGTGTATTAAAATATAATTTTATTTATTATTTGCAAGCCTTGCCTCTGTGGCACACATAGAACACAGTGTCTTGTTATTTGTTAGTCTTATTGTCATATAATTAGTGAATATTCTCCGTAGTTTCTTTATAGTTTAAGTACTTATTGCTTTCACAAGATTGGCTTAAATTTCCCTACGCAGCATTTTTATACATTTCTTGCAAAATGAAAAGTGGCAAATTTAAGCGACAACTTTTCCAGCCAAGCTTTTCTGGGAGATATTTTACGCTTGTTCTTCAGCTATTTCTGGGATTTTCGCCTTATATTCAGTTAGTAGAAGTAGTGTATTTGTTCAAAACTTAAATCTCCAATGCCAGATTTGCGAAAAATGTTTTATTTCGCCCTAGTCTTTCTAAGACGCTTTGAAGCCCCCAAAATTAATCATGAAACCATTTTCCTCTGCCGGTTTGCTCAATTATTATTTGCAAAACTTTCGAGCTATTTTTCGCTTTGGTGCAATCAGTCCCAGACCCAGTTTACTCTATATGCGTTATTAGCAAAGGAGGAGTCCCACATGTGATAATAATAGCGTGGAAACACCACGAACCGATTTTTAGCTCTCGACGACACTGCGTTGGTCTCAGCTGGCACAACTCGCTTCCGAAGTTACAAAAAGGCGGAAAACGGGAACAGTTTCGAAAAAATTAATGGAACAGCCGTAAAAAGTGAATGAGTGTGTTCTACAGTGTAGCATCAAGTGCGATCAAAGTGATTTGTAAGTGTTTTTGGCTATAGTGATGTGCGTGGAATATTCCCTGAAGATCTGAGAAAATTTCTGAAGCAGATATTGAACGGGAATAAATGGAAATATATCAGCAAACGAAAAAATTTGATATATTTTCTACCGTCCAGAACAGCGTTTGCTGCAAATATGCGAATTCCAAAAATTATTGACTTCTTACAATTTATTCACTTCATTTTAAACTAATTTTCCTACAGAATGTTGTAGTATTGGTGTCACTTTATCAGTGAAATTATCAGGAGGTTAATCAAAGGAATGCAGTTTTGAAGGGCGACTGTTACCTAATAATGCTGCTATGATTTAGCTTTTCCTGAAAGACCGATAGGAAAATATGAAACGGCAGGTACTGAGGAACATGAAATCGCAAGGAAATATTTACCTGAATCTTAAAAAAATGCACTTTCCAAGTCTCAACTAAACAGTTCCCAAACGAAAAAATACTTGTATTATAATTTAGTGAATTATCAAAAAACTCGAATTTATAAAATTCCGAAATCCTGCTGTTTTCGCGTTGTGTATTTTCGAATGTTTTTATTTATATCTTCCGATCCAAAAATATCTATTACTGCACATATATGTGTTACTGGAATACATCCATCTATTTAGACCAACTGGAAAACTCCCATCGATTTACTGAAAATTTACGACTTTTGTGCAGATTACCTTGAAGTAACAAGGATCTGCAGGCAACATTTTTAATTCAGATATAATAAAATCAAGGCCACATTTTGGCTGTACACAAGCACAGTGTAATGTTTGCTGCCAGCAAACAAATCTGGCTTTATAATCTTTTGAGCAAATACCCAAATGTGGGAAGGCAGAAAGCAATAGAATGTACTGTGTAAGATTGGGAAAGATAACCGCTCTAGATTGCAACATGTGATTGAACTTTTTAAGCTGTAGGCTAAGTCCAATACAGTCGTCGAAAAATATTGAAAATCCCTAACAAAATAAGAAACTTTATTCAATTTACTTCAGCAACAGTTGCGTTTATACATTACAGATCCCTAGTAAAAAGTGTGAGTGCTTAAATATATTTGTTGCGTCCAGATACTAACAATCTGCATGTGCAAGGTTCCAATACATAACAGAAAAAGTCCTTCATAATTCCATTAAAAAGGACATAAACTTTACGATATAATATATCTAAAAGCCATTAAACGTTTTTTTCCATATTTGAAAAACCAATTGTCTGTAGTCCTTACTAAACTTTTTAATATTAAGATAAATGTCTCCGTTTTAATGTTTTAATTCTAATAGTTCTATATGATCAAGTTATATCATGTTATTAATTTGATTAGACCATTTTGTCCCTTTTTTCTCATTTTGGATTGTGGATTTTAAAAAGCTCAGTGAAAGCAATCAGAAATTGATAATCACTTTCAATGCAGAGCATCCTGCAAACGTAGCTCCAAAAATAAGTAAACAATCTTCAAAATGTCGTTAAAAGCATCTGAAAGTAAATTATATCAATTGCCCAAAATAACTCTTGCGTGTAAAAGTTAAATATGTTCTAGTTCCTGAACATTTGAACACTTTTGAACTATTCACTATTTTCAGTGAAAAATTGCGGCTTACTCATTTGTTTCTCATTCGTTTACTTTTCATATGTATTCTACAGTTAATAGAACACCTTGTTATGGTTTATCGAAACATTTTTATTCAAGTTTAATTAAAACCGACTTGGATAGCAAAATCAAGATTGAACATGTTTAACCCAGAGCTGCTGTTTTACAACTCTGGATTGTGTGGATGCTCCATGCCACTATAAGATGAACAAAAAAGGAAAAAATAATAGAAAAGGCTTCAATAAATGTTAAACTTGTAACAAATGTTCAAGTGCCTCATCTGGTACGCAACGATGAATAATTATCATCAATTCGACAAAATACGCGCAATAAGAGTGAATAAGTGAATAAACGAGATCCGGTGTGACGAACCAAAGATATGCTACTATTAATCATGAAAAATCACTGTAAATGTGCAAGTTTTACCAGAAAATATTCGCTGTGGTTTGTTCAATTTATCAAAAGTGTAGTTATTTTATGTATAAAAACGTATTTTTTGACCGGTTCGGACGTGAGTTGAAAATAAAGCGCTTCTGAGATTAGCAATTAGAAAAATAAAATACACTTCATACAAATTTCAAGTAGAACAAATAAAACACCATAATCTACATTAAGAATCTCATAGATAAATGCATTTTAAAATGAAGTTTTATCGCAAAAGCCACTTGCAACTATAAAAATACTCATAGATTGAGAAGAGAGTTGAATTTCCTGAAACAATTATTAACTAGCGATCATTGACTCTGTCGAGTACCTACACACTTTTTATAAGCAAGATTATCTAAGGATTAATTCTATTGATTTGGTTTTAATAGCAACTATGCCGACGCTTAGCTTGTTAGGTCGAGCCTATTTACCTAGATAATAATGATATTTGCTCATACAAACATGTGGATTAATTATACAGGGTGACGCAATTTAAACACCAACAAAACACGCCTATGTTTTATATCATCGTAGCTAGTCTTTCATTCTTAAAACAAGCCTTCTGATACAAATTTTGGTCTGCATTTATATTTTGATTATCGATCCATTTTATCCATCCAGTTTATTAGGGTGTGCAAAGTCCGACCCTTCTAAACACGGCCCCAGTGTGTATTTTTTCTTTGATAAATTTGCTAATGGTTTGATCTTTTAGGGTCGTCCCTTTATTAGCTATTCTGTTCTGCGTCCGTCGTTTTGTAATAGAAGACAAATGTTTTCTCTTCATCGGCAATAAAATCATTTTTCCATATTTCCTGTTGTTCAATATCAAATTTTCCAACCTGGTTTCAATCTAATTATGTTTACTAATGTTGATTTTTTAGCTTCCTCTGGCCAATGACGAAGTTGCAAATTTGCACAAAAATTTCAAAATCCAAAGTGACTTCATTCGAACTTTTAGCTTCCACAAAGGTTTTTCACCAGCTACTTTACGGTAGTTTCAAAGCCGCCGTAACCTTTTGACTTGGTACGCAATCGATTCGGGTACCGGTTACTGTTCTTTTCAATCACCTGGCGTCTTCCATCTGGTACAATAAACAGCATGATGGGGTCGGATTCTGTAAAAATTGTTGATAGTTCGCATATGACGCTGCAGCTGATTTCGAATCAGATGGTGGTTGCATGTTTGCCAAGGGTGGGAACATAAAACCACCCCCAATCAGCTTTAGCCCGTTTTATCGATCGATAACACTTTCGTACAAGAGAAAAGAAGCAAAGCTGATAATTTCGGTGAATGTCTTTGCAAAATAAAATTTTATGGACCAAAATTTTAAAGGATTTCTGTGATTTATAGACCACAATGAACGCTCATAATAAATTTCCACCTGTAGATTGTTCACTTGTTATTGCAAAATGAAGACACGATAATGCCTGGGTGTGGTTTTTTGTAACCAAATAATATTTCTCAATATCCATTGCTTATGTGCGGCCCGCTACAAGCATTACAAGCCAAACATTAATATTTATATAACACACTAAACTCTTGATTTAGTTAGCCTTAATACGGTTAATAATTGAAGTCATGGTGCAGAGATGCTAAAATCGTTTAAAAGTTACAAACCTAGATTATTGCAATCATGGCACGCCCCAAAATATTAAAAAGTCATTGCACTTTTATCGAATATTTTTTATGTAATAATTAAGGTGAGCTGATAGTTACAGCGCACCCAAAGAAATATTTTTACTTAACATACATTTTTTTAACGTTTGTTTACACGGAAACTGCTCAATAAATCAATATTAGCTTGATTTTCAACAAGGGAAATGTTAATACTTTGACCAATTTTAAAACTGATTGATTAATTAATAATTGTGTCGCTCCTCAATTCGTTTGCGCAATTGTTCTAATTCCTTTGATCTCACTTTACCTATTTACATCCAACTGACTGAAGAAATCACACGGTTCCATTGAGGAGTTTAATTTTAATAATTATTTTTGCGTCATTCCTCGCTTTGTTATTAAAACTTTATTATTGAACACACTGTATATAGAGAATGAGCAATTTTTAGACCTCTTTTCTTCATTAAGCTTGAAAACATCTAAAATACCTCTGAGTGTGTGTTTTTATACCAATTTTTTACAAACCAATTATGTTTAAAATCCAAATAACACACAGTTTTTATATGATTTGTTCTGTTCAACTTTGCTTTTAGCTATTAATTATAGAACAAATTGCGAAAGGAACCAATGACTTTGCAAAGGTTACATAAAAAAGTCATCAATGTATCAATATAATCGATCAATAGTGTGTGCCAATTTCAAGAGCGTTTTGCAATATTTCCCTACAGGATTACTAGCAAAATTTAATTATTCCATGCCGAAAACTTATATGTGCTTTATCATTATTGCCAGTTTTTATGTAACAACTGCTATTCTTGCACACTGATTGTTCAACAATATCATAGATATTGTAACAATGACCAGCCGAAGCAGGATTAGATACAATTGTTCGTAGCTCATGAGATTTTTCAAAAAAAATGTTAATTCATGCTGGAAAAATTCAATTGTTCCAAGCAGTTTCGAATATTCCAGCCATAGGTTGCGCTAAAAGTAGCTTTAATTGCCCATCAGTGCCCTAATATTTTCAAGCGAAAATTCCATTAAAAACCGGTGTTTTTTCTGCATCCAAGCATGATCTAATCTATTGATAACTGCAAAACCACAATGGATGGCCTTCAATTTTCAATACATAGACACTGGTAATGTGGACAACGATGTGTCCAATACAATGGAATTATATTTTGCAAAAGTACCAGGGATTTAACGAAAGTTTTTTAATACTGCTAATGAGTCTAAAAAGTCCACTGGTGAATAAAAATTAACAACTAATGTCTAGAGTGTCGATCGGTCCTGGGATGCAATTCGTTTTAGCAATCTGTTTTAGATTCACCTCCCATACGATGTGGAAAACAGTTAAGATTTTAGAGAAAAATGGTCCCAAATCTGGCATTTTAAAAGGGCCCACCGTGTCGTTTATTTATTTACCCATTTAACGAGGACCAGAAGGTGAAATTGAAAGAACACAGTAAAATATGAATGATACCGTTCGTCTTTCAGAATAAAATACAGTTGCATTCGGGACAACTATTTCAGAATATGAAATCAAATCGAAATTTTCATTGCGATTTATAAATCAAATTAATTTTCGTCATTATCTACGTTCACTGCTTAACTAATCAATTCACCCATGTATTTGCCTGTCTAGTATAATGGAACGACCATCCATGGCAATTACATTAATGGTTCCACGACCAGGCATTAAAATGCCTTCGAACTTTTGCATGTTTTACGTTTCAATACCTGCGTCTGTTTAGTGTGATATTTTGGTACAGCATCAAGTGACACCGATATTACAATGTTCTTTTACCAAAAAAGTTAGACTTTCACGGCCATTGCGAAACTGGTGAGTTTCTCGGGATTTTATGTAGGCCTGGAAAAGATTCTGGCCTACCAAGCCTGAAAATCTCATCAGTTTCACTGTTCGTTTAGCTTGATTACACGTTTTCTCTTAGTAAAGGTGCGTCGAATTATGTGATAGAACATGAAGAAATTCTGCAATAAAATAACGAAAAAAGAGTGGCGCATCACAGTTCCTAATCTCAGCTCGCCCGTGTTCAGACGATCACCATCAACGCTCGATGACTCCGACAAAACATCGAAACGATCATCGGGATTTTACGATTTCCAAGAAGCTCAATTAGAATTTGATAAAGGTAGAAGTTTACCGAATAGTATTTATGTGGATAGCGGTTCGAGCAGTTCATCTAGTACTGGCGTGGATGAGCAGTTTCAAGATGCCCAAGACAGAACCACGTGTTTGGATATTAAGCGAAGCGCCAGTGAGAACGAAACGGATCAGGAAATATACGTAGATGTCGAAGAGCCGAAGAACATCGACAAGAATAACAGCCGATTCGAGTATGACGTGCCGAAAATTAGCTTCAAGTTCTGCGAAAAAAAGAGCGCATATCCGGAGGAGAGCATTTATGAAAATCAAGGACCTTGCCAGGAGGCGCCAGCCCCAGATTCCGTCAGGTGTACCAAGAAAACGGAGGTGAACATTACTTTGAAAGAGCCCAGCTTATCTAGTTTGGAAAATGACCCGGAGTGCACTCTCCGAGATGAAGACATCGTGGAAGCCCTCAGGAACATTGAAGAAGAAGGTGAATTGCTCGAAAAGCATCCGTCCCAAGAATTCGGAAGCCAATCGGAGATTCTGGGGTCGAGAAGTCGTGAAAGCATGACTATCGTCAAATCTGGAAGTGACCCAAATTTGCGAACACATGACCTAGACGATGAAGACGACGACGACAATGGCTTCTACAAAGTACCCAGAAGTCTGAAAGTTCAGCATCGCTTATCTCAATCCATGAATGACTTCGATCCGGAAAGTATGAATTCGGAAATTTCCAAATCTAATCATTCTAGCATTGAGCACATATCGTGCAGTCAAGTGGACATTGCAAGGCAAAAGCTGGCCGAATCCCATCTAAATTCCAGCTCTAACAATTCAGAAAGTTTCGATTATTGCCGAACGCGCAGTCAGCTGCCAGCCAAAGAGCGCAGAGCAACATTGCTCAGAAAGCCGAAAAAGGCCATTGACTCATGGAACAATTTCAAAACAAAGATGAGCCATATGATTTCTGAGCAGGCCTCTCAGCAGAGAGTGGGAGCTTTTAGCGAACGGGACAAGCTCGCGTTGAACTTGGAAGAAATGTATAAAAGCTCGAAGAATAAGTGCAAAAAAGTGTTTCAAAGCACCACCAAAATCTTTTCGCCCAAAGCGACCCATAGAAGGCGGAGTGTGTCTTCGTCGGATGTGGACAGTCCAAAGAACAGCAGTTGTGCTAATTCGCCAGTGGTGGAGAAGCAAACGCCGACTTTTCCCAGGCCGAAACTTAGAGCGAGTGACATCGAGTATCAACTGAACACTAGTGACGAATTAAACGGCCGAGTATCGAACGATGTTAGTGATACCGACAATTATTCACCGATGAGCAAAGCTAGTGAACTCAGTGAGGATAAAAAGGAAGAGTTCGATTTTTCAACCATCAAAAGTGCATTTAAGAAGAAATTGGTGTTTGTTCCAGAGGTAATTATTCGAATTTTTAGCTAACTGTTTTGCAAATTATGTGTTTATTTCTCATTTTTGATAATGGTATTTCATTTGAACAATTTTGATGAACATTTTATCGATTTGCTGGTAATGTGTAAACCTTGGAAATGAATATTGTACAGAGAGCGGCAAATATGCGCATCATTTACAGTGATTCATCAACATGTCCTAATAACAGAATAGTTATACGTTAATATAAGTATGCCCCTTTTTTCGTTCGAAATTATTAACTTTATTTTTAAGGTGTTTCTTGTTTTGGCAACTGGTAAATTATACAAGGTATCTGTATTATGTTGTTTTAGTCTTAGATTCAATTTTTTTTGCAATATATTAGACCGTTTTCTATCTAGGCTTCCCTTTTTCATTCTATTCAATGTTTAACTGCTTGGAGATTTTGCCTTATTCTCCTTATTGATCTTAGTGGCATGTTCTGTTGTTTAGTTTTATTGGATGCGTTGGCTCTCAATGTGTGTACATTCTGTCCATAGTCAGAGTGTTCAGTCCAAAGTGCATTCTCCTTTTGATTACTTTCATTCTTACATTTTGGGTGTTTTTAGTAAGTTTCAGTTTTTTGTCTAGTATTATTGCTAGATATTTTGTTTCACGTTTTGGCGTTGTCCTTATTTCCAGCACTGTCTCATTATAAACAGTCTTAATATAAACAATCTTCCTGGGATTCAGTTTCAACTGATGATGGTGGAAAAACACCGAAAAGTTTTTAAGAAAATTGACTAAATAAATGACTGAAACCCAGGAAGATTGTTTATCTTAAAATTGGAAATACAGTCAGGAAAACTTACATGGTTATAGACAGTTTACAAAGAAAATACCATTAGATTAACAACACCAATATGTATGTTTTTAGTGAAATTTTAAAGTTTATGTTAAAATAACAGAAAATCTAATCTAGTAATCGCGTTACTTTGAAATCAGTTATCGAAAAGTATATGAAATGATAAATCACGTACATACCGCTGAAAAAATTACCCTATTGATTCTAGCGATCGTTTGACCCATCGAAATGGAATTTTATTTAAATATTTTAAAAACTGCAGAAATTCGAACTCAAAAATAGAACAATATTGTTAATCTTGACTCCCTGTATCTCAGAAATGCTCTCTTTGGGTTAGTTTGGGTTTTTTGGAGTTTGGTTTTTAAGAGTTTAAGAAATTGTACATAAAGTTGAGTTATGCGCCATTTTTATATAAGCTAAAGTTGTTTCAAAATAAGCAAAATAACGTATTGGTAATATTTTTGTGGATGCTTTGTATAACTTATGTTGTTTACATTTTTCCATTAAGCTGAAAGGTTTGAGAAAGATCTTAAATAAGCGCCTAATAAATAATAATCTTAATAAAATTACGCCTTGGCATGTATTTGGACTATTAATTTTGTCCATTTTGCAACACAAAGCGAAATACGAAATACACAGTCAGGAAAGTACGTACAATGATTATAATAAATAAAGGGAAAAAATTATGGCAACTGGTTTGTCTATTATATATTGTTGTCTATGTTTTATTTCATCATTCTATCATTTATAATAGACATTTAGAACACTTTTTCTGCTTAACGTATTCCAACAAAAGATTTGTTTAACTAAACTTTGTAAATGGTAAGAGTTAAAATCATCAATTTTTGTCTAAATTGGATACTTCTAGGAGAAAATTGTATGTAAGTGGATTATAGATTAATAAAAATAATCTTTCGCCTGATAGCGTTCAAAACTTATCGATTATCGAAGCTGTTTGGTGTTGAGTTTAGTTCGCGTTGTGGGAAACAAATAAAACATTCTTCATGCCCATGCCTAAACTTTTCATTTTTAAATGGAGGAACCGATTTAAATATAAAACATATCGGGATTCTAAGCAGGTAGATATGTACTTAACGTTTACTCTAGTCGCTCTTATCAGTAACAAGTGGATCTCGTGATTATGCGAATTTACATATGGAAATTTTAAAATGGTCTACAGCAGAACTTAAATTCTAAATATTGTTGTTCTTTTGCAAAGGAAATAGCAATTATAGTTCCTCTTTTCGTATATTACTATTGTCTTTGTTTATCCATTCAGTTGGTGTAGAATGCATTTTCTCAATTTTTAAAAATTCAGATTTTTTCATTTTTTTGTTAATTTCCTCGCTACTTGAAAAATTCTTCATTTATAATTTATTTTAATGGTTTTTCTCATCAGGCAGAGGTGATATTTCCTTCAAATCCTCAACTAGTTCCGACTCTCAAAGACTCAGATTCGCATAATAAATCGCTTCCGAGACAGCTGGACTGTTCAAATGCCTTGAACTTTTCCTTTTGCTGTGTAAGCTTCAATATCAGTTTGATGAAAATACCTTTTATTACCTGTACTAGTTGAGAAGGTCAATTAATGGTTCAAATAATTTACTTTGTCGAAATTGCTGTCGTCGCCTGGGTTTAATTGCTTTAAAATTCGAAGCGAACTTGTATTATTAATCGCCTTACGTTAATTTGTTCGACACGTAAACGCCTGTCACGGTTGATTTTTATGAAATTTTTGTAATTAATATGCTGAAAAAATCTAGTTTGATTCATTTTGAAATGTTCGTCAACTTTCTGACCTGAACCATCATGTTTTTTCATGTTGCTCAATCAATCTTCAAATGAATTGTTTCAAGGACGATAATTTTCAGACATTTCTTGCAGCCTCTAGACTTTGCTTGGCAAAAAACTTTCATAGGCAAATACTCAAATCACTTTTATATTTAATGCGTGAAACAAGCAACTATTTAATGCTTGTAGTGTCTTCATGATGCTCCAATTCGCACACATTTTCATTGTTGATGAATTACCTTCCTGATTGTGCTTGTTATGTTTATTTTGACATTTTCGGTCATTTAAGTGAAAATTTTAACTGTTCACTGAGCCATGATTATGTTAATATTACGTTTCGATTTTTTAGCCATCGTCAAACCATATTAGAATCGCTGAATTAGTATAGAATTGTTTACCTTCGCTATGTATAAAAGTAAGAACTGAAGCTTAAGAGTAGAACAAAATTTACGTAAAATTTGCTTTCATCATTAATTCCTAAGAGCCTTAGACAAGAGAAAATCTAACTTGATGTCTTGCCCGATTCTGCTCGGTTCACAACAATTGATAGCTGAACTTTTTTTGAAAGTAAGCAGTAGAAAAATCCGTGTAACTGATTTTACGCTGGATAAAACGGTCTTTTGAAAACGCAGAAACAGAACTATCAATTTTGTATTGCATTGTTTGCATTGATTTATCAATTGCTACTGTCCTGAACTGTTGCTTCAGCTAATAAATCTGCAATTTAAGAAAAAACCTGGTATTTGCTTAACTGGCCATAATTCAATACCCGTCGCTCTTGATTCATTTGAAATGAGCAATACTCCGTAAAAAAGCGTTTCTACCACGCTCCACTTCCTCAACTGTTTTTCTTTTACCATCATGGCAAGAGCGTCCAATTGCTCAGCTAATTAACGGACATAATTGAAAGCAAATCATTTGATAAAACGATTCTTTGGTCATCGGATCTTGTCGTTATTGATTAGAACAAACGGAAAGCTATTAAAGATACAGTTGTAACTTTCGAGATGTAGAGTTTGTGTTTTTTTTCTTCAAATGGTGAGTAAAAGTATGACAATCGTCTTCAAAGCTGCTGGTCATATTTACAGAAATACTTTAGGAACTCAGTGAAAAATGAAGAAAATTTCCGTTGATGTTCTTCAGAATAGTAAAGCAATATATTCAGATTCTTGAAGAAGTGATAAAGTTGAACAAAGTGTAATTTTCCAGGGGCAAAATGGCTTCGAGGACTTAAGGCGCTACGTGAAGCAAGGAAGCGACTTCTGCAAAGAACTAGCTACAATCTTACAAGAAAGGTATGAGCGTAAACTTCATCTTGTAGCAGCCACAACTGCAAGTTCAGTGTTCCTATGAAACTTACCTTGATTGATTTAGGGCTGACGCAGAAACCCAATACGCGAAGAATCTTTCGAAGCTCAGTGCCAAACTTTCTAGAGCGTGTAGAGATGGCGTAGGAGGTCTGAACGATGCCTGGAAAGCTGTAGCGATAGAATTAGAAACCAAGGCAGAATCACATAGATTGGCCGGTCACTCGCTGCTAGAAGAAACTGCGAAACCGTTGAGAAACTTAACGGAAAGTCAGCATAGGTATGTGCTGGAATTGGGGTGTTTTTTGGGGGGTTTTCGCCATGTGTGGATGCTTTAGATCGAGAAAGCAGTGTGAAACCGCTGTGGAAAAAGCAGCCAGATTTTTGGGTGATTGGAGAGCCGCTGAAGCTAAAGGTAAAAAACATAGCCATGCGTGTGCCAGGGATAATGAGAAGTTGCAAGATGCTGCTGTTATAGATACGTCGAAGTTCGGAAAGCAAACGTAAGTTTCAATGGTTTGAAATTTACTTAACAGTTTTTAAGGGCTTTTTTGCAAAACTCACTCAATTTTTCATATGAGGATTGCAATATGGTGAACTACTAAAGCTGATTATTATTGCAGGTTGTCGAAAAGTGCAAGTCTGATTCAGCTGGCGCATCGTCAAAATTCCGCAGATAAGGAAAACGCTAAAGTAAGTCAAGTAGTTATGTGTTTCAGCTGTGAACACAGAAATTCTGCAATGTTTGAGTGAATTATTTTTCTTTTATTTAAATGCGTAATTTGACTTTTCCAATCAATTCTTTCTTCTGCTTCTTTTAGTAAGTTTTTGTCTACATTTCATGACCCAAAATATGAACTTTGTCTTTTAATTATTCTTCGGCTAACAACTCTTTTGGCGTCAAGTTAATGGTTGCCATAAAACATTCTGGCACATAACTTTGGACTTTTCGCCTACTTCTCTAGCAAAAGTACCGGGAATCGAAAACAGTGCTCCTAATTAACAAATAATTCTTGTGCTTATATAATGCGATAAAAACTCGTCGTGGTAGATTAAGAAGGACCTCAGTTGGATCAGGTGTAAGAACGCAAAAAGTTGAATTTATCTCCGGATTAAAAGGTAAATCACATCAAGGCATATCATGGAAACGATCAACCGTGAAAGCGTGTAATCGAACAGCAACCTGCTTAAGTTTCAAACTCTTCATCAACAATGCTAGTCATTAAGTGAAGAAATTGCAGCGATTTTAAGTAATTGCAAGAATAATAGAATCGATTCGCTAAGCATTAAAAAGCCTTGATTAGCGAATAGTTCCAGCCTACCTACGTGAATACAGCATTAAAATATATGTGTGCCAATATAAACATAGCTATTTTTACGTTTTTCGAATAACGTCCAGATGTCTCCTTAAAAAATTGAGCCATTAAAGAGCAATCGAACAAACAACATTACTGATTTCAATAAACTAATAATTTTGTTTTTGTTCTAGTTGGAGGGCAAGAAGAAGAAAGCGGAAGATGCAGTTAAGAAAGCCGATATCGAATATTACACTCTTTGTGTCAGAGCTGAAAGAGCGAGGTAGGAGTAGTTCATAATGCAAACCTAATGCGATTAAGATTTAATCTGAGCGAAAAACCAACAAAATGTTCACAAAAATTATTTGATTCAGACTGGAGTGGGAATCATCAGTGTTAAAAGGAGTAAACATGTTTCAATCGCTGGAAGAGGACAGATTGAATAATCTGAAAGCCGTCTTAACGTCGTATCTTAGACACAATAATGATCTTCATCCCCGATTAATCGAGGTAAATGAGAACATTCCCGAGCTTAATCAGTCAAATCGAAGAAAACATCGCCAACATACATAAGCGTTGCTTTTTTTAGGCTACAGATCGGCTAAAAGCACCAATAGAGGCTGCAGATCCCGCTAAAGACCTCGCTACTTTCCAGACTTTGAGGCAAACATCTCAACAAGTATCTGAACAACTTTTGCCCGACTTTTATTGCGAACATATCACTTTAGCTATGAACCGCGAAAGGAGGAAACAGGTAATAACTAAATAATGAATTATAAATGTTTAAGTTTGCTTGAAACATTTCCCTTAAAACCGACCCGCAAGTAAACAAACTATTAAGTGAAGAAAAAATTTGGAAAGTGTACCAATACAGACTGAAGTGGGACTATATTGACTAAAAAGTATCTTCTTTTATGCAGAAAAAATCTAAATAGCAAACAACACAAATCACCAAACAATGTGCTACGTACGTAACGGATAAAAATTGATAAAAATATATACCTACTGGAAAAATTACAGAATAAAAATAGAAGCAAATTCAGAGCAGCATAGGAATAAATTGACGACAATTTGAAGGAAAGATTGCAACAGAAATTGGCATACTTTTGTGCAGAAATCTAAACAGACAGGAACAAGAATGATCAAATCAAAAGATAGGCTTTCGCGGCCATTCGTTGAAACTAATGGGTTTTTCGGGTTTTTAGGCCGTCGTTCGCAGAACTGAACGCGGGTTCTGATGAGAACAGTGTAAGCGTTCAAGCAAACCACTTCTGATGATGCAAGCCACTCGTGCTTGCGAAACGTCAGGAAGAAATTCCACCGAACGACGGCCTAAAAACCCGAAAAACTTATTAATAAATATATAAAATAAAGCAAATCTAGAACGGCAAATGAATAAATTGAACAACACAGAATATTTGAATAAAAAAATGCGCAGCAAAAGGCTAAAATTTGTTAAATCTTCGCACGTATCATTTTTGGTTTGCGTGTTTTGCATTTAAAAAAATCCAAATAAGAGCAAATAAATACAAAGAAAACAGTATGAGAAGCAGCAATCAACTAATTGTAGAGAATATTTATAGTTTATAAATTTGAAAATTTCAGGCTCTGGTCAAGTTGTTGCATCTAATCCGGCAGGACATTGAAAGGGAGCGCAAGTCGAAAAACGGACTCGAAAATTTATCAAAGGCCATTAGACAAACGCCCAATTTTGGGTCCGAAGATTCTCAGCAATCAGTGGTGGAAAAACTGTACCATGTAAGTAATTAGTTTACACACCGAAACTGTACATCAAGCAAAATGTAATAATATTTTTCAGATGAAATCCATGTTGACATACTTTGAAGGTGCGAGATACAAAGTGCAAAGCGCTTTGGCAGAGTTGGACAGTCGACCAAGAACAGGCCATCCACTAGCGCCACATATTACAATTACTCGCGATAAATCCGGATTACAGCAAAGTGTCTTGAAAGTATGTGTGAAATGATAAATATCCTGATAGTTTTGAGAGATTTTAATATTGCGAAACTTTCAAAGGTTCCACAGTGGTTGCGTGAAGAATTTTTCGAGACCGATCGCAGTCCAGTCAGCGAAAAATCGCTCAAATCCGACCAGTCTGATAACTCAGATCCTCACATTAACGACGTGGATGATCACGTTTTAGATGAGTGGACGCATCGTGGTGCTGCTGATGGAAACTCCAACCAACCAGACTCAGACTTTGGTGAGTCGGAAGAATTTCATCAAACCGATCAATCGGAAACTATTTTAACTTTTTACTTATGATTCCTTTGTCTGTTCTGCAAAATAACACGCGTTTACTTTATTTGTTGTTCTTCAATATAGCTAATAAATTGTTTTCACTTCTGTTTTAAAATGCGATTGATTAACTTAAAAATTAATTAAAAATGTTCAAGTTATTAATATTGTAAAGACTTAGACTTGATAAAAAAAACTTGAAGTCTTAAATAAAAATCGGAGTGAAGTTCAGGACAAAGCTAGCAACTTTTTCAGTTTCTTCTATTGCTTTCAATAAATTGTTTTTAGACGAGTTTTCGTCCCAATGCAGCAGCACTGATAATCCAACAGAAACCGAAAATGTGCATCCTATAGCGAAATGTAGAGCGATCTATCCGTATACTCCCAATTTGCAAGACGAATTGTTACTGAGTCCTGGAGACATACTGAAGGTGAAAGAGTTCGGTTTTTTTGAAAAATAGCCGGATTTTTATGTTTTTTTTATTGTAGGTGTATCGACAACAAGACGATGGCTGGTGGTTGGGTGAATGTAATGGAAACGTTGGAATTTTCCCGGCCACGTATGTGGAAATAATGTCCGCTTAACATCACCAACGACGAACAGTTAAATGACCAAAAGACTGATAATCACAAACTATAATATAAAAATCTAAAAAGATTGTGTTGTAAGAATGTGTTTAATTAATGTGTAGTAAGCGTTAAGTTTGAAACTATGCCTACGACAGTAGGTGATTTTTTATTGAGGGATTTAATCTGATAATTAGCAAATAATATTAGAGTTAATAGAGAATGATATATTAGTATGTATATTGTATTGATGATGTATAATATAGCAGCAGTTAATTAAAAGCATCGTTTATTTTTTAAATATATTTTAAATATTGCTAATATTTAGGCGTATTTGGAAGTTTTCTAAATTCATGTAACAGAGTGCTTGATATAAGTTTCAATAAATAATTAAAAAGTTATGGCGTGTACTTTTTTACCAACATTTGATTCATAGTTATCAATTATACAGGGTGAATTGGTAGGAAGTTGCGAATTTTGATGCGATTTTGGACGCGTGGAATAAATAGTATTGAATTCTTTATCGATCGTAGTTTCAATAAAATCAACCTTAACAAAAATTTTGTTTAAAATGCCTTTTCCAGTTCAAGATATTCAATTTTACTACAAAGTCACGGTATGAATTGGATGCTTTTAGTCTGAATGTTTGCAAATGACTGTAAGTTTTAGAGTATTTTATGACACTATTTACGCTTTACCACGTTTGTTTACTACTTTTTTGCTTGTACGCTGTCGTACTCGGTATTTGCTCAGGATGTGCAACAAAATAAAAAAAAAATTATATGTTGACACGAAAAATATCGTAATTTAATTACCAATTAACCATTTATTTTTTCTTTTAATTTAGATTTTGACCAGCCATTCGTACAAATGTAAACTTAAAAAGATAAAGTGTGCAGGACTGTAAACTAAAAAGAATTAAATTTAATCTGAATTTTGTATCAGTTGAACTAAATGTGATTTATTATATTATAGAAAAAACTATTGCTGAAAAGATTTTATATCTCAAAAAGGGTCTAAAGTGTGACTGACTGCTTTGGGAGAGTGTTTGGAAAGGTTTCTGCCCACGTTGAATTTATAAGCTTTAAAATGATGAAGTAAAAATTTAATAAGTACTTTACAAAAATAGTACGTTTTTCCTTCTCTTCTAGATTACTTAAATGGTAGGTACGAATATTTGTTCGAATATTTTTTATTATTTTGGTATAAATGTTGATCTTGGACTTGTTTTGCTTAGCACTAGGAACCACAATATTGAAGTATTAAGTGCCATAACGATTCTTCTTGAAATGTAGTTTTCTTTTATTGAATGCCCGTCGCGCTCGCTTGATTTGACGCCTCTTGATTTTTTCCTTTCGAGCATGTTTGAGCAAAAAGTGGCAATGCAGACAAGCCAAAGCCACAGCCAGTAGAACTACGCGCTGGAATAACTCTTGTATGTGCCAACCTTACGTAAGAACAACAAAAAAGTATCATAGAAATTGCTGATTTAAAAGCCTCAAAATTTGTTTTCTGTATGCTGATTTTCCCCAGAAGTAAGCAGCTTATTGCTATAGGCAATAATTCAAATTTTGCGTCCAAATCGTTTCGATATATCGGGCACAAGTCACCCATTATCGCATTTTTTTGCGAAAGCCTATTAATTTGTCACGAACTATCGACGCCATCCCGCAAATGACAGTAATCTTCCACACTTAAAATTGTTGTCAAACAATGAATTTGAATGGGACGACGCTTTTTCCCATGAGGGGTGCATCCGGAGCACCTCTCTTCAAGTGGGGCGATATTTTTCCGCTAACCGCTTCAACAATGCCAGAAACATATTGCTGCATCCGACGGGAGTGTGGCTTAATAATTAGGAGAAATTAATGGGCAGGCAGTTTATGGTCAGGAGCTACCGGGGAACTTGGATTATTTCATACAGAGCCTTCAAAAATATATGTATAATTCAAAAAGAATGCGAACATTTTAATTACGCATATTGGGAATTGATAACAGATGTTTGCAAGCACTTCAAATTTACTTTATTATATTGTTCACGCGTTTTGCATGTGTTATATCTATTATTGTAGTTTTTTCTGTACATCTGCTTGATCCATAAATTTTTGCGCTGATTCTAAGTTCAAAAAGAAGTAGTCTTTTTACGTTGGACACCGTCGATTCCTCGGTCGCCCTCTTTGAGTTTAAAAGCTGAATCTGTCGATTTGCTTTACTCAAAGAAGCGTAAAATTCGGGCGGTTGCCCTTTGTGATAACAACCCCGCAATTGAATAATCGATAAATCGCAGAAATACGCCCACTTCAGAGGGTCGGAAAGTACGAGGGTTGAAGGAAATTTGCGGTTTCCACTGCATCCTATTTGAAGAATGTCTTGCTTTATTTATCTCGAAGTAACCCTATTGAGAATTGAGAAACTTTACGAATCGATCAAGATTTGTTTTTGCCGAATGACTATAAACGAC
>NW_026018508.1:13460972-13469624 GCF_020466585.1 Dendroctonus ponderosae
CTGTATTTTCCATGCACTGTATCAGATCGCATTTCACTTATAAAGAAAACTACACTTTTTTCATACTTTTTAACTATTTTTTTGTAGATACGGGGCCTTGTGGTTCTTCTGGTGCCAATCTGAGTTCCTCAGAGTTTTACGGCTCGTCCCCGTACCGAGTGCAACGACATGCGGCCAATATCAGAGAGAGAAAACGGATGCTGAGGTCTGCTATTGGACCCACCGGGTACTCTTCGTCTTGCTCGATTTGTCTTTTTTGTTTGCCATTTTCGTTTCATTTTGTAAGTGTTTTTTATTCGCTGACGATTTTTCTTTCTACCAGATGCATGAGCGATTAGAGTTCTGTTGCGTAAAACGCCTAGATTATTGCCTTTTCTAGCAAATAGGTATCAGGGCAAAGTGTCGCAAAATATTTCATTGCTTGCTGTGTGACTGTGACCAATAAAAATGTTGCTTGGATTTTATTGTTATTAACTATAGGAGTATCTAAGATGGTTTTAATTATACAGCAAAATTTCAGATTCTTGCAGATATTTAAAACTAATTTATTGATCTGCTGCCAGATGCTAATCTTCTTGGGGTTTGCAGCAGTATAAACTCCGCTTTCGACGAATTGAGGATGCACGTCCCCACATTTCCATATGAGAAAAGATTGTCTAAAATTGACACACTGAGACTGGCCATAGCTTACATAGCTTTGCTAAGGGAAGTTTTAACCGCCGATTGCGACCCTCTCACCTATGTTGAAAAATGTTTGCGAGGAGAAATTAAAGCAGACAGAGCCAACTGGAACACAAGTGGTAAGAATACACAATAATCTATTATAGACTGATTATTTTCTGAGAGTTTCAGTTTGCTCAGATTCATTTGCTTACTTGAAAATCTAGGGAAAACATAACAACGGGAATTAATTTTTCACTTCTAGATTTAACAGCAAGATTGTCTTGGATCAATTGGGAAAATTTGGGCGTGACTCCGGGAAGAAGAAGCACTTTAACAACTTTAGCACTGGGTACTTCAGACAATACCAGTTCGTAAAAATTGAAGGCATTTATTTGAACTTGTTAGTTCACCTTACTTACATCAGACATCACTTTGGAAGGGATTGGTACAGGAAAATAGGTAAGGAACATCATCAGTAAATAGTTACTAAAATATATTTGCTAGTCAAGTGTGTTAGACGAAGCTTTATTAGAATTCATAACTAAGAAGTGCACACAATATGGGGATTACGTTCTGATGAAGTCCTGGCCTTAGAAACCGTACCATCCTTTATCTACTAAGTGCAATATAGTTCGTTAAGTGTGTTGTAGATACCTATTAATATTTAGTGTAAGTTGAGGAAAAAATATATTGTTTGTATAAGTAACTAACATTATTGCCGCTACACCAGATATTCCTATTAAAAAACTTCTCTTTGCCCGGATCTATCAGCTGGATTACCTACTCTACATATGCATTATACGGGCGAGACTCAGTAGTTTGTGAACATAATTCGCCTTATTAGGCGAACAAGGCCGCATTCAAAAATTTAACACAAATAGACGGTCGACGAATTTTGAATTTGCCAAACAAACGGTGTTAAAAATTTCTTTCTTAGGTCTCAAACCGCAAGAATTATCTAAAGAAAATCGGGCGCTAAAACCTAAAACAGTGCAGTGTTTGTGGCAGAAAGAGTCCAGTTCTTAAGTCTACTACTCCTAGACTGGATTAACCGCGGGAGACTGTTATAGTATCTACTTCAAGAGAGGAAAGGAAAATAACTTTCGGACATAAGCCTTTTTAATAAATGTCAGCCAATTAATCTCACAGTAATTGACTTTTAACAGCAACTTTGGGGTAAGCTAAGGTAAGTATATATTTAATAATATATTTAACAATAAAAGTGCATATTTTCATACGGATCAGCCGATTTTCGACAACAAAATCGCTGTGAATAATTGAAAAACTAAACAGTGAAACAATTTTTGTCACTGCATCCGACTGCAAGTAGCAGGAAAATGCCTATAAATTTGTACTCATTGCCAAAATAACACTAAATCCATTTAGGGAGCATCAATTGGAAATAAATATTCATACCGGTTATTCCTTTCCAAACTGCAACAAATTCAAAGCTTTCTGTAAATTTTCTACTGCCGTTTTCACATCGTCGTAGTTCAAGGCACTGGTGGCATATTTGCTGTACTTTTGGGCTTTCTGAATCTGATCAGCAGTTAGAGACACCTGGCTACCGCCTGGAGTGCCATAATTCGTAGTGGTGGGCAAATTGTATGTGGTGGGCTGGACAGGAACTTGGGGAGTTGTTGGCGCAACTGGTGTGACCGAACCGGGTTGTTGTGGAATGTTTGGGCTTTCCTACACAAAAAAATCACACCCATTTAGCTTTTCAACTGACTAAAGACCTAATTTCCGTGACTCATTTCTACGATAGAGCAAATCCTATTAAACACTTACTGGTGAAAGTTTTGGGAATGTAAATCCAGCATTCGAGTTGTTTTGGTTCGGGAGCGGCGGATATCCGGTAACATTGCTTGGGTTTGCTGGATCGTTATCGCCTAAAGTGATATTGCCAAAACTATTTAACCGATTCAGCTGCTCTCGTTCTTCGTCTTCTTGACGCTTTTTCCTATCCAGCTCTTCCTGCAGTCTACGTTTCTCTTCTAAAAGCCTGCAAAACACGCATTTTTCAGCCAACTAAGTTAACGCATTGTAAAATGTTTACCTTTGCTGTTCTTCTTCGGGCAATTCACTAATATGGACCATTTGGTTCTCTTCAGCGCCAGAGTTGGGAGGACCTGGTTGAGGTTTCTCGCCATTTTTCAGGCAATTATGAATGTACGCAGCTTTCCATTTGCCATATTTCTGTTTCTCGTGGTTCCCTTCAGAGAAGCCGAACTGCTCCAAAACATCAAACAGCATACTAGCAGTGTAGAAAGATTTTACTGTATTTCTGAAACAATAAAATTAAATTATAATATTTAATTTAAATCAATGTAGATTACAAATGTAGGACTGCAGGTTTCACATTTTATTAACTTTTAAGACAGCAGATATTTCTACATATATTGATCAGTTTTATGGCTTTCGTAGGACTTTAAGGCAAAATTCAATACAACACATATTCCGCGCTAAATTCATATCCTCTTGTTTAAATTGAGCAAATTCAAGAACATCCACAAATCACATTTGAATGTGAAAGTTGCAGTTACGCAAATGTATGGAAGTTGAACAAACAATTTACTTCAATCGAGCTCTCCTGGTAAGCATTCTGGACAATGTTCTAAATGGATAGTGGATCATATTATAAGCCAGTCTCAAAGACATTCTGCAATTAAAAATCGCCTTAAAACAACGTAATTGTAGAAAGCATTTGCTTAACCGAGTATGCGTTTTTAGTGCCTACAACCAGTTAAAATGCCTTTCGACAGCGATTCAAATAAGACTAAAAGCCCAAATAACTCATACATTCAACAATAGAAACTTAATTGTGACTTACTTATTAAAAATTTCGGCTGCATCCTGTTGCTCAGCGTGATTAAACACATTCAATGCGTATTCTTCGATGATGGCCTGTGCAGCGGTTTCGCTTGTAATTCCATCATTATCGCGATTTTGCTGCTTCGTTTGCTCCAACCAATCGAGGATTTCGCCCAAAAAAGCGGAGAATTGTGGAGATTTGGGTCCTGGGACCATTTTAAGCGCCAGTCGACATGCGGCCATTCGCGCTGCAGAACAAGTATTATAATAGTAATAAATGCTCTATTTGAGATTAAAAAAGCGAAAACTGGAAATTTGCAGTTTATGCAATGAGAACTGGGAATGGGTGTTTTCCCGAGCAATTAATATAGATATTAGATTAACATTCAGTTCATACCCCAGTAAGCTACCACAACATTTCTGGTATCATGCTCTGCGGCCAGCTTCATAAGATGAGCGACAGGTTTTATCTCGGGAGGAACTGGTGAAAACGACATATTTTAAACAAACTGACTTAAACAAGAAACAACAAGTTTTACAGTAGATTTAATTGTGTATTAAACACTATTTTTAACAATGAGTTGTTTTTAATTGTCAGATGTTTGTGACGTTTTTAATGTTTTGATGTTCTGTGGTTTTCATTTAACCAGTGTCAGTTCAACCGTCAATCCATAGAAGAAGAAAATGGAAGAGATATTTGGGTTTTAAGAGCTGTAAATTTGATTTTTCAGTATTTCATAGGGGAAAAATACTATTATGCTTAATTATACCTAATTGTTTGTATGTTATCTCCCAATCAATTGTATCAGGATTTTTTAAATTACTTCTAAAATATTTCAGCATCATAGTAATATTATTGGAAAGGATGGACTCTAGGTGGCCCCGTGTGAACCAGATGGTTTTTGAAGTCAATAGATTCGGGATTTGAGGTTTGAGGTTATGTGAATATTTATTTTGATAATCTTCCAGGATTAAAAATGAACAATTTATTATAAAAAATGTGTAGCAATGACCCAAATCACCATCAAATTTAAACATATTGCAATAGCTGGCGTATCATTATCGGGTAAGTTGAATTATCTCCATTATCCGTCAACATGTTTTCAAACAACGTTTTTTTTTTCAGTTTTTCTTATTGTTTTATTCCTCCAAACTCTGAATAATTCCGGTAGAAATGATGGTGACCAAGCCGAGACGAGTCACTGGAAATTTCCTGAAGATTTGGACCACGCCGACTATTTGCTGAATGAGGCATATAAGAAAATAGCCGCGCTGGAAGAGAAAATTATCTCACTTGAAGGAAGGGTGCCTAAGACCTATCCTGATGTGAATTTTTTGAATTATTTGAAACGCAAGCGTATTCTAGTGAGTTGGAGACGATGTCATTCTCCAAAATCCGTTAATGTTAATCCCTATTTAGATTACAGGTGGGGCTGGATTTGTGGGGTCTCACCTGGTCGATCGGCTCATGAGTGAGGGGCATGAAGTGATAGTAGTCGATAACTTTTTCACCGGTCGAAAAAGAAACGTGGAGCATTGGATAGGCCATGAAAACTTCGAGCTAATTCATCACGACATAGTGAATCCGCTGTTCATTGAAGTTGACGAAATTTACCACTTAGCCAGCCCGGCTAGTCCTCCACACTATATGCATAATCCCGTGAAAACCATTAAGACGAATACTTTAGGAACCATCAACATATTAGGTACATTTGTAATCATTTGTTTCGTTAATTGCTGTTGAGACCCTGACCTTTTCAGGTTTAGCGAGGAGGTTGAAAGCAAAAATTTTGATTGCAAGCACGTCTGAGGTGTACGGGGATCCTAACATCCATCCTCAACCTGAAACGTATTGGGGTAATGTCAATCCCATCGGTAAATGCAGTCTATTCATAATTTATTTAATCTTCTTAAGCTTAAATCTGTTAATAGGACCAAGAGCCTGTTATGATGAAGGCAAGAGAGTATCGGAAACTCTTACCTATGCCTACGCCAAGCAGGAAAATATGGAAGTTAGAGTAGCTAGAATTTTCAATACTTATGGACCAAGAATGCACATGAATGATGGACGTGTGGTATCTAATTTTATACTGCAAGCATTGCAAAATGATGTGATAACTGTAAGTAGAGCATTTTTGTTCTAATTTTACTTGATGTGGGCACGGAAATAGACATTTCGCAATCATTTAGCAATAACATGCGGTGCAGTAAACCTGCATATTGAGGTTTACTTTATAGACAAAAAACAGCCTGTTGGCTTCTTATTTTTATCACAGTTGTCGAACAAGTAGGAACGAGTTCAATCATATCAGTACGAAGATCGACAAATGTTGTTTTTAGTAAAAATATTAGATTTTTTACACACTAGACAAGGTGGTAAAAAAAACAACTTTTTGGTCTTGCAGCGATAACTTGTCTGCTTTTGGTCCGATTCTCACGATCCTGAGCTCATGACTAAATGAAGTTTACTTTCAAATTTCTAAAACTAAAAAAATCGCTTCTATGCAGAAATTATGGGGTATTTTCTTCCGCGAGTTTTCAGCTGTTTTTCTTTGCTTTGTAGGTATATGGTTCTGGTGTTCAAACTAGATCGTTTCAATATGTTTCCGACTTGGTGGAAGGCATGGTCGCGTTAATGAGTTCGAATTATTCACAACCGGTCAATTTAGGCAATCCGGTGGAGCATACCATTAATGGTAAGTTAATATATTCACTTAATTATCTATATGTTAATCTATTTATTAATTAATAAGGGTATCAAGAAAATTACTGTTGAATATATCAGAATGTTATGTTATAGAGTTTGCGTCCATAATTAAAAACTTGGTGGGCGGCCACAGCAAAGTGGTGCACGTAAGTGAAGTAGAGGATGACCCACAAAGAAGACGACCGGACATTAGCAGAGCTAAACAATACCTTAGTTGGGAGCCTAAAGTAGATTTGAACACCGGCTTACATAAGACTGTCGAATATTTCAGGTAAGACTCTTGACAATTTTTAACACTGCTCCAATAAAAAGGTGAACGTTACAAAAATATGATTATCTTTATTTTAGAAACGAGCTGAAAAGATTCAAGTACTCGCATAGGAACAAATTTAAGTTTAGCAAGCCGAGTTAGGAGGAGCGTGTACAATATGTAGATAAAATGAAAATGTTATTTTATTTATATCAATTTCTATCGGGAAAATGTATGTTCCTAACCAAGCCTGTATGGTATGTGATAGCATACCTTTCAGTTTCAATTCTCGTGTTCTCAAGTACAATTATTGTTACGTAAAAAGCTATTGTTAAAGTTGTGTTGCAGCCCAAAAGTATTTAATTGTCCGGGTGTTAAACAGGGCGTGTTTAGGTGGAGAAGTCGGAGTTTGAAATAAAAACTATTGTGCGCAGCATCAACTTGGGCGTTTGTGATTGAACCAGAGAATTTTTAATAATTTCTTTTTGTGCAATATATTGTCTAATATTCTTATTAGATATCAATAAATGCTCTTGTTGACTTAGGTAGCACTCTACACAACACCATTTTATACTGCAACTATGAACGTGTATAGTATGAAAATTAAACAAATAATTGTTTTGTTTATAACTTTGTTGTTTTTGTCACTGATTTGTTTGAAATGGGGTAGGAATCAATAGGAATTCGATGATGTATTACTTAGCAACTATATTACCCTTCCCAAAAATTTGAAAATTTAACAGATTAAAATCTAGAGTTTGATGCCATTTAGGTCTGGTATTATTATATTATATTAGGTCTTAAGCTTGTGTCGCATGCATCCGTTTATGCGAAAGTGTTTCTATTGGTTGGAAATCTGTCAATTCGTGTGCCGTCGTACGAACTGACAGATCTCCAACCAATAGAAACACTTTCGTATAAACGGATGCATGGGACACAAGCTTTATGCTCAACAATCACATATCTGGCAATTTACAATGCGTTTGCATGGTTATTGAATTCAACAATTCGAAACGAAAACATTTTATTTGACATTTTTCCGTCAGCTTCGAGTGCTTTTAATCCATAAATATGGATAGTCCCGCCTGTTCCCATTTACTCGAACGGAAAAACCCTTCCCGACTTCTAGAAAAAGCCTTAGCACTGATGGAACATCAGCTTACCAAAGACGATGTTCGCCGACATCAGCAAACAATCAAGGAATATTTATACGTTTCCCGAGAAGGCTTTGTATCCTTTCCTTTAAGGCATGTTTTAAATAACTGTTGATGGTAATTAATTTCCGATTTCGCCTATGAACAGCTTGTGCGAGACCTATTCAATGTGATGAGTCTTCTGGACTTAGTCCGCCTAAGGCGTAGTAAGGAGAAATCCTTCGACGAATCACTGGATCAGCTATTAGATCTATGTTCCATTCCGCCAGTGCTAACCAGATCTTTGGAATTGTTGGAATATGATATGGATATGCTGGAATACTTTTCCTGGTTAGGTTCGTTTCAACGAACGTTTATCTTGACCAAGGAAAGTTAAACCTGTTCGTTGAAGGCTACATGGTCGTTTGGCTAACCGAGAAAGCTTATCAGCTGAAAATTGTCAACTCCATCTATACATTGCTGACTCGAGAATACTCCCAAAGACACTACCTATCACTGGCTGTTCGCAAGGAGAAAATCCATGCAAGCAGACTCTCAGATGTGCTGGCAGACTTACTGGAAATCGTCGAAGACGATGTGTACCACAAGATTCTAAAAATTATTCATCTGCTAATGGATGGGCCTAAAAAAACTTGTTAGCAAAGATTTCCCACTTTAGTCCTACAAATTGGAAGTATTGGTAATTTCACAGGCGAAGTGCTCTTGAAAAAAGGCGCAGTCAGTGCTATGATTGTTCGAATGGAGCCTACATGGATGCAGAGACTTCCATCAACCAAGCCAAGTGTACCATCAGGAAGGGAAGAAATTCAGCACACAGACTCAATCTTCTATATACTCACGTCCTTGATAGCGCACGCTAATGCCCAAATGATGCGAGCTCCAACAAAGTTTACTTTATGGTATGATTTATTTTAGAAATTCTTAACTCATCAGAACCAGAAATTATTGTCGTTTGTTAGAATTTCTTCCTGATGTTTCGCAAGCACGAGTGGCTTGCATCTTCAGAAGTGGTTTGCTTGAACGCTTACACTGTTCTCATCAGAACCCGCGTTCAGTTCTTCCGC
>NW_026018508.1:13470623-13472223 GCF_020466585.1 Dendroctonus ponderosae
GACGGAAAACATGAAATTTTGCATTAATCTTGCGCCACCCTTGCACAAAACGACGATCATTTTTCTAATTTCATAGATAACAGAAGACTCTATTTTTTCCCCTGACTTTAAAGCTGGATCCGCCCCTGTGTTGTTGGGAAAATCTAGATGACTTTTTTGAGTTGTTTGAACAAAGTAGGAAAACGTTAATCAGAAAAAATGTTGATGACCTTTTTTTTAGATGGCCAAATTCCAGTGTCGTGTCTCGTAAAGCTTTAATAAACGACGTATAACTCATTAACCGATGAGTTATAACTCGTTAACTCAGACAGCGGGAACGACTCAATAGCTTAACTCAGCACAGTGCCCAGGCCTACCGAACAGTTCAATTTTTCTTCAGTATCAAATTTGGTTTTGGTTGGGTCATTTCGACTGGTGCTGTCTCACCTGCACTCATGACTAAAGTGACTCCAACATGCAGAAATCGGGTTCACGATTACACTGCTCCAAAATTGTATAGTTTAGCTAATCGCCAGAATTTTCGGCAAAATACAGGGTGCAACAACCAAGTGTCGTGTAGGTATGTTTTAATGGATTTGCACTGTTGATGCCAAAATAGCATAAAATTGCACTTCAGTTAACCGGTAATCGTCCACCCTGTATGTATAAAATAACGGATTTTTCACTACTTTGCCGAAACTTTACTATTTTCCTGACGCCCCGTCGAAGGAAGCTGGTAGCAACTGTCTATTTTAATAAGTAAAAAATAAGACGCGCCTCAGGCGAAAAACAAGTAGTAAAACTCAGCTATTTTATAGTGTTTTGTCGAAGGTTCCCACACGAAACTATAAAAGCATATGCAAGCAACATTAGTGTATCATTCAGGCCTTAGAAGTGCTGCCGATGATCATCAAATACATGAACAGGTACATCGAACCTGACGAGAAAGACCAACTGCAAATCCCCAAGGTGATAATTTTGTGCTTGAGCTTCATATGGAACCAAATAGCATGCTGTGAAGACAATGCTGCAAAGTTTGTTAAAATGGGCGGAGTCTATTTGATTCTGGACGTTGTAAAGGAACGTAACTTAGTCTCAGAGTATTTAAAAAGTTATGTAAATCAGCAGGTTGTTAACTTTTAGGCGGGTTGTCTGCCAGTCCAACTAGTGGCGCTTGGGGCCCTAATTGATCTGTGTGAATCAACCCAATGCATTCCCTATCTAATCACGTGGAGAAAACACGGCCAGGGCATCCAATCTTTGCTCCTCCAGGTATTCCGTGATGAAAATGAGCTGCTGGACGTCAGGACAGATGAAAACGGGATAATTTCAAGTAAATTGCGAAATTGCATTGTAGTAATTTTGCCCAAACCAACACCATGGGGGTTTTCTGCTGCAGATTCTCTTCATCCATTAGTTGGGATGACGCAGTTCTACGAAACTTACTGTATGTGCCAGAAGCATGTTGGAAACGCTGCGATTGGCGATATGTTTATCAGCTGCCGACCAAAAATCTACAGTCTTTTGCAGATTTTAAACCACAAACAGAAGGAAACTGTTGAAATAGCCAACGAATTTTATAAGGTTTATGGGGAAGAGCTGTCGCTTAAAGACCAGGTTA
>NW_026018508.1:13473222-13474596 GCF_020466585.1 Dendroctonus ponderosae
AAATTCTACCGAACGACGGCCTAAAAACCCGAAAAACCCATTAGATTAATTTTCCAATTTATTCACTATGTGCACTACTTTTTAGAATAAGTTTCAAAATATTTCGCGCAATTTGGACTCAATTTTTCTCTGCAGGTGACTTACGTCCTGGCAGATAACTACTTAGCGTTGAAACTGGGGGAAGAATGGAAGGAAATCGAGCAAGATTTCAAGAAAATGAACATGCGACCAATTCTGTTGGATGCAAAGATTTTGAAAGACATGAGCGAAGTAACCGATAAGTGGGGAAAAGATGTTCAGCAAATGCAAAAGGACGTCGTGAAAAAACACCACATGAAGGTGAGGAAACGAAAACACGCAGTTTCCATTTGAGTGAGTTTTCCGGTTGCAGCAACACCAAAAAGAGCAAATCCTCTACAAAACTATGCGAGAGTCCCGTTTGTCTGATGCTTGGGAATCGCTTTGCGAGATGAAGTACATTGCGCGCTGCTCAGAACGTCTTTTCAGAATCACCTCCAACTTCAACATCCAGGCTCAGATCAATCGAAGCCTTCAGGTTGATCAGTCCCATGGGCAGATGCATCGCACCTTTCCATCAAACATATCCATCAGCGTATGAGGCTTTGAATAAACCGTAAAAGACTATTAGGAGCTTCTGAAATTTCAGTGCATGCAGAATCAGCACATAACGATACGACATGAAGCGCATGAGGAAATGTCCAGGACAACCAAACCGATTATGGTATCACCTACTTTATCTGAAACGAGCGTACCGGACGAGGATACGAACTATCTTCAAGGCGAGTACCCAGTAGAAGGACACTTAAAATGCTCGAGCCACGTATCGGAAGAAACCCGTGCAAATCGCTCCTAAGTGGGCCTTGTAATTTCACATCAGCTACTCATATCGTGTCCTGTTTTTTACAACTTTATATGTTGAATATTGGATAATAAAAAGCCTTGTTAGAATTGATTTGCTGCTGTTTTGAACCCAGTTGGGTCAAGGGTTGACAGCACACTAGGCCTAGTGGCGCAATGGTGCGCCAACCCAACGCCCCGGCGCAGTAACACAATTCCGTTGCAGGGAAAATGTTGATGACGTTTTTACGTGTTTTTAGATTTATTTTAAGGGCCACTTACTGATAATATTTTTAAAATTTCAGAATTTTCCAGTTTTAGGCAAGTTACTATTTCTTCTAAATGCTCAATTTTCAATCAAAACGCAAAAAAAACATTATTTTCTAACAGTTTCCTTCTTTTCTGACAATAATGGGATCTTTTCAGACAAAAATTACAAAATTTATTTTATCAAGAGATAGACTTTCGAGGCCATTCCTTGAAACTAATGGTTTTTTCGGGTTTTTAGGTCGTCAT
>NW_026018508.1:13475595-13477808 GCF_020466585.1 Dendroctonus ponderosae
ATTTTGTATGTTCTTTTATCTCTGCCCGTCTGTATTTATGTCAGAGAGTATGCGTCCTTTCGGCTTGTTCTATGTCTATGACCCAGTATGACCCAGTACGACCCGCAAGAGCCAATAGGTAGCACAAAAATACGAAAAACTATATACTAAAGTCGCGTTCAAGCAACCACGTTTTAACGCTCGTTTCTACTCGGCTGTGGGTTGAATTTCCCGTTTCGTCTGCTGGATTTATTTAAATAGTACCCAAGTAATCAAGCGCAGGCAAGTGCCCAAAGCAAGTACCATTTTGCCAAAAAAGCTCCGCTTTGCTGTTTCCTCTGGTCGCTTGGAAGTGCTGAAATGACGTCAAGGCTTTCGTTCAGAATAGTCTAGTGGGTTATTGGTTTCTTCAGTTCTTCAACATTCTCTAGATTCAAGACGGCTGTCTTGTCAGTCGTGCTCGTGAACATGGCGAGAGTTGGGTACTCGCTGTGCGGTTCTTTTTGTTTGTGCGTTTGTGTTTTAGTGCTTGTTGGGATTTGCCAGGCTCATAAAGCGGATCATGGTAAGTCTTAAGTGTGCAGGATCTTTGGATGGACAGATTTTCGTTGAATTTGGGCGAGTTCGAGGCGCACAAACTGGTCAATCGTGCCGGAGGATTATAAAGCAAAAAATCATATACAACTTCAGGAGATTAAGCGGATGATACAGTAGAGAAACGGGTTTGCGCAATTAGCTTAATACCGGCCACTTCATAGTATAACTTTGCGTTCCTTTAACTCAAACTTGTTCTAATCTAATGACGACAGCAATCAGCCGACTAATAGTTTCGCTTTTTTTCATCATTTGAATACACAAATGCTAATTATCCCGTCATCGGCATCAATTGATGGCTCTCCAAGTAAGCAGCTGTGTTCCCAAATACCTACTAGTTCCCCTGCCTAAACTTGCTAAGAAAATCATACGATATAATAATCCGCCTCCTATTAACAAACAAAGAACTAGCTGCTAGATGACCTTGCACTTTTCAGATAACTGTTTCTGGTTTTCTGAATTTTCCACCCATTTCCTTTACTAGTCGGCCCAGTTCATTCACATTCATCATCAACCTTGTTCGAAATGTTCAAACACCACTACCAGCAACCTGCCTTTATTGAATTTTGTTACCTCCGGAGGATTTCAAGGTTAATTTTTGTAAATTTTTGCGGTTTAACGTTCACGAATCGTTTCAAGGATGGTTGGCTCAAATACCCAAGGCATGTTCTGCGAGATGCTCAAAAACTCATTATAAACAAAACAGTTTTGTGAAGCTTTCAAACCACATATTATTGGTTTTGGTACAAATGGCATACAGGGTGATTCATACCGCATACCCACCAAAGAAGCAAGCGTAAAAAAAAATGACCTTCTTGGAAAATCGTGAACCGTCGGCTAAAGATTATGAACGCTCAAAAAATGCTTAAAATGTGCCTAAAATATCGATTATTTTGGATCTGAACTTCTACCATGTTTTTCAAGGAGTTTGATGCATTCCTCGCGTCCGTGAGATGAAAATTATGTAAAATTTAGGACATTTTGAGAAAATTTTAATTTTTTCAGAAAAGTCGACCTCCACCCTTGGACAAATTTCGATCAAAAATCAAAATTTCACATGCGTGTTTTTTGAGCTCAATCGATTCCTTTCGACGTAAGAAGGTCACAAATTTGCATTTGTAAAGTGTTTGGGTCAATAATAAGGAAGAAATCGTCGGCTAAAGATCGTGAACTCTCAAAAAACGCTTAAAATGTGCTGAAAATGTCTATTATTTCGATCTGAAACTTTTATCATGTTTTTCAACGAGTTCGATGCATTCCTCGCGTCCGTGAGCTGAAAATGATGTAAAATTTAAGACGTTTTGAGAAAATTGTTATTTTTTCAAAAAATCGACCCCCACCCTTGGAAAAGTTTCGATCAAAAATCAAAATTTCACATGCGTGTTTCTTCAGTTCAATCGATTCGTGTCGACGTAAGAAGGTCAGAAATATACATTTATAAAGTGTTTGGGTCAATAATAAGGAAGAAATCGTCGGCTAAAGATCGTGAGCGGTCAAAAACGCTTAAAATGTGCCTAAAATGTCGATTATTTCGGATCTGAAACTTCTAGCATGTTTTTCAAGGAGTTCGATGCATTCATCGCGTCCGTGAGATGAAAATGATGTAAAATTTAAGACATTTTGAGAAAATTTTAATTTTT
>NW_026018508.1:13478807-13480496 GCF_020466585.1 Dendroctonus ponderosae
ATACACAAAGTTAATATTAATTGAAAGAAAAAATTAATTGATTTTACCCGCCAAGGGAAAAATTCAGCGTTTTGTACCAAGATACTCAAAAATCTGGACTTCCTCACGTGGAAAAAAATCAACTGGAAGTTTTCTTAAAATCGAGTTTAACGCTCCCGTTACTACAAATAACATTTTGTTGTTGAAAGCCTTTGATCGTTCACATTAAAAAAAGGAGGCCTTTTCTCTTGAAAAAATTAGGCCCGCTCGTCTTTTTTTAAGCCAAAGAATGTCTCAGCACCATTTTGATTGCGCCCTTAAGGTACTCACCCTGCTTATGCGAAAAACAACTCTTTATTATCTTGTTTAATGCCTAAAAATGCACGCTGCGGTTCGCATATTGGCAGTTTTTCTTGCTGAAATTTGGAATCTAGATTACGCTCGAGATATATTTTTCTCAGTCGTTTTCCTTTTTTTTTCTCAGAAACCGCAAAAGTCCAAGACGATTGTAAGCACAAGGCAAATCCGATTTTTCATTTTATTATCTAGCGCCCCGAAAAATTGAGAGAATTGAGAGAACAACCTGCCTTGAGGCGAAAAGATGTTTTGAAAGCTACTGGTATCCGACTCCCGAATTGCAACTAATAAGCCTTTGAACAATAAAATCTACACAATATTTTGCTCTAAGTTTATGCATTCATCAATCGTGTTTTTATGCGGAATTATCAACTTGCGCTGGCATTTTCCAATCCACTAATTCCTAGATCAACTCTAGTAATTTGTCAAGCAAACGGATTACTGAAATTGACCTCGAACTCACTTCATCTTAATTATCACGTACTTATTAGCGATCCCCCGTTGAATTGACCAAGTTGTACAAATTAAGGAAATGAATAATGCGTTAAAGTTATGCAATTAATGGCGCAAAAACCCCACTGTATGCCAGATACTGATTAAGCCTCTTAAGCTATCAACACCTGTTTATGAAAGCGTTGAAACAAATTAAATAAATTGCATTTTTTGCGGATAAATAGTGCAATTGCTCAACAGTCCTGGTTAGAGCGGTCGAAACTGGAAACTGAATTGTGCTTTTGTTCTTTTCCAGATAGATATAGATATGACACCGAACCGATGCATCACAGGACAGAACATTCAATATTTATCGAACTGCTCGAAAACGACGAATTGCATAAACAGCAAAAGAGAGATGTGGAAAGTCGAGTGGCCTCCAGCCTGCCCATATCTGGGAATATAACCGAGAGGGTAATACCTTTGGTAAGACTTTTTTTAATTAAGTATTTATATTAATAATGTCAAGAGGTAAGCTTACGCACGGAGTTGCGTAACGCTTTTCCGTACTGTATAATGAATATTACATTAATTTGGTTGAAGCTAAAGGTGTGAGAACGATGCTAATATAATATTGTTTTATGTCTTTTTTTTTACTCCAAGTTGGAGATTTTTTAATTAAAATTTACACCAAAAAGTCCACTTCGGAACACTAACAAACTCTTCAGATTATTGTCGTGTCTTTTTACCAAATCTGATATTTCTCTGAATTTGCTGTCCGAGAAATCTGCCCATGAAAGTCTAAAATACATTTTTTATATCGTTTATTTCATAACGTTTCGGCGAGACAACAGCGCCATCATCAGATTTAAAATTCATACAAACTCATAATTGGGAAATATTAGATTCTTTTAGGTCTTT
>NW_026018508.1:13481495-13496557 GCF_020466585.1 Dendroctonus ponderosae
TTAATCAAGTTAGAGCCACTCAAAGTTCTTATTTGACTAGTTTAAATTTGTGGACACCCTGTATAACATGGTAAGTTTATTATCATAGGGATATAAAATATTATATCTTGTCACGCTTCACTATAAATTACGCTTACATAACTTAAATACTTCTAAAGTATTTGACACGTGAAAATTAGATTAGATTTTGATTAAATCCGTATTGTTTAAAAAACCTTAAGACTTAGGTATTATAAACCTTATTAAAACAGACACTTATTTTGTTCAGCGAATCCAAAAATGCAATAATATACAGGACATTCCATTAAAAAAAACGTAACTTTGATACTTTTAGAGCTTTTGGGACACCCTGTACATTACAAAAATATTTTTTAAATGTGCGCTCGGTAGGCGTCGGACAATTCATAAAATAACACTTTTTAAAAATCAAACGGTTTAGCCGCAAACTTCCGTGCCGTATAACGTAAATAACCCTGAATGTAAGAAATCTTGGTAATTTTCAGTGTACATGGTGTCCCGGTTTGCAGCAATGCTCGACCGGACTGGATCGCAATCGTCAATTTTGGTTGGACAAAGACTGCGAAAATAAGAACGTATCATCGGTAGATAGTTGTTCGCTTATTGAGAAATCTAAGCCAAGTCAAATCGAGCCCGCAAAACATTTGGAAGTGGATTACATTGGCACTGTTCCCAAAGAGGAGCCAATTGGAGCATCCGGTTACATGATCATTATATTTATAATTGCAGTAGTTGCAGGATGTGCAGTCTGGACCGGATATGCATACAAATATCCGCACACTGCCAGCGGTCAGATGTTGATTCGGGTACGTGCCTTTCTTCAGGTTCACTATAGAAGGACGGGAATCGACCGGTGCTTCCGATAGCGTCAAGTTTCTGGACCTCGGAACCGCACTTTTTTGCTTTCTAATTTTCATTTCATTCACTAGTTTGGCAACTGCCGCTCTTTGGAGAATGGTAGAGGTAAACATTGCTTGTCGCGTGTTGTCTTTACTCTGTGTTGTCCAGATTTTTACCTATATTGTTTCAATAGCGAATATAAAACGATTCCATTGCCAAAGCTATTAAACATAATTTAACCGCAAAATATTTGCGAATGAATTCGAATACTTGCAAACTAAAAATTTGAGCATTTTGCCGGTTTCAAAATAAGTGCAAGTGTCGAAAATGGGACACTGTTAATATATCTTATTATTGCACCGTAGTAAATGATGTATTTTGGCAAATTTCAGTATCGTCCGAGCCAATGGAGATGGAGGCGTGGGGAAGCCAGATATACAGCAGCTACCATTCACATGTGATAACAATCATCCCCTAAACTAGATAAGAATACCTCAAATCGTTCATTAATTAAATCGTAAGATATTCGTTTAAGGATAAATGAGCAGGGAATCAATTTTAAATTAACACTTTGGATTTTATGCGATGTTTTCTGGTGTTGCCTCAGGAATTCAACTGACAAACTATGTGCGTAACATTGAAGATTTTAGGATGTTTAAAATTTGAACCAAGCCAATGAAGGTTTTTAAGAGAGTCTGTATGTATTTTGGTATTAATACCAGTCCAGTTACCACGCATTTGTAAAGAATGCCTCTAGGACACAAGAGCGGCTACAAGAGCAGTTCTTATATTAAAAAACATATTTTTGCTTTTTTCACAGGACAGAAAAAATGTAAGATTTTAATAATTATTTACTTTTTACTCGAGAAAACCACATCTTAAAAAGATCAGTTTAAAAGTCTGAAATAATATATTTTTAGATTATGTACACTGTGATAAGTATTTTTATATTGCGTCCAAAATTCAAAGACATTTTAACTGCCTGTTAGAAATACGTGCAATGATGTCCATTGCAATCTAGAATCCGTGTAATTATTACATTGTTTAATATTTACCAAATAGTTTAGTGTACTTCGTGTATATGATTAGCAGCTTTTCGTGCGAAACTAAACTAGTTTCAATTATACGTAATGTTCAGTTTATAGTTGTGAACTTTGGGTTGTAAAATTGCACAGGCAATATTTTGTTAATGTGCCTCACACTGCTAGGCGAGTGGTGTAATCAAATTTGCGTATATTTTTATGTTAATGTTAGTAAGGAACTTTGTGACATAGTTAGTTTTTAATATTGTCAATTTAAGCAATAAGCGAGCAGCTAATCATCGATTTCTTAACAATAAGTAAACCGATTTTTACAGTTAGATGCTTCGGCAGTTTTATTTCGACTTCACATAATTATGCCATTAATTAATTTAATTGGGGACGTTGGTGAAATTGAATTTAACCATTCTTTTCACTCTAATCTTTAAAGGGAAAAGGATGGTAAGTACAGTCACTAAGAACACTTTGCGCGTTTTAAATGTAAGGAAAAACTTAAACTAGGTAATGAAAATCTAGTTATAAACCGTTTGTTTACGTGATGGGTTGCAAAGTGATTCATTGCAATAGGTAGTCACCATCATTCAAATAAAAACTAAAAGTTGAAACGTCTAGATCCGATTCTATGTTTCTAGAATTTACCATCCTGAATCCCCAGCACAAGAAATTTAACACCAACAATAACTTATAAATCAAAAACTGAACAATAACATTGGTTTTGAACGGAAATCTGAAAAAAAAATATTCCGGTAATTTACAAGTTGTCGGTCCGACCGCGCTCGATACTTAAAATGGCCCTACCGTATAGATGATCCTTTACTAACAAGTTTTCTGAGGAAAAATCCACTTTTCTCATTGGAATTCACCACTTTTCCATAAGAAAGTAAAAACGCCGTGACATCCACGTTGACACTGAAACGACACGGCGACATACTTCGAAAATTTTCGCGCATTTTCCAAACTCGCGTTTTTATCTATGAAGATAGCCACTAACCGATAAAATTAACCGCAGAAACTAACCACAGATAACCTCTGCGATCTGTAAAACTAACCACACTTAATTTTCAGTGCCAGTTCCATTAAAACCTTAAAAATGGGCACTTCTAATAAAATATTTAATATTTGCAAGCTATTCCGCAGCTTATCCGTATCAAGCACCAGCAAAATAATACCCATAGATCCATCTGCAATGTTTGCCAGGTAAGTTCATTGCTGAAGATTGTTTATATTCAAAGTTAAAGTGTTACTTTCAGGCCTATTTCCACATCCAGTCCTCGTAGGGACCTAATGGAATTTTTCGATGACAAAAAGAATTGGGGTGAACATGAAGTTAAATGTGGTAGGTCGTGGAAAGTTGAGGAAATGAGATTGAAATCAAACACCGATTTACATAAGCTTTGGTGAGTCCTTATGTACTTTTGGCATTGGGAAAGTCAACCAACTGTGAAACGATTCCGGATTATTTCAATTCCAACGATTAAATACTCACCTGATAACTCAAACGTTGTTCTACAATTAATCGATTAATTTTTTGATTGTTATGCAGGTATGTACTTTTAAAGGAAAGAAACATGTTATTGACGATGGAACAAGAGGCAGCGGAGCAGATAAAGCTCTTCCCAAACCCGGAGCGATTAGACAAAGTGGAGGAATCCATGGAAAACCTTGAAACAGTGGTAAGAGAGAGAAACAAAGCGTATCACGAGTTGGAGACCGGTGAAACTGGAGAGCGACCAGGAAAACTTGAGACAAATCCTCTAGGACTTAAAAGTTATCGCAAGTAAGTATTATAACAGGGTATTACACTTTTTTAAAACTGGAAATATATGTCTTGTAACAAGATATTGTTTGGCAAATGTAATTATTTTAACGGCACGCAAATATTTTTCACTTTAGTTGCGTTGTTAATTTGCAGACTGCGTGAATACTTCCTGCCAAAACATATGAATAAACACTGGCTAGAAAATGCTAAGACGTTAGAAAACTACACCGAAGTGAACCAGTTTCTTCTTAAGTACAGAGAGAAGATATATCTGGCCAAAAGGCGAGAAAGAGTGTAAGTTTCAAATTAATTATTTGTCACCATCACTATTAACGGATGTTGGTTTCAGACGAAACTTCAATCATGTTATTGGGCTTTTAAATCGGTTCCCGAATATGGACATGGAAGCGTTGAAGGAGAAATATCCAGATGTTGATATAGAAAAAGCTAAACGTAGTCGTAAATATGGTGGACACTTTGCCCCTAAGTAATAAATTGTTTTTTGATCTAGATTGGGAGTTTTTACTTTCAAACCATTAACCAATCGGCTTTACGCATACCAATTTTTTTTTATTTGGATTTGAGCAGTGAAAATTAATCAGAAATAAGCTCCTAAAAATTGTACCCACTTTCCATATTTAATCATCCGTTAAATCTTATTTCTGAACACCAGAGCGCAAATGAAACGAAACTGTCGTTCTATATAAGTTTCTATTCAGAATTTAGATGCCTAAACAATTCTACTATATTTTCCACATTAGCAAATGGTATTTAAGTAAATCATCGTGTTTCTATCAATATTAAATCTCATATAGTTTCTATAGTCAACTATTTCAAAAAGTGTTTTGGTTGATTATTCGGATTACGCAATTGCATAGATAATAGATACTATTTCGCTCAGCGACTAACTCTTGGAATCGGAGTGTCGATTCCAGTTTAATTGAACATAACGTAACGTATACTACGAACAATAATAATATACAGCGCATGTAGTGTTTATAACATCACGAGACATTAATCTAGCGCATTCCAAGAAGCATTTTACATTAATTGCCAAATATATAACGTCCAAACAAACTTAATCATTTTTAGCTCAGAATCTAAAAATGAAAAGCAAAACTTTGAAACCCGTTGCGTTTTAAATTTAGAGGGAAAATTAAGTTAATAAAGAATTGAAAAATAACATTGATATTAACCGGTAAAAAATAAATCAAATAACGCGTTTGCTTAGTGCCTACAATAACTTAAAATACAATTCTACTATAATTACTGTTATTTAAAACAATTCATATGCATTTAAGCTTGTATCGGCACCAGCCAACTGGACAGTAAAAATGTTTAACTATTTAAAATAAAATAAACCACTAAAAATGTAAAGGACGAAATTTTTTTACTCACTGACTGTGATGATTAAATATCCACTCGAATGTTGTATACCATACCCATATGCATATAAATAATTTTCCGTAACTACCATCATAATTTTGATTATAATAGTGCATTGTTTACATGTGTATCTAAGCGTTTAGAATATCTTATTTTATTCTACTTTATTGTATTCTTCCATTCCATTACAAAAGTATTCAATATCTATCACAATATCGGGTACTGGTGAACTTAAATATTAGAAGAAACGATCATGACTAGATTATGAATTAAACGAAGCAAAGCATTCAATAAATAGAGAGTAAAAAAACGTTAACAGAAATTTAATATCACGATATGTCGAGAAAAAGCGAAATTGTAAATGTTATTTCGCCCGCTCACTCTGAACGTTACACCCAAAATAGCTAAACTATGAATGCATTTTCCGACAACCCATTAAAATCGATGTAAAAATAAAGCATTTACTTAGAATAAAATGGTACAAAAATATAGGTAACTTTGGTGGAAAAGCATTCGCAAACTAAAATTCCTACTAACCAGGAAAAACAAATTAAGTTAAATTCACTTACATAAACTGTAGGTGAACAGTATTCGGGAGCCAATTATCAAACAGCAATCTGTACGTATCTATACACTTCTTACTTAGCGGATCGGTCTCTGGAATGGTGCTAAGCGGAAAACTGTCACCCTGTAAATAAATTAACAACCGAAACAATTAAGATTGATTTAAAGATTTGGAGGGCGCGTAAGAAAACCTCGATTGTAGTGCCAAACTATTCCAATTCGTATCAATTAACTTACATTTTCATTTCCATACTGCCACAGCATTTCCAACGTTGAAATAAACGTTTCCAGTTCAGAATTTGTGGAAAAGTAGATGATCCAGTCCCCGGTGTATTCGTGCACTTCCCTGCACGAAAACTCCTGAAATTTTCAAAGTCAACAAGCACAGAACTCCTTTAAACGAACAATCTTACCAAAACACACCAACTTTGTTCGGCAGAAGGCAGCCTGAAAGCAATCAGATCTGTTATTGCGGCACATGACAAAGCCTGCGGCCCTTTAATGGGCTCGTGCCTAGTTTTTGCGGGTAGTAACGAGTTGATTGAGCAAGGGAATGCTTCTCGAACAGTTAGAATATGATCACTGGTCATTAAAAGTGAACAGGATTGTGTGGCATTTTTATCTTTGTAATTATTGTAAATCTACAACAAATAAGAACGGGTAGTGGTGCAGTTAAAAAGCTGCTAAAGAATCTTACCCCACTAGCAGCATGAATTAATTCTTGCAACCACTCACTAGCAACATACTCATCGGGAGCAGCTAAAAGCAATGAATTACCCTCGACGATAAGTTGAAAAGTATGGGGTCTGTGGCTGTTGAATACTCGTCTAGCACCCTGACAAGCACCATTCATCAGCGGAAACACTCTCATTGGCACCCGCTGAGAAACCGACGACAACATGTAAAGTACTCCGGCCCTTGAAGAAAAATTTGCGGTGGTTTAAAGAGCAAATTAAAAACGAAGGAGCATACTTCAAGATAAAATAGGCGGTTTCCCATCGGTTAGAGTCGCGATCGGTTGATTTAAACATAAGGGGACCTTCCTTGCTTGGCCCAAGAGGTGTCGGACTTTCTTCACAGACAAAATCTTGTATATGTACAATACTGTAATAGTAATATTGCTCATCCTAGAACAAATCATAATTCCGTGGTAGTTTTCCCAACTCTCCAACTCTTATTTGGTATTGAGCCTGAATAAGCTGTGTATATAAAAACCCACCTTATTCACAGTAGTTTGCTTGCAAATGGCCCGTCTCAGATTCGTCATGTCTCTCATGCTCAAATGCTTTACAGCTGGTAGAGCAGGTTTATTTGCGTCTCTCCGCATGGCGATTTCTATTTGCCCGATTAAGTCGTTAGTTATCTTTGAGCAACCCGTGGTTAAAATACATTGCATGTCCGTGTCGTTGTTGGAAAAATGAACGGTCTGAGAATTGGGCCCAATTAAAATTGCATTCAAATCGGTGTAAGGCAGAACAAAATGGGTGCTGAATTCTGTGCTTTGTTTTGAGCTGACTACATAAATTGCTCTATTGGTCAGGACTAGTAGAAGCGGTTTACTGTCGCCGTTCGTCGTGTATGCACTGCGAATCGGAAAGATCTAGACAAAAAAAAATGCAAACATTCAAGTGTCCAGTATTTAGCAAAATTTACTCGCCTTTAATAGTTGTTCCAATTTATTTCGGAAAATTTGATTCCTCAATCTGATCGTTAACAATTGGTCTGGAGGTTCGGTAGTTTTTTGTTTCTCTCTTCCTGAAATCAGCTCTTGTTCAATCGCGCTGTCCAACTCGCAATTAGATGCAGGCTTCAGTTTCTCGCCCTTAGGGTACAACCCAATGTAACTTCTGGTACGCTTTAAATTCCCTTCCGCTTTAAAATCCATCAATTTCTTTAAGGTGACATTTTTCAAGAATCGGTTCAACAGCGACGATTTTGACGAAGATGGACGTAGATTCGGTAAGGACTTGGAGGTTTCCAGGCTGATTTCTGATGAACTATCATGCAGTGGAACCTATAAATGAACATCAACTTGCTATTAAGAAAAACGTTGTTTTGCGCGTCGCGTACCTTAAAAGGTGAAAGAGTGTAATGATTACTGCGGCGTGCTTTTCTCTTCGGCGAGTCAAGATGACGCGAATTCCGACACTCAGACATATCGGAAACAGTCTCATTGTCCGACCAGTCAAGTTTGCTGGATGATGCGTATTTGCTCAATGTGGACCTGGAAGTGCTGCAAGTTTTTAGATCCGATTCTGGCAACTCCACTTCGAAAACTTCCTCAATCTTAACTTCGGGTTTAGTCGGAGTGGATTGGTTGTTGATAATTTCAAAGTCATCAACCTCTACTTCAGCCTCTTCCTGGGCCTTCCTGGAAATCTCCAAAAACATGTTCACAGCATCCAAAGAAAAAAATTCGCAGCAAAGTTTACCTGCGGAAAAAGTTGAACTCTTTCAGGATCCTCTGATACATCATAGAGCTTTTGGGCTTCTGTTGCTTTTCAAAATTTTTCTGGAAGTTGTCGTATTCATACGAATAGCTGATGCCCTTGTGTTCGTAAACGTTGCTGTCGCAAAGGATGATGTTTTCCGGGATCTCTTGATTAGGATAGTTTGGGTAAAATCCTTCGCTTTTTGTGAGCTTCAAGTTGGTCTTGGCCAAATTAACCTGCAGGCCAGAATTTGGTGAAAACTCGCGATAAATATTAGCTAATGTCGTGAATTACCTTACTAACTGGTTCAGGCTTAACTTCTGCCACTTCTATAGTTTCTGCATTGGCAAAGGAGAAGTTTTCGAAAGACTTTCTTCTACTTGACAAGTTCTGTGAGCTCGAGTAAATGACTACATCTTCTTGGCCTTCAGGCACACCTAAGAAGTTGTAAAAATTGCGTCCAAATACCATTCAAATGCCTATAAAGCTCACCCCTTTCAGCCAAAGGAACTGAAGTGGAGAAGCTCAAAATGTTTTTCAAGCTGCCAAAAATGTTACTATCCAGCAAATTGCTTTCAGATTTTTTCTTCTTGAAGTCCACTCCCTCTTGGACAATTTTTGTATCAATGTATTTTTTGTGTTTGGTTTTCTTTAGACAGCTTGACTTGGGTTGCTTTTGAGTTGGCTCTTTCTTCTGAACATTTTCATCAGAGCCGCTGTCTTCTTCATCAATCGAGCTAGACGCACTGCCAGTAGAACTAGACGAACTAGAAGAATTTCTTGGATGGTGTATGTAAATATCGGATTTTATCTCTCGATTAGATCCCGGTTTTTCGTAATATGGAGCGTCGCCTTCCGCTGCCCAACTATACCTGAGATTCAATAAGCAAATGATGCAGATTGTACTGAAGTAAGTTTAAGCAAACACTCACCGTCCTTTGACCACATCGGGTTTTCGCACAAATCCACGTTGGAAAAAACTCAGTGAAACATCAGGCTCATGTGTAATGAACCCGAGATTTATATGAATGTCGTCAATTTTCGTACTATTCAAAATATCTTCATGAAACGAGACGCGCTTCTTTGGCGTATCGGATTTCGATTTTTTCTTCCTCTGTCGTCTAAAAACAATTTGCTCTTCAGTGGCTTTAGTTTCGGGATTTTCGATCACAGGCACTTCTTTGATTATTGGGGGAGGTGCCTCTTTGCCATCTAGAACGCCGAATATTCAACCGAACACATTAGATAAGTAAAAATTGTTATAAATACCTAAAACAACTTTAAGGTTTTCATTTACTTCCTCCGACATGCTTATGTGCATATCAACAGGATCGGAGTCAGCCACGGTTTTCAAGTTAGCATTTTGCAGCGTATAATCGAGCAATTCGTAACTGTTCAGAGAAATATTCATGAGATCGACCTCCGTGTTGGATTTTATTGGGTGCTCCATTTCAAACACTTCATCTGAAAGGCTTTTGCAGGAATCCAATCGACCATGCTTGTGCATGTTTTCTGATGAAAAATTATAAATGAAAACGCATTGAAGATATTTTTAGAAGAAACACACCTTTTTCGCTGAATTTGTCAAAATAATTGGGGACTGATCGAGACAATAACTTTTCATCCACGACATTTTTATTCACAAAATCACTTTCGGTGAACTGCTTAATAGCGATTCCTTTTCCAGCTCGTTTTTCCATTTTTTCCATCGCAAGTTTAGCGCAGCCTTGACCATTTTGCCCCGATGCACATTGGGCTTTTAAGTCAGTCCAAGTTTCAGATTCTTTAATTCTTGACGCAGCCAATGCTTCATCTTGCAATTGCTGGATATGCTTTTGGTCTTCCGTAAATGTGCTAGACGCAGTATCAGTTTCACAACCTGAAATATACTTTATCTAGGACAACATTCTGATGATTATCATGAGGAGAACAGGGTCTTTTACTACATATGCTTGATATAAAAACAAATTAACATGTTTGTAATAACAAGATATTCGCTGGAACTGGGGCAGATGTTTTCGACTGATGAAAGCGCGGTTCTAACAGCTTTTGTGCTCTGTAAAACACAAAGGGTTTTACGTTCCACGTATCTGCATGACACGTGAAGAGTTTTAAAACGAAATTCTTCGAAAATATTCATCAGTAACAAAAAGTTATTATTATTTCCGTCAAATTATTGACTGTGAAAGTTTCAAGTCGTCTTAGTTTTTGAAATATTCACAAAATTTAAAACAACTGCATTATTTCAACTCCAACTCTTTTTGCATTAAACATCTCCCGGATTCCTATCTTTTAAAGGCGACATGCAACAAGTTTGAAAAGGAGTTTGTGGAATTGGAAATTCGCCAAAAACATCGAGACTAAAATAAAAAACCTGCAACACTAAACGATCGATGTACAAGAGATGCAATGGACTCTTTCAATCAGAATATGTCGGCGTTTTGCCCCATTTGAAAAGATAATAAAATGCTTCCAAATGTAGATTTTCGCTATAATCGAATCGCTATAAAAACGAAAAGCAGAAAATCATTAAATTAAGAATTCTAAAGGATTGCAGACTGTTCAGAAAATTTTATATGCCCAGAAAAAAATATTTTTTAATATTATAACTAATTTTCCCCAAAACATTTGAGCTTGAAATATCTTAAAGAATAGATGGTTTAATAACATGAAGGAAAAATATAATAGTATCCACAAATACAAATTGTTTAGGGGTTTGTTGGGGCGAGCAACAGAAAAATGCTTGATTAAGATAAGACACAAAGATGTTTGTGCGATACCATAAAAATAAAGCCGGTTGCTCCGAGTGGTGCGTTAACGCACCATAAAAAACATACTACTTTTTTATACTAAATAAAGTTCTATACAGAAAAGAAATTTGATTTAAGTAGCCACTTTATGAAAGATTGAACATTTCCATAATATAATTTTGTTAATACTATTTGTTATATCTTATGTGCCCCAAAATACCATTTTATGATCCTTCCCAGTGGTTCGTTTTCGCACCAGTATTTTGTTCTGTTAATTTTTTTATTTTTCTTGACATGGATTTTGTCCTAAGACTGACAATAGATGGAAAAAGATCCTCTATATCGGCTGTTTATGTCTATTTATTTCAGAATAATAGTTTGAACAAACGATGTAAAAACTTCAACGCAAATCTTTGTGAGTTTATTCTGGACGTTAAGGTGGCAAAAATGATGTTTTGCTCTGCGTACAATATGAGCTACAAGCTGTATTGACCACAAGCTTTGTGTTTTCCTCTCGATAACTCAGCAGTTTTTAAAGTGCTTTTTGTTATAATTAATTGTGGCTTAGTTAAATTAATAATAGCGCAGTTACTGGACAGTAAAGTAAGTGCGGAAGATCGGGAAAATATGTATGATCCTTACCAGAAACATTGGACATAGCAGATGTAAGTTCACTTTCACTATCGAGCAACTGCACTCCTGAATCTACTGGAGATGCCAAACTGGATATAGTGGAAATGGTGCTTGATGTCATTTGCGTATCATAACTCTTTTTCGGGGCCTCCTCACTTTTCACGTAAATTTCCATGTTTTGCAGAGTCGTATCCGTCATAGTGATAGATGGCCTATAAATAATAACTCTCAAAAATAGATCTGAGAGCGCAATAATTACAAACAAAACGCACTCGTACAATACAGCTGCGGAATACTGCATTTTCAAAAACCTACTTTAACTGTTGACTTTTGAAAAAATGGCTTTACAAACACGCACACAAAGAGAAGAAACGCTTACCTTCTTCCACTAAGCTTTCAAAACAATTGTTACATCGTTATTTCATATTTTTTCTTGTAATTAAGGTGTAGGGAACGACTGGATTCTGCCACTTTGTCCCACAAATTTGGGTTATGCGCAAAATGTTTGACGTTTAATCATTGATCCACAACTGCAGGTCCGGCTTCAGGTACAAATTCATAATTTTGCAATTTGCACTAAATAATGTTTAAACGCTATCAGCGCTGATAGAATCAAGTAGATTGAGTGTGTTTCATAAAATATTGTTTCCAACTGTTTTGATATTGCAGAAAAATGAAATAGAATGTTTTGTATGTTCAGTTGCAAAAAGACAGGTCCGTGCTAAGCGTTCGAAACCTTTTTAAAAAATTCAGGAATTTGCGGCTAATACACTCTTACGACATTTTTTTCAAACGGGAGTCAAATTTATATTTACAATGCATATACCTTCCCGACTGTGTTTCAGTTCCAAATCGGGCAGAAATTCGAGTAGTTTTGACCCAGAATGCGAAATTTGAATATCCCGCTTCGGTGCAAGATTATGCCAAAATTCCATGTCTTCCGTCCCGTTTTTGCTCATTTCTTGGAGGCAAAATGAGCAAGAACGCTCGTTTTTACATCATTCTAGAGAGAAATGAATGACATTTTTAGAAAGTGAACCATGGATGGGGAAATGTTGGCAGTTTTTCCAAAAAATGCTTTAATTCAAGAAGTTTTAGATTTGCTTGGTTTTCTTGACAAAAATGCATGCCAAGGCTTAAAGCAGCAACAACGCTACACATAAAAGCTGATGATGGAGGAAAAATACACCGAAACGTATTTTGATTGATAAATAGAGACAATAAATGACTGAAACCCAGGAATGAATTTGATTTATATTTACAGCAAGTTCCATAATCATAATAATAAAGAATAATAATTTTGCATAAAATAACCGATAAGGTTGAAACTGAAAAATTAACTGGCAGGCTGAAAATACTAATTAATTAAATATACGCCCCAGAAACACACACAGAGACAAAAATAAATTGTTTAATTGCAAATCTCGAAGCATATCAGACAGTGAATCCTACTCTAATCGTAACTTAACAGTCTTTTTTACCTCTAATCTAGTAATCCGTCGGTATTTGTACAATATACAAAATGTGCACACTAGTCATGTTTTCACACTATAACTAACTCTGGCGCTTATTGATTAGAATCCACATAAAATTTCTCTCCATACCATTCCTTGTGATCGTTTAGAAAACTGAAATTCAGCCAATATTGAACCAGTTTCGAACAACTTATCGGGTACTTACTCAATAATGGCGTCAACATGCGGCAAAATCACCTTAATTTTCGCGTCCGGAATAGAGGATCTGGTAAAGAGCAGAGGTAACTGTACAAAGAGCCTTGCAAAGTGAATGGCTCCGTATACTAAGCAAGGTGGAGGTGGCTGCTGACTATAAACGGCATCAGGTAGTAAACGCCATGATAAAGCTTTGGCCATTGGGCCGTTGAGGTCAGAGTTACTGCTACCGACACTAAAAAAACAAAAGAAAAATAAGATAATTACAACAGTTAATTTTTTTACTTAAGTACCTAGATCCTGGCTTCGGATGAGCAGAGCCATTGCTTTCTTCCAGCAACGAAGTTCCGTTACCCTGAGATTCCATCCTATTATTTGATCTTAAAGTTCGTCTTCTAGGGTTACTTGACAACTCACTAATACCGTTGTGGTTCGGGTGCTGGTTGCCCGGAAGCAAATGCGAATTGTTTTCGGTATTTACATTTGAATCACACTTAACTCTGGAAGGGACATTTTACAGTTAACATCCAATCAGCGACTAAAATAAACTGCGTTTACTTGATGCTCGAAGAGTCTACTATGGGCATTCTTGCTGGGGCTGTGAGAAACTGACTAGGCCCCTTCTCCACCGTATAGAGTAGTAAATCGTTAACGTTAAAGTCAAAATATAGGCGCAATCCATCAACTACTTCTCTGCATAAAGTGATTCTGAAGCAAAAATGTATTTGTTATGTGTAACTGTAGTATAACTAACTATAAATCCAGTGGAAATTATCGGCTTACTTCCGCTGAATGTCTTCTGTACTGAGTTTAGGCTCCTTAGCCTGAAAGGTATTCCGGAAGCGCCTGCTTGTTTTTTCATTAAGCCCACAAAACTGGTTCGTAGCGAAATGCCTATAATAAGACTCCAGAATTGACACCACATTGGGTTCAGCAGGTAATTTTAATCGCTGAAAACGACAGTTGGTTATACACCAGATTGAAACCTGAGGTTTATCAGAACTCACCCTATTCTTCACATTGATCAAATAATAATCAGCTTCCAAAATTTCCCTTAACTCAGGCACTATCTCAATATCAATTTCATCTTCCAAAGAAGAGTATTCATCAGAGCTACTGCTCATTTCCGGATTTTCATCAGTATCAATTTGAGCCGGACTGCCTGAACTACCGTCTTCAGATGATCCCCCAGTAGGTCGGTCAATCGGCTTTGGCTGCGTGTGCTTTTTCCGTTCCTTTCGGTATAAATACGCTCCACTGAAAAATAATATGGACAGGTTTAGATCACTCAAGGATATCCTGGTTTTACATACTTTGTGGCTAAATTCAATAGTTTTACAACAGGGGAGCTACAAGTTAGCTCAAGATCCTTATCAATTACATCTATGAATGTAAATTAAACATAGAAACATAGAGAGTGGAGAGCCACAGAAACAACAGAAGAACAAGGAACTTTACGAGAAACTTTCTCCTAAAGTTAAAGAACCAATTGTAATTGTTTGGAAACCAAAAGCTCGTTTTGATATTAATCGCAGCCGAAAGCTTTTGATCAGATATTGATATCTGATAATGTTATGATGAAATTGTTTTCGACATGAAAAATTGGGGGTGCACGTGAACATTTGCCCTTATCAAAGAACAGCTACTGATTATCATCAAATATCAACTAAATAAGTTCCCTCTCCTATTGCGGTTTTATTCCATCTTTTGCAATAAACAATTCCGAGCTGACAAACAAAGAGAAGCTCAGTCAGTGAAACTTCTTCACTTGATTTTCATCTGCACACCGCAAATCGATGGGAAAAGCAGTATGTATAAGCTAAACCAGGGACGGATCCTTCTGTCTTCTGTTGTCTATGAAATTAGAAAAATTAACGTCGTTTTGTGCAAGAGTGGCGCAAGATTATTGCAAAATTTCATGTTTTCCGTCCCGTTTTGCATGTTTCTCGGAAGCAAAATGAGCAAGAACG
>NW_026018508.1:13496664-13499116 GCF_020466585.1 Dendroctonus ponderosae
TTTCCGTCCCGTTTTGCATGTTTCTCGGAAGCAAAATGAGCAAGAACGCTCGTTTTTACATCATTCCAAAGAGAACTAAATGGCCTTTCTAGAAAGTGAACCATCGATAAGGAAATGTTGCAGTTTTCTCAAAAAATGCTTGAATTCAAGAAGTTTTAGATTTGCGTGGGTTTTTTTGAGTTGCGAAATCCACTTGAACATGACGCTGCTATTTTCGAAGTTTCTCAAGAACCATTCGAGCCCCAGAATTATTTGTCATCGTTGGATAGAGAACTGAATGGGGGGGTCATAAGCCCCATGACCCCCCCGGATCCGCCCTTGAGCAAAACCCACAGTAAACCCACGTTAACATGTAGGTATAAAAAGTTTACTTACAGCTGTAATTGCGCTTTTTCAGCAAGATCCTTTTGCAACTGTCGGTTTTCTGCCGTGTCTTTTAAAACAAACTCCTCACCAACTCGTCGGTCCCAAGAAGAGTTCCAGCCCTGCGGACAGAAGAAGAAACCACTAACAGTCTAGAACAACAACGCAAATTACCTGAAAGTGAATCAAATACTCAACGATCTTCTTGCCGTTAGAATCTTTCGTTGGAACAACATCCAGAACCTGTAAACCATTGGCAATAACAAACCAGACAGAAATATACAACAAATTAATATAACCTTCGAATCGTACAATACTTTGGCTTTGGTCGGGTCAGGTTCATAGCACAACACTCGTTCGCCGACAAAAAATTTCAGTTTTACACCCCGAGTTGACACCATTCTTTATTTAAATGCCCTTTTATTGTAAATAAATGTGAAATATTCAAATAAGCTACATTTAATAACACCTGAAATTGCTTTTCTACCTGTCCGCCCCTTGCTTTACGGCAACCAAAAATTCCGTCTCGATCAATAAGGAGAGTACGTTCGGGAATTGATAGTAAATGGGATGAACGGTGGAGGTGGGTGGGAGGCTAATTAGATTATACTAGTTAGACTTTTTTAGTTAGAGATTTAATTAATAGTTGCTTTAGCTGCTCTTCTTGAAACTGCCTGATGAGTTGTTGTAAGTTTTTTTTTGGTCCTTTTGGTAGCATATTTTAAGTATAGTATTAACTATATTTAATTATTTATTATTAAATTATTCCAGTGCCTGGAATTGCTGCTCAAGGAGGGCACCGCTATGGGAATGGGGCTATTTACATTGGATCCTGGAATCGCGACGGCACTTGGCATGGAGAAGGCAATTTGCAGCTTCCAAGCGGAACGAGGTACCAAGGAGGATTTGAAGATGGACTTTTCAACGGATTGGGAGTTTTAACGTTTAGCGACGGCGCTAGGTAGGTTTTTCACATACTATCAGCCGATTAGCTGAGTTTTCCCTCTATATAGATATGAAGGAGACTTTTCCCAAGGGTGGTTTCATGGATACGGAATATTTTGGAGGGCCGACGGCACCCGCCATGAGGGGGAATTCAGAGGAGGCAAAATTTATGGCTATGGTAAAACGGATATGAAATTCTTTCAGTTCGCTCGAGCTGAATTTGAACGAAATATTTAGGTCTAACAACGTTTAGTGACAATACCCATGGATTTCCAAGGAATGAAGGGTTTTTCCAGGAATGCCAGTTGAAGAAGCGGAGATCGTGCCCTGATATTGTACAAAAGGCGCAAAAAGTCGCCTTTGTTGCCAGAAATACGTATTTAGTTCCTAAAGCTTCCTAAAGTTTATTATAACTATAGAGCCCGAAAAAACCTTAAATTGTCATATTTAGTTATACAAAACAAACCTTTTCTTGATTTCCGCCACACCTTTGCATCACTTTTCCATACATCGAACTTGTTTTTCTATACGATTTTTATATAAACAACTGACTTTTTTTATAAAATTCGAAGATTTAGTTATGACACTTTACACTCGGTTAAAAAGTATTGTCATGTCATTAGCCCAACGGCGCATGTGATTTGAAGAAAAATCCAACTTATTCATGTCTGTCTTCGTCATGTGTGTGAGTAAACGACAGAGAGAACCGCTACGTGGGTTCAATGCTCAGTTTAATGAAGTGGATTAATCTTTTGTCATCAAACGTCAGGCATTAGGCAATTCAGTTCGGTTTTCAGACTTTTTCATGTTTTGGTACAAAATACGTGGAAATGATAGTTTCAGTGTGAAAATCGCGGTAGATAAACATTTGTAAATCAGTGGAGGTGAGTAGTGTTGCGCGAGCGCTGGAAAACGACAAAGCAGATCAATTTGCAAAATTTGAGATGAGCGTAAGTATTCCTTATAATAAGTACATATTTTTGTTATACAAAACCACAAAAGCCATTCGTAAATGGAAATGCAGCATCAGTTACTTTACAAACATCATCAAAGATATAAGATAATTATTTGGAAAATGGCCATTACACTATTTTGAACTTTAAACATGAGTCTTTCAGTGCCAACTTTGAATGGAATCTGTCAC
>NW_026018508.1:13499242-13499465 GCF_020466585.1 Dendroctonus ponderosae
GGGGGGGGGGGTTATGTAGAAAAAATACAATCTTTTGTTATCTATGAAATTAGAAAAATGATCGTCGTTTTGTGCAAAGCTGGCAAAATTTATTATTAATTATTGCAAAATTTCATGTTTTCCGTCCCGTTTTTGCTCATTTCTCGGAGGCAAAATGAGCAAGAACGCTTATTTGTACATCATTCTAGAGAGAAATAAATGGCCTTTTTAGAAAGTGAACCAT
>NW_026018508.1:13499677-13530806 GCF_020466585.1 Dendroctonus ponderosae
CCCCCATAACCCCCCCTCCCTGGATCCGCCCTTGTGTGGAATCTGTGGCGTTTGCTTAAGTAGGAACTTGTTTTGCCGTTAAGTTAGCACAAACTTTTGTTTTATTTGGAAAATGGGCCTGACAAATAAATGTCGCAGCCTCTCTACACCATTAATTATATTTTCTTTGCGGTCTCATAATTATTAAAATTCTCTTGACTAGTTGGTTTAGTCTTTTTAGTCTGCCACTAGGGAGGGCACACTATACATATTATATAATTAATTTTCTTAGCAGTGGTTTTTAGGTATTTCAAAGAAACCAATGGAACAACATGCAATTTATTAATAATGAATTGCGCCTGTTAATACAATATTATTGTATTAATTTGATACTTATTAAATCATCAATCGCATTCAGATTATAGCGAGTCATATATTTATCGCAATTGATAACGAAGAATTTGTTTAAATTGTTACCTCAGGAATCTCGTTTTTCAATATTCATTTAAAATCATGGTTTAAAAAACTGCTTCTTATAAAGAACAGAAACCATGTATAATTTTGACATAGTTTGGGCGTGGTGCTTTGCAACTCATACCAGCCGAGCGAATTTCTGGTCGTGTTTAACCCGTCAAAAGTGTCAATGATAAATAATTATATTCAGTTACTCTGTCACATGTAGTTGTCTTCATCTATGCTCTGTTAGTTATTCACTGGTGCAGTTATTGGTTGGAAAGTTGAAGTCATTTTACGTGTTTAAATCCTAGTTATCAACGGTAAGTAGCTAAATACAATTAAGCTGTTCGGACTATTCCCAACTGCAAGCATTCGAAAAAAACTGCATGATTAAGGTTCTGATTTACAGATGGAACCAATGTGTGTAGGCAGTACACCAAGTCCGGCATCTCCTGCGGTCAATCCCGGTTTTTTGCCTAACTTTTTAATAGAGGATCTTCCTCTTTCAACGCCCCAAAATGGAAATGCTTTACCAGGCCACAAGAAGACTCCCAGTAGTTTTAGAACCAAGTCAAACGCAAAGGAATCGCAAACGTTACGGCAGAAGCTTTTCAGCCAAGCTATGGCAGAAAGCCCCATTCCTTCATCGCAGTCTTTTGAGCCAGTAAATGAAAAAGTTGGCCCCCCGAAGACCAGCTTGTTTGACGCGCTTGATTCCGCCAAACGACCCGTTGCTCCAATTTTGAGCAGTACTGTAGCTCAGAATGAGTCCGGACTGTTTAATGAGACCTTATCGCGAATGCATCCAGAGGAATCATTCTATAGAACTAATAGTTTCAACTCCAGTCGGCAGAATGGGAGTGGAGAACATTGGGTAACCGTATTTGGGTTTCCTTCAAGTGTGCTCAGTCAAGTTCTCTGCGAGTTATCCAATTGTGGGGTTGTAGCAGATAAATATGTCCCTCACCAAGGAAATTGGGTTGATGTCAAATTTAATAACAACAGTGAGGTGTCCCGAGCCTTAGCTCTCAATGGAAAATGCATTAATGCCAATGTGATGATCGGAGTTCAGGTCAGACGTACTAAGGAAAACAAGGAAAATAGCTCGATTTCTACACCTAATAGAGCCAGGTCTTTGAGGTACTCCTTTATATCGCCCCAGCCTTCGAATAGTGTCATTCCCTCGCAAACCGTTCCGCACAAGTCTACTGGAATTGTTAGTAAAGCCATGGAATATGTCTTTGGATGGTAAAACGTGCTATACTTTTAATATACGTGCTTAATTTTAAATGTGCCTTTGCGACTATTTGTGATCATATGTACATGTAGTTATATCGTCTTAGTTAATAAAAATTCTTTATTTTCGCATGGATTAAGCACGTTTTCCCTTTATTTTAGACAAATGAAATGCCGTTTTTGACGTGACATTTATTATATAGTTAATTCTACACATTTTTAAAATAAATATTCAACAATAAAACAATGCCTCAAGTAGTACTCATTGCCTAAACTATTTAGAATAGAAAGTCAATTGATACGTAGTACCAATGGGTTTTATTTATTATATTCACAATCGGGGACAACTTTTACACTAAATTAACAGAGCATTTTTACAGCTTTGAAATGAATCTGTACAGGTTCAATGAGGAATTTAGTCATTTGGAAATTCATCGGGCGCGGGAAAATCATCAAGTGCTGGAAAATGTTGCCCATCAAGTGCTCGTCTATAAATAGACAAAATCGAACATCATTTGGTACCTGAAATAGTCGCACCAGCTAAGTCTGTCATTTTCGGATATTTCACGTTCTTTTTGTTTAGTTTCTCTTGGGCCCAAAGAATTAATTTTAAAAGAGTCGAAATTTTCGGCGCTGTTGATTCCTGATGTTCCATTTTAAGTATTGCCGCATTCACTTCACCCGCCACCTAAAGACCATTAATTCAAAGCAAAAATTGTAAGTTGAGTGCGTTTTCTTTTAATCACCTTCTGTCTATGCGATGGCTCCAACAGATCGCCAAACGGGCTGCTTAAAGGGTCTTCGAACGCAAGAAGTGCAATTGTTCTCTCTAATTCAATCAGTACTGAGTGGTCCTCTTCTCCAGCTTCACTTAAATGGCTCTGAGCAAATGCCAGGGCTTCTTCTATTTTGTTGCTTCGAATTAGCTCGAGTAGATGAAGTTGCTGTTAAAATAAATATATGAATTGAAGCCTCAAAGAGTGAGTAAAATCTCGTTTAAATTGTTAATTGTATTTACGTTTAAAGTTTCCAACCGTGTAGACCGAAAAACAAGTTATTTTTGTTATTGCACATTTGTTTACGCAACTGTTATTGCAACAATAGTACTCGATTTCTTCTGTTATATTTACCCGTAAGCGGAAATATAAATATCTATCATTGTCCAATAGTTCAGAGTGTAGCTGGTTGATTAAAGTGGTGGCTTCCTCAATTCGGCCATTCATAATAGCATCACGAATTCGCATTCTGTCGTCCAGTGAATGTAGGTTATCAGGAGTTGCAATTCCGGATTCCTGTTGAAATTTTTCGGCTGCTTCTTTAAAACCTTCTGAAATATGAAAAAAGTTGCTACAAAAACCGCTTGATTCCTTTGTTTGGACACTTTCAAGCAATTGAACGATTACTTACCCGTCACTAAATAATTCATTATCAATTTGTTCATGTTACTACGTCCTACGTCGTTATCTTCAAGCAACTTAATCCAATCTTCCTTTGTTAAAGCGTCTTGTCTGTCTCCCATCGTACTTTCAACGATTTGTTTATTTTGGTGAGATCTTTGTCAGTAATTGGCGTTTCCAACTGATAGTGACAGATGAAGGTTGGCGGACAAAACTTCAACCGGAATCTAGGCCTGTTGTAAGTGTGACAACATTGCATTAAAGATGGGAGCATTGGGGATTACCAGCAGAATGCTGATCAATTTGTTTAAAAAGTAATGCTCAGTTAACCGAAAAATTAACTTCAATAATGAGCCACAGCTCTCAAAGACTTGTTTGTATATATCGGATGTGTGTTCTATACAAATTTTAATGTCTGTGTTTTATTGAACTGTGTTGCGTCGTTTTCCTCCTATTTTTTTAAATATTTATCCCATGCTAAACAACAGCTTTTTAGTTTGTTTCTTGTCGTTTTACTTATTTAATTATTGTTAATAATTGAAATGTTTTTTTCAACTTTCATGCTACTTACGCTGATCTGCAATACTTATTATTAATACATTTTTAGTTCGTGTTTGTTCCAGTTCTGCAAAGTTCACGCGGACCATAAAGTTATAGTTTTATTTTTCCCGTTTTTTTACTACGCGAAACAGTTTCCTCCTCATACCTTTTCTTAAAAAATTTCCTGATTAGATCGAAGATAATGCGAACAAACGTATGCATAAAAAAATAAAGCATTATCAGAAAAAATCAATGAGGGATATTTTCCTGAAATATCGCATTTTTTCTTTATCTACAGTCCTTTCTTTCATTATCGAATTGCTTTTATAAGAACTTTTTACACTTTTGTATCGATTAATAATTTCAAATTCAGCGTTCACCATAATCGGAATCTATGAATTGTTTGGAAATGCGAAATACGTTGACAGTATATTATTATTATAATTTTAGCATGTATTTTTTTCACAATTTAAGTTGCCATTAACGTTACTTTTAAGCACTCGCGTATTTTTATAAATTTTACACAGAGGGTCCAGCAATAACGAGGTTTACACAAACCGGAAGTTTTTCACTTAAAAATAGTTGCAACTCACAATCAATACTTAATACTCTGTTAAGAGTTCGTATTTCTGCATGACGACCTAAAATTATTTTCAAAAGTCCTAAAAAACCTATTGAATACGTAACGAAAGCTTATTAAGTAATTTTTTTTTCCAAAAAAAAATTAAAGAAATTTAAAATTTTTTTGAAAAAAAAATTATATGAAGGGACTGTTACTCTTCTTCTTGATTGTGTAATGTTTCTTTAATTTTTCAATTAGTGTGAATTAGATAAAGAATTTTGTAAATACTTCACTTCTATAATGTAATGTCACCCAATAAACCTACTCGTATATTTTTGCTTCAATCCGACAAATTTAATTGCCCAATCGGAACTCATGAATATTCATGAGAACTTGTCCTAATATGAACATCAGTTAGTGGCGGGTTTCGTTTTGGCACATTCGTTATATTTCAAATAACACACAAATGAGTTACTTAAAAATCACATTTTATTTACAGCATATAATTATATAAAACATTTTTTTTCAATAACAAAAATTCAATCAACAGGTAAAAATAATAATGGTGCCGAAGTATATTTTAAATATAACGGCTAAAAATGATGAGGGAATATCTTTCAGAATTTTGTAATTTCTAATATAACAACTTAGAAAGTAATGCAGATTTTGTAACCGATCGAACAAGTTTGGGGAGTTTCAAATTAAGTATAATGAAAAAAGAACCGTGGTTGTTCGTATTGTAACAATAAGGAAAGCTAGATGATTCTAACAGCTAACTACTGAGAGTGGTGGGTGCAAAGAATCAGTGATCAGTTTACTTGGTTCTGCGGATTGTATTTAAGTACCTACAAGAGTTAATAACGATGATCACATCAGGAATAGCAGAACTTCAAATAATGTTCATTCCCAATTCGATTAATTAAAAAAATTATTTGCTCTGTTGTCCACTCGTAAAATTGATTAATTCTTCTTCGGGTGGTATTTTATTTGCACATGTGAATGTCTATTTGAGCTTCCGCCACTCCACTCTGGACCAGAATCTAAATGTTACAACTATTACTGTTGTGAATGGTGTCTGTAGGAACTGTTAGCCACTGTCACAATGTTTGATAGTCATGTAGAATTCCACTTGGAGTTTGGTAAAGAGATTGTCCCATTCCGCTCGCACTGAGTGTTGAGTAGGAGTTCTGTTGCGGAGGAACCATCAAGGAAGGATTGTAGGGCGTCATTTTGTGTCCTTCTGATTCGCTTTCTGAGCCACTTGTGTCCATGTGAGGTTTGTCCGACATCGGTTGGTTACTGAAAATTATAAAAAAAATTCTTTTAATCCAGGCGGGAAACAGGAATAATTCAAATTATGCTCGAGGTACTTGTTGCTTGCAATTTTCATAAACCCAACTGGAGCAAAATATTACAATTTAATAGGAAAAGTATAAAAAATGTTGTAAAATATGTCAAAAAACACACTAACTGTTCATAGCATTATGATTTTCGCTCATGGTAAGCACCTTGATTACAGTTATAGAACATAACATTTATTTAAAAAACCGTTAGACATTTAAAAGTAAATTTTAAATAACATTACTCGAAAGTTTCAACAATGATAATTAAAACTATGTATACGAACAGTCCATAATTGGGGTTTGTTGAGGCATGGTTGGAGAGACCTCGTTCTTCCCACTCTTTTTTTGATAGAATCGGGATCATTATCAGTTTCTGCTTAATTGGAAACTTCTTTCTGTTAACTTTTTTCCTTTTTCATATTTTTACTCTTAAAATTATTTGAAAAAATTATACATTTTCAGTAAAGACTGAAACGCAGTTGTTATTTTCCAAATTGCTGTCTGCAGCGATAGTTTTCTTCAAGAAGAACGTAAATTGATGATCTTTTAACCTTTTCTCAGTTTTACGGTTTTTTGTGCATTAAAAGTTTAGGAAAAGAGGCACATTGCAAAAAACTACCTTGCTTAACGCTGTACAAAATACCTCTTGAATGACGTCACAAGGATATGCCATTCGCGTCTGACAAATACTAAACCGATAATTGGAAAATTGGCATTTGCTTGTTAAAAATTGACATTTTATATGCCATCGTTGACATTGAAATTTAAAGCTATCAGAGACTTCAGAGTTTTCAGTGCTCAAAGTTGCGGTCGTTTTCTACTTGGCTCATGGTAAGAAACATTTTTTTCCATTTTTAAATCTGTACTGAAAAATAAGCAAGCAAAAAATGAATGATAAGCAAAACAGGATTAAAAGTTAAAGAGGCGCAGATGTGAAAACGGTATTTTAAAATGCAACGATGGCAATAGAAAATGAAAAAAATATTTTGGAAAACTTGGAACCTTGGAATGTTTTTAACTCAGTTTGAAACAGATAAAATGCTCAAACTGCTACATACTCTAAAGTAAATTTTAATTATGAAAATAAAAATTTAAATAATATTGTTACCTATGAAAAACCTTGCGTTGAAAACATTTCTATAAACCTTACACTTTCCTAGAAGTAATTTTATCAAAAAAATAATAATTTAAATAAATTTAATAAACGTGACGTGACTTTGTACCTTTGTAAATTTGAAACTCAAGTAAGTGTTTCTTTGATAAAATCATCGTACTATAGCCCCAGGAAACACTGGTAAAGGTTTTATTATATTTTAAATATCGTTTCTCTAAAATATGTCGAGTATGAAAGTTGAAGCTGGCACTTATTCTATATTTTCAAGTCTTTTGCTATATTTTTTTACGGGGGGCGTTACCTTTACAGTTCTTTCTAGGACGCCTTATGTATTAATACATTTAAAAATGATGTTAGTATTTAATTTAAATAGGGCTCGAGCTATTGGAATCCAGGAGTCTTTATGTCTTCTGAGCATTTTTCGCAACTTTTGAGGGTTTTCAGATTTCATATTCCCGTTATTCTCGTTATTAGCTACTTAATAGTTTTCCTGCATTTTATTGAAGTTACTTTTTATTAAAGTTCAACGGCTGTTAAACAGTTTGACTGGTTAGCATTTTTTATTCAAAAAATATTTGGCACGTTCCATGTATCTTTTTGCGTTTCACTCTCAGTGTCTAATGTCCGACAATATTGACTCACCAGTCTAAATTTAATCTGAGATTCATATTTTGAAACTGGATCACGCTTATTATTTAGAGGAACAACACCATTATGCTTTTTTTGTCTAGCCGCTTCTCAGTTAACCCACTTTTCGGACTTCAATCTCAGCACTGATTTAGTCTGGGAATCCAACTTGGAAATTTATTTAGTTCTGCTCTCACTCACCTCTGAATTGTTTTGCTTTTTTTATATTTTCTTCAAGTTTTGCTTTATTTTATTTAAAACTCATTATCCAAAGTCTTTGCCATTCTAAAAGCAAATTTGGCTCTACCCAATAAAGAAAAAATACTGAGCAAAACCGATAGGAACAGGAGAGAACAAAACATGTAAATTTATTAATAAAAGTAAAAATCGACCTACTTTTAACATCACATTTGAGCAAAATTTTTGTGCTTCTAAAACTTAAAGGAAAAGTAAATGCAATCCAGCTGTTTAACCAGTTGAACGTTACAAAATATTGAAGAAAAATATCATTCTAATTGATTAATACCTACTGTACGATTAAAATTCTATACAAAGTGAAGAAAGTTGTATTTCGCTTTGAAGAGAAACTTCGCAAAACGATTCAATCCTGCCAAAAAAAATTGTATTGTTGGAAACGTTGCGATTTTCATCGTTTTCTCGTTGTTTGGTATATGAACTTTTGCGCTTGGTCGTTCTGGTTAAAGTATCAAGAATTGAAAGAACCAAATTTATTGTCCAAGTTTCAAATATTGTCCTTAGAAGTTGAAACAATGTTGAATTCGACCAGAACCTGCACTCATTAATTTCCGTTTCTTATAATAATCGAATAATTGCTCAATGATCTCTGCACAAGAAATGTTATATGCAATGAAAATGAATTCAATTAAGTCAAATCAAGGTGAATAGCAGAACACAATGCGTACTTTCTTATCTATCTTGCTGGTAGTTTCCCAGAAAAACACTTGATGCCTCGTTAAGATCTTACTTTTAATTTGCAGCACTTTATGAAATGTATACCGCTGAAGTTTTCATAGTTGCATTTTCATATGAAGACTTTTTTGTTTGTTTGGTTGTATTGTTGGCGCATTTAAAGCTCTCTTCACATTTAATGCAGTTTATTCTTGCCACTGTATTACAATAATGGACTCGAACAGGAAACAATAAGAGCAGACATCCCCTATCGTTACTCCCTAGGGTATCTAATAAAAGTTGTGGGGCTTCCACAGGTAATTTGATCTCTGAATGCGCAACGCCTGTTTACTTTTCACTACTGATTAGTTCAATTAAGGTCGATCACTCCATGGGAAATTCGTGTTTTCATTTAAATTTTTAATAGAAATATCGAATTCATTACAATGTTGAAATGAAAAGGAAATTTTGATGTTTTTATGAAGAATTTAACTTTTCCAAATGCGCAAATTGAGGTCCCCTGGCAACATATCAGGTTTAAGCATATCGTTTAAAATAGAAACGTGGCGATCTATTCTCAGATTCCAGGTCCAGCCTATATCGTCATTCGATACCTCTAAACTAGAAATAGAAACTCGAACACCACGTAAATACCCATGTCAGTTAGGTAGTTTTTAATGCAAATAAATTAGATGATTTCGGAAAATCCCTCATGCTTTTCAAAGTTCCAATCTGCGTTGCCGATGAGAGGAGCCAATAAATTTTAATATTTAAAGCCATGTGGATCTAAAACAATGGCAGTTCAAAGAACTTGAGCCCGTTGGATGGTAAATAGAAAAAGCTTTGGCGGAATTCGGTAAACACATGTGCACCACTTGCTACTCGAATCCCAGGGGTGTCGGAATGTCTGGTCGACAACGAAGAAAAGGTCTTAATAAGTGTTTGTTTAACCGTCAATTTGCTTAAACGCATAAATTTAGGGCCTTCTTTTGCAGTGGCGTGGTCTTTAACGGCTTTAGAAATAGCCAATTTTTTGTTTTAACAACGCAAGAGTCTTTGGATTAAAAACAGTCTAAAGATTTGTAATTTTTTCAGTCAATTCAGTTAATTCAGTTAATAATGTAGTTGAGTATTGTACTGAATAATTTAATGTACATACTTTTTTGTTTCGGAATTTATTAACAAATATGCAGTGTTAAAGTTGAAAATATGCATTTGTGGACATATTTAATAACGTTGAGTGCAAGTTGTACAGTTACATGTTGTACCGATTATAATGATATAAATAATGTATATTGTTATCGAGCAACATTCGCAAAATTTGCACAGTTATTTTTACTTTACGCATCATTTTTATTGTCTGATAAAACGTTCTGTTGTGATGATCAAAAAACAATCAAACATTAGTAATAATCAGTAATAAAAAAAGGATATGTAATGTTAAACTACTCTATTAAAGACCGAAAAGAAACCTATCAAAGTTGCCACTTGAAACAGCTGGTTAATGCAAATGAGAAAATGGTTGCCTTTAAAAAATTTGGAAAAAAGTTGGCAGTGGAAACTGAACAAATAAGGCACAGCATAAAAAAGCGATGTTTGAAAGAACATAGAATACAATTCTGTATAAATGTTGACTACAGCCTACAGCGACTTGTAAGAATCCAGGATGATATTTATGTAGTGAAGAAAATTGCTTTGAAGCATCGGATTTGAAAAACCACATACGATTGATTGCAGATTCTGCTCGCAAATGGGGAGCATTAATTCATTTTCCAATTAAAATATTCTTTCGCTTATTAAGTCTTATAAAACGGTTGTTGCACAATTCACTGAGCAAGTCCCCAAGCTGGCACATGAATTGCAAATTTTCCACTCAAATAATGGAAAAAATGACTCGTAATTGTACCTTTATTGTTTATTTATTATGCTAGAACACATTCGATTGCATTAGCAAACCACAATAGCTTTGAAAGAAATCGATACTTCTCAGCACGGTGTCGGTTTCATTTATAAGAAGTGGCATTGGATGGAGTAATTCGAGCCGTTTCTGGGGTTGCTGGTTTTGGTTAGTTTGAGAAAAATTTTAACAACCTTTTCCTTAATTTACTCGCCTATAGAATTTTATTATTATGTACCGCGCCACCTTTTTAAATAATTGAACGTAGAGAGTTTCGGAACTCATATACACAAGAAAGTGCTCGGGGAAATTAATAGTGGGCGAGCAGTGTCGAATCAAACGGTTTTATGAGACGATTTTGAACACATGGGATCACCAAAATTTTCTTAAAATCTGACTAAAATATATTTTTTGCTTTAGAAGTTCAGAAGGTTTACCTGCAGAACTGTAGGTTATGACACCTAAAATGTTTGAAATACAGTAGGTATAGCGTAAAGGACCCCGCGATATCCAAACTTAACACTTAGTAATTTTTTCTTATGGGCTGCTGGGTTTGTCAGCTCATCACCGAACAATGTTCGATTAAGGTTAACTGAAAATATAAAGGCGTCGGTCGAGTGTCTCCTGCTGTTTTTTTTATTTAAATAGCGACTTTATTCATTCCAGCAACCATAAGTTGATGATTGAACTTTGTATTTTTGGTATGAATTTTCTTAATCATTTGATCATTTTTTTCGCATTCGCACTACTTTAAATATCATATTCACGCGTTGTGTCAACTTTTTCGTCACTTTTTCTTTCACTTTCTTCTTTTCTTCTTTTTTCTTTTTCGTCGTTTTTGTGTCACATTTTCGATCGTTTTTGTGAATAACCATTTTAGCTTGCGAGTAAGTTTTATGCGTAATGTATCAAACATTATCGAGACCAAATCTGGTCGGGGCTACAAAGGATTATGAATGAATTTTACATATTGGATACGAAGATATTCAAGTTTTCCCAATTGCAAATTACCAGTCAACAAACAGAGGAATGTTTCATCTGGCTAATAAATTTAAAATCCCGATTTGTTAATAAAAAGAGCGTATCATCTAAAAAAGCATGAAATTAAATCGCAAAACACATAAGAAAACAATACTTTAAGACAGAAATGATGTAAAAACTGGGTCTTCGAAGAAAAATGCAAACAACTCGGGGAAGATAAAGTAAGCCATAACGAAAAATGATTCATCATCATTCATTCATGATCAGAAAATGCTTGTGACCTCTGAACATTTTTTAATCCCTCTCATCGAATAGAATCGAATAGAATCATCGCTTCGAATAGAATTAGAAGAATTATTTCGGAAAATAGCGGTTCGGAAGGAGTCTTAGACGTTCTTATGCGATTTTCTTTGCTTTTTCATAATCTGCGGCCTTCAGGCAAAATAAGTATTAATTTTTTGAACTGTGGATACTGGATAATTGACGATTTGTCTTTTGGCAGGAATTTTTTGCTTTTTTGTTTGCTTTCTGGCAAGACTTGTCTGGAGCTTGAATAGGTATATTGAGTGATTGGCTTTGTCCAAAATTGGCAAATTACCTGTACGGGATGGCTGATGGAAGAATCGCCCTGTACAAAGCCGCAGACGAAGAACATTCTGAAACCCTATATTGTTTGCAGCAAACGGGGGAGTTGCCGCTCGGTTCGGTATCAGGTTTCGCCAAAACAACGAAGCCTGTTCAAACATCCTCTCTTAGCAGCAGCGTCGGGCCACCGCACTTCTATCCGCCCTCCGCCATCAGTGCGACCGATTGTGCAAACAAAGACCTACTTTATGCCCATGGCTTTTTTCGCTTTTTGCTCGAAAATGCACTAAGAGAAGGCTGCTCAAGAGCCAGATATTTGGAAACACCCAAACCAACGTTTCAATACAATGCTTTGATTTCTTGCGAATGTTCTTCATCGTCTTCTTCTCGTGTGTCATCAACAGAGTATCTTTTTTCATCCGTGTCTCTTGCAGAAGTACTCATTTTATTGGGGTCATTTTTGCTGGTTTTGATTTTGCCGATGTTTGTTGTCGTGTGTTTTTGTGTTTCATAAAATTGTTGCAGTATCGACTTTTTTCAACTAGTTTACAACACTTGTGTGCATTTTTCGTTAATTTCTCAGAAAAATGCCTCCCAACTGTTTAAATCAGCATCGGCTGTGAATGATACATTGTTATTCTTCTCAAAGAAGTGATAATTGCTTGCTAAGTGGCTGACATATCTGTTGGTCTCTAGCCAATATTATTTCCATAGATTTGCTAACATTTTTCTTTTTAATTATTTTTTTATTTAGACTTTATTTGGACTTTTTCCAGTACGTTTACAGTGAATAAGTTCACATACTTAACTTAACTTAACTTAATTAATATATTGATGCCTAAATGTTCCAGACATTTGTATGCATCATCCAAATGAAAATTATTTCCAAGAATTACGACATACCCCCTAAGTCTTAATTTAATTGAAATATACCTAAAACTAATTTAATCTATTTAATTTAAACGAAGAGAAAGATACATGAAATAACCAAAACAAAACTTTACACATAGTTTACTTAAATTAATTTTACCATCACCCAGAAGCAACATCCCCAAAAACCATAAAAAAAAATCAAATTTGTCTATATTTTGAAAAATAWATTTTCTGCAGCCCCTACTAAAATTTCTAATCTTATTCAYCCCTTTCAAGTTATTCGGTAGGACATTATAGAATTTAGGAGCCAAATAATCGTTTAAGATTTGATACCAATTGCTATAAATCTYTATGCAACTGATGTAGCAAATACAGKGTGTACAGAAGACGATCTTTTATTAAYAAAAAATGTCTGGCTCCTCTGCTATTGATGGTCAGTTTTTCAAAAAATGTATCTTTTTCGAAACATCGGGAGAATGGTACGATGTGTTTTAGTGAAACTCGCTGTGAATTTGTTYTKWTGTAAGACTCAYATTTTGATGAAACAATCGAGTTCAGCCGTTTTGGACAAGTGGTGAATTCTTGAGTGCCGTGGTACAAAAACTACCAGAACTTTTTAGTTGGAGGATGAAATCAACTCATTTTTTTTCGGTTGATGCACTAATCATTTGTTCACAATTTTGTGCTCTTTGTAAAATCTTGTAGCATTCATAGTTTTTGCGGAAAAAAATGTCTGTTTTCTAGTAACTTAGCAATGTTGTTTCTTGGCTATTTGGTTCTCAGCCAGTCCAGAAGCTTTTAAGCAAGATCTACCGTGTCTTTGTTTGAAGAATCTTGCATTTTAAAGGGTTAAAGCACCAAAAGACGGATTGAGACCACCGTGGACGGATGGGTCTGACCTCTCAATTTCATTGAGCACCAGCTCGTAGAACGTCGAAGGGACTCGCTCACCCGTTTCAGAAGGAGTCCGGTTTCACCTGCGGGCTGCCTTCGTCGTCAAGAAACCCGATATCCGTAAAGAGGCCCGGGCGCTGCGGTGTTAGAAACCGTAGCAGGACCAACTTTTATAAATATTTCAAACAGACCAGGCTGAAAAAGTGGGACCCGCCTTCGGAGCTCAGCAAATTAGTCTGTCCGATCCGAATCAAAAGACGGAAGAACTTCAAGAACTAAAGATTGGACGGCAGAAGAGTGGAGGAAACCCGTCTGGCACCAAAAAGGTTCCTCTTCCTAAGCCAGTTCAATTAGCTGACTCCCACTGCATTCGGGTGATGGTTTTATTTTGTCTATGATTTGGGTCGAATTCGCTACTTTTTTCAGAGTTGTGTAATTCTGTGGTTCTTCTATTTGCGTTTCTTCTAAATTGCTCACCTGTCTTTATGTTCAGCAGCCCGATCTCGTTGTCTTCGATTCTTGAACCAATTGGATACTTGTGTGGTAGTCAGTCCGGTAGCTTCTGCTAGTTCCCGTTTCTCCCTAGGGCTGGGATATGGATTGTGTGAGTACCAGTCTCGCAATACGCTTCTGGATTTTTCCTTAAAACAATAACTAGTCTCTTCGCCGTCCCAAATTGTCCGTGGCAAGGGGAATTTTCGTCGCACTCTGTATTTTCCTACCGCACCTAACGGCCTCCCTAAAATATGAAAATTTATTCTATAGAATACATTAATCTTTCCTTTTTATTGGGAAAATTTGCTTGAAGATTTTGCAATGAATTGATATAAATATCGTAATATGCTCCTCTTTTTACTCATTAAATAATGATTTATTAAGTCCTCAGGTAATATTATACAAAATCCAAACTTAAAAAACACTACTTTTATTAGGGATTTGCTCTAGTTCTGATTCATCATACATTTTCGTCGAAGCTATTCAGTTTTCCTTTATGAATTGAAATATAATTCACAGAAAACGACTCTAATTTTGATCTACTATTGCAAATGCAAATATTAAAACTGAAAATCCATGTAAAATCGCCGTCCTAATTAAGGCAAAAGATCCAAATAAGATCGAGTTGGTTTTTGCCTTTTCCGGCTTCAGACTGCCTGAGGCCTGAAAAGGGACACACAAGCTCGAACCGTACAGGAAAGTTGAATATTGGTTGTGAGAAATTCATGATGCCAATTTTGAAATAAAACAAGAAACATTTAATTAACGGGAAAGACATTTAACAAATTAATTTGCTTTCATTCATGCAATGCTCAATAAGTCCTTTCTTGGGACGGGAAACTAAAAACATAAAAATAGCAAAAGGTACTTAAAACTAACATTGTGGCAAAAATATCAGAAGTAACCAACTGGACCGATGAAAGAACGCAATAATAAAGAATTTCGACTTTCAGCAGATAAAATATAAACATGCATATGAACAAGATAATTATGCGCCAATCAACCGTTTATCCAAGTTCATATTCGTTATGCTTAACAGGCAAAACATATTTTAAATTTGCTTACTACACAACGTGTTGCAAACATACTTTTGTATTAAAAGAATTTAAACAATTTAATCATAAGTTACTCCCAACATTCTGACCGTCCTTGAAATCGCTGAAAAGAAATAAATTGTATAGAACATTTTTGGGGACATAAAGAAAAACCAATTTGAAGCTTTTTCGCCAATTGCTCTGAACTTAACATAGTTGAGCACTAAACCTGTGAAATTTAGGATTCATACACAACAAACAGTTCAGCATTCATCATCTACGGAAAATATTTGGATTAAATCAGTGTTTTGAGTTACTTTTTGAATATTTTTCGTAGCCTTTTTGAGGAAAGGAATAGGTTTGGGTCAAATCTTGTTTAATGAACCTACCTCTAAGCCTTTCAGCTTCAATGTAATGCGCTTTGAGCCATAAGGCTTGGAGTTTGGCATGATTGTGTGGACTAAACTGATGTCCTTCTAGTATTTTGTACAGTTCTTTGAAGTTTCCTCTATGGAACGCTACAATGGCTTTGGCCTTCAGTACGGATTCGTTATTGTGTAGTTTATCACATGCAGGTAATGACCATAGGAATCTACCCAGTCGTTCTACGTTGCCTGCCTGCTGTAGAACCTGCAACATCAATAAAACTTCATTTGCAATTCGGTTTCACTTAGACATTTCTTCATATGAGTGAAGCATATTTAAAGTGGATATATATCTATAACAAATTTCGTTTTGTTCCAGTTGTTTTCGGTTGATTTCTAAGTAAAATGAGCATGATTAATATGGTCCAGGTCCAATCGGTATCCGCTTTTTTTCGATCGATCTGTAAGTAATTTCGTGTATGCAAAAAAAGATCCAACAGATCAACAATTATTCAAGTCAATTCATACAAGGCCATTTCGATTATTATAGAATGGATCATCGAATGTTTGCAAATGTGTCCACGAGCGTCAGCTCAATCATAGAGCTTTGTCGTATGACTCACATTTAAAGGGACTTGAGCTCACATTTTAAAAATGAATAAATAAATAGACAAATCGTGATTTGTCCGGAAAGTCGATCGGAGCGCATTAATGGCCTATATTTGGATCAGTTTTCGGTTTATAATCAATTATAATTTCAAGTTCTGGAATTGCAGTTGAATRCAATGGTTTATCATGAAAGRGSACCAKTWAARAKKAAWTTGTTTWMATTACRAATAWRWWTTMAAAATGTTGCTGCCYCTGAGTGCAAAAATGTGTTTTTTTCGCCAAKGSASCAAGGCTTAACTWATTYCCTTTAATAWTTGCTGGAAAGTACGGAAAAAAACATTCATACAATTTGAGTTGATTTCTCTTCGAGAAATCTTCCAACAGTCTAGCTGCAGAGTCAAGACCGTCTGGATAYGCGAAATCTACGGYGCAAATATTGTTCACTAGAAGAAAATTCATTCTTCAGAAGAAGTTGAAGTGTAGTTGTTAGAAAAAGTTAAAGTGGACGCACCAGAACCACTGATTCTGAAGAATTTGATGGAAACAGTTGAACGGTTTTGCAAAGATTTTCCTGGATTTTCGAAGAAACTTCGTACAAAAGCAATCGTTAGAAGAAAGGTTTCATCTCTGCAATTTTATCAAATTTCCTTTAACATTAAAGTTCGATGAGACCTGGGTTGGCCGTATTGAAAAAACTGGAAACTGTGCTCAATTCATTAAATTTCGGCCATATTTACATTTGGCACTCGGTATAAAGCCGTAAAGAAAATCGAAACTCAGATAAGAAAACTGCAAATTCCATTACTATCGAACTTTAATGGATATGAGTAAGTCGATATCACCGTCTCGGGACTAAAATGTAATGTGACGAATGAATTATCGGTTGAAGAACAATGCCCATGTTGGATTGAGTCATTCGGAAGCCATAAAGAGTTGATTATCTATCGTTGTGTTTCAATTCCATCTCGGTGCATGTGTATTGCGTTTTGAGCAAAAAGCGGGACTTTAGACGAAAAATCGCCGAGACACCATAGCTTACGCGAGCAACCCACCAGTTGATATAATGCGCGTGACAAGCTCAGCTCGCAGTAAAATATCAGGTGAAAAATTACGAGAAAAACATTACAGAAATGCCTAATGGTCAGAATAACACCCACGGAGAACACCGATATACCTCAACATCCAGGGTCGGTGGTAATACGAGATTAATTCCCCGCCAAAGCCGAACTGGGCAATGATAAATGGGAGCCGTGCATGTGCTTGAGCTTGGACTTGACGTGGGTGATACAACTTGCTGATTTAGTCGCGGTTATTCTTCTTTTTGCCAATGATCTGGCCATGCTTATCACGAATTATGCCAACTATGTGCACACTGTTCCCAAAAAGAATTGCTTCAAAAGTCTACCCCAAAGGAGACCTGGACCTTTGAAATCATAGAATCATAGAAACTGCTGGTCACCCACTCGAATTATGTGGTAAATTCTATCGGATAAAAAACCTTTTGAGACTTAGCTTTACATTAGTCTATTCGTTGGATTTATGATCGAAGCAAACATTTCGAATCCGCTCAAAATGGCGGTTCAATGCGTGCAAAATCCTTATAATTAGGCTTGGATAATACTGTGTCTGAAGACTCTGTGTGTTCATGTGCCGCGACACTTGCCTTACGACGCGGCACTTAACATACACTTTAATCTCATTGAAGAATGCAGACTTCGGATTGCAGTGCGTAAAGGCCACGCGCAGTTAGCATATGGTTGCTGACCATTTCGGCAAGGATTATTGACGTTATAAAGCCGCACGAACGAAAGTGGTCAAAACTGTCAAACTTGTCTACTGATTACTGATTACTGATTCCACTGAGGAAATTTTACATGTGGGTTTTTTGAGCTCAATCGATTCCTTTCGACGCAAGAAGGTCGCAAATATCCTGTAAAATGATGTAAAATTTAAGATATTTTGAGAACATTTTAATTTTTTCAAAAAATCGACCCCCACCCTTGGGGAAGTTTCGACCAAAAATCAAAATTTTACATGCGGGTTTTTTGAGCTCAATCGAATACTTTCGGTATAAGAAGGACACAAAGATGCATTTATAAAGTGTTCAGTCAGAGTCAAACACGACGTTGCTTTTTTGGCAGTCTCTCAGGCCCCATTTGTGCCACAGAATTAGTTTTGGCATCGTTGGATAGAGAATTGAAAATTTGATTTAGTCATCACCACATGAGTGAGGAAATGCAAGTGGTTTCGACCCAGAAAGAGAAATCTGAATGTCAGACACTTCGGTGCAAAAATTATGAAAAATTTTCCTGTTTTCCGTCCCGTTTTTACTCATTTCTCGAAAGCAAAATGATCCAGAGGGCTCATCTTTACATCATTACAGAGAGCACTAAATGGCCTTTTTCGAAAGTGAACCATCAATAAAGAAATGTTGGCAGTTTTCATAAAAAAGTCTTGGTTTCAAGAAGTTTTAGATTTGCGTGTTTTTTTTGAGTTGCAAAATTGACTCAAACACGACGTTGCTTTTTTCGAAGTTTCTCAAAAACCATTCGAGTCACAGAATTCGTTTTGGCATCGTTGGATAGAGAATTGAAAATTCGAGATTCAGTTGTAACAAAGTGAGTGAGGAAATTCGAGTGGTTTTGACCCAGAAAGCGAAAATTGAATATCAGACACTTAGGTGCAAAGATTATGAAACATTTTCCTGTTTTCCGTCCCGTTTTTACTCATTTCTCGAAAGCAAAATGAGAGCAGTAAATGGCACTTTTTCGAAAGTGAACCATCAATAAGGAAATGTTGGCAGTTTCACTGAGTCACGAGTCAATAATAAGGAAGAAATCGTCGGCTAAACATCGTGAACGCTCAAAGATCGCTTAAAATCTGCCTAAAATATCGATTATTTCGGATCTGAAACTTCTAGCATGTTTTCGAATGAGTTCGATGCATTCCTCGCGTCCGTGAGCTGAAAATGATGTAAAATTTAAGACGTTTTGAGAAAATATAAATTTTTACAAAAAATCGATCCCCACCCTTTGAAAAATTTCGGCCAAAAATCAAAATTTCACATGCGGTCTTTTGAGCTCAATCGATTTATTTCGACGTAGGAAGATCACAAATATGCATTTATAAAGTGTTTGGGTCAATAATGAGGAAGAAATCGTCGGCTAAAGATCGTGAACGTTCAAAAATCCCTTAAAATGTGCCGAAAATGTCGATTATTTCGGATCTGAAACTTCCACCATGTCTTTCAATGAGTGCGACGCATTCCTCGCGTCCGTGAGCTGAAAATGACGTAAAATTTCAGACATTTTGAGAAAATTTAATTTTTTTCAAAAAATCGACCCCTACCCTTAGAAAAATTTCAGCCAAAAATCAAAATTCCACATGCGTGGTTTTTGAGCTCAATCGATTCCTTTCGATGTAAGAAGGTCACAAATATGCATTTATAAAGCATTTGGGTCAATAATAAGGAAGAAATCGTCCGTTAAAGATCGTGAAAGATCGAAAAACGCGTAAAATGTGCCGAAAATGTCTATTATTTTTGATCTAAAACTTCTAGCATGTTTTTCAATGAGTGCGACGCATTCCTCGCGTCCGTGAGCTGAAAATGATGTAAAATTTAAGACACTTTGAGAAAATTTTTATTTTTCCAAAAAATCGACCCCCACCCTTGAAAAAATTTCGACCAAGAATCAAAATTTAACATGCGTGTTTTTTGAGCTGAATCGATTCGTTTCGACGTAAGAAGGACACAAATATGCACTTAAAAAGTGTTTGGGTCAATAATAAGGAAGAAATCGTCGGCTAAAGATCGTGAACGCAAAAAAATCGCCGAAAATGTCGATTATTTCGGATCTGAAACTTCTAGCATGTTTTTCAATTATTTCGACGCATTTCTCGCGTCCGTGACCTGAAAATGATGTAAAATTTAAGGCGTTTTGAGAAAATTCTCATTTTTTCAAAAAATCGACCGACTGAAAACTGAGTTATTTCAATAGTTTTTCAATTTTCCAAACCGAAGTAGAAAAATATATTCGAAGTACCTACGATAATATAACTTTTGGTAGCTACTGCCTATTGATAAAATCTATTTTCCTAGTACGCAAAAAATGTCCATAAAAAATCTTTCTGTCTATTATTTCGTTTCCGAAAAGGTGTTAAAATGTACATATTTTTTTGCACTTTACGGCTTCAGCCTTATAGACGCAAAAATAAGTAAATTTAACATTTTCTGAGAAACGCAAACTTTCGAGTTTTTCGTGGAAAGAGTGAAAATCTCATGGAAAAGTTCACGCAAGCATTTGAGTCGTTTCAAACCCTGTGTATAATAAAATCGCGTAACCAAATAATTTGTAAAGTAAACATCATTTATCCCAGCAAGGCCAAATTTTGCCGCACTTTGAAAAAGGTGACAAAACAAAGCTGTTGGGGTTCTGTTTTTCTTTGGGACAGCTAATTTTAGATGCGGGATGCTTATAAACCCATGTTTTTCCTGAAAATGTGTTTTGTCTCCAAAGCTGTCGATATGCGTGACTCTAGAGTGGGGTAATCTTGTGTTTAATAAAGTTACATGATAATAAACGGTATTAAATAAACACATGGTAAAAGAGAAATTAAGGGGAAAGAGTCCATCCACACAGAACTGAGCTTCAGATCAGAAGTTCTTAATAGTTCTTGTCTTGAGTTCATTTTGAGCAGGACAACTGATTTTTTCTTGGCGGCATTATCGACGTTTTTGTTTTTGAAGAAAAATGATGGCTACTATTTATATGTAGATGCAACATGACTAAATACCCATTTTCAATATGTGCTACTTGCAGTTAAAATCGCAGTACTTTCAACCCTTGACACACGGCTGCCTTTTCAAATTGAAAGAACAGATCAATAAAAATGAGAATAAAATAAATATCAGTAAAAAAACAGAAAACTATAACTAATAGAAAACTAACAGAAATCTATAAGCAAATGAATCAACTTTGTTGATATTTAGAAATTGAGATGTGACTTGTCCTAAAAATTAATAAACGATATTAACAATGTGGCCTTTTATGCCTACCATTATTTTTTTGAGTTACAGCTGTGTCATCGTTATGAGTTACACTCGTAAAACACCGAGTGCACAGAAAGATCGGGTTACACGAAAAACATAGGCAGGAAGCATTGCCCATATAAACAAAAATAACATACTCGAAACGACCCCATTAGCATCCGTATTTATTTAACTTTTCTGCTTCGAGGCTTTATTGGAAAATTCTTATAAACGTTTTGGTTGTAAATACTAGACAATTTATATAGACGGTACTGCTTAATGGTTAAGTTGGTTTACGATTTTCTCATCAATAACATTTAGTATTAGTACTGATTATATCTTGAGAGGTGAAGCACCTGCCATTCTTTTCTGTTGAAGGTTTGTAGATTAATTTTTCGAAGGCTTGTTGAAGTCAACATTAATTTACTACTGTGGATGCCAATTGTTCAAATTTTGTACTATTAGTTAGTGTCCTCCCGCTCATCTTCAGAAAATTTCCAGCAATTCCTCAAAATAATAGAGTTCAAAGTTATAAATGTAGTCAGTTTTGATGGTTTTTCACAAAAATGGCATAATATGTTGCAACTGCACCTGGACTTTGACTTATCTCGGCTTTTTACAATCCATACTTGGGTCTTTATCTAAGAATCATTCGCCTGTTTTAACTGGTATCAGGTTAAAAGATTTTAATGAACACATTCTACCTTACACATTAAACGTTGATATATTTATCGCATAACACACGATAATGTATTAATGCGATCTATTTAATCGTTACATGCTAATCTATCATGCAGTTGTATATTTATCAAATTCACCATCGATCAAAGTGCTGCCAATTTCAAGTATTTTCAAAGTTTATATATTAATTAACGCTAATCTAATCGAAATGCATTTTGCATATCCGGGGAATTTTATACGTATTAATTAGACTTTCAATAGCCTCATTAGTTCTAGGTAGTTTATACTGCGTTTCATCTAAATATGATTTTTGTGTTCGTTCACCTAATTAATGTAGTTTGCCACAATTTTTCTAAGAAAACAATTATTTCGTAAAACTTGTAACTGTAATTTATGATTGGTTTGAGAACTTTCATCAATCTGCTTCCACTCAATCACTGTTGACCTGATAAAACCCATTTAAGATCTCGTTTGGCATTTGATTGATACACCTTGTATAAATTGCTCTGTCTGGTCAAATATCTTACGTATTACTAATTAATAGTCTGTAAAGAGTCAACACTTTACAATTTATGGTTCCTGATAAGCACAATCTGACCGAAATGTCCTTTTTGTTAACCAGATATTTTCAATCCCAGACAGCAAACGTTGCTCTTTGGCAGGCGATTTTTATTATTTATTTTTATTACTTTTAAAATGTATACAATTGCTCAGCATAAATTAGTCATTTTGAAGAAACTCTAAAGTTACTTTTTGGGGCTTATTTGGCCAGATTGTATTAAAACTGATCCCAAGTTACTATCAACTATCAAGTAGCAGAATATGAACAGAAAAACCTTCACCGCTAATCTGGTCTCAAGCCAGTCTGATGATGTTATTTTATCTGTCCGTGTTATATACAGGTTGTCAAAAAACTTGATAAACTGATTATTTAGAAGATGCTATCAAATGATTCCAACTTTAATTTCCTAACTTCCACTTTGTTGGAAATTCGCGTTCTATTTAAAAAAAAACTTCGTAACTTTTATTTAGATTCTTTTCAGAGGGCGCCCTAATCCATAAAATTTTCTAGTTTTTCCATCAAGTTCAGGTGTACTTAGTTCAAGATGCACGCGAAGCAATAATTTGAATATTTAATTGATTAAGGTGTTAATAGCGTCGAAAGCAAAGCTTAAGCAAAAGTGTGCTTTTTTTGCGTAGAACAGGAATCTGCGAAAAAGTGGGAGTTGGGCGAACGATTCATTCTGGTATCATTTGACGGCTTCTTCCAAATGATCAGATTCGCGTTTGTTTAAATGCGGCTTTAGTGTGTTTTTGCAGATATTGAAAATATTTCTTAGTTTTTGTATATTTTTGAATATTGCCTTATCAAATATATGCGATTGCTATAATTTTCTGGAATTCATTTGAATATTTGCTCTTTTGTTTTGAGCTTTTATTGCTGTAATAACTTCTTCTTTGGCTACTTCTGAACCATTTTCGAAGAAACGCTTCGAGTGCCTGAGGGTCGTCGACGAAAATTGTTTAGTCTCGTTTTCTTCCACTCTTTACTCGTTTAATTCGAACAATTTTTCTATGATTTGCAAATTTATTTGCGCGTTTTAGACAGATTTGGGACAATTTATTAGTCGAATATGAAGTTAATTTTAATCGATTTTCCCAGATAAATTTCCGATAAACAAATGTGTGGTTTGATAAAGCATTATCAAACAAACCTTACCAATAATCATTTTTTAAATGAGTCATTGCATTTTTTTTTCTTATTTCAATGGTCTGATAATATGCACTGAATCTTTCCGAGATAAGGCGATACTCAATAATTCCAAAAGTTTATGGAATAGTTCATAATATTTATATTGGCGCAGGAAAATGTATGACAAACGAATTTGAATATGCTGCATCTTACATTTTTAACAGATCGAAATTTCGATTCAGCGTTTGTTCAATAAATTTAAGGCAAATATCTTTAAATATTTATATTTTGGCAAAATAATTTGGTTTTGCGGATTGATCATGCTTTGAAATATTTTCCTGGTTCCCTGAGTCTTCAGTTTACTTCTTCTGAGGTAAGGAATGGAATGAGCAGATAATATAAAAAAGTCAAAGAACCCGATGGATTTTCCATTTTTTTATTTTAAATTAAAAATAAACGTATTTATTAGCATATTACATTATAAAATATGTAATGCATTTGATAGGTTTTGCTCTCGCGACTCATTTCTAAAATAATCAATTATTTTCCACTTATACATGATGAAAACGTTTCCAAAGAAGAATTTATATGAAAATATCTGCTGCTTTCGGAAATAATTGACAAAATCATTTTCGTTTGCTGCAAATGTTGCAATTTTATGACACTAAAAACTTCCTAAATTAAACTCTAGCGGAGTTAAGGAGGATTTAATAATTGACGTATTTGCCGTAAGAGTTTCATGTATGGGAGAAGCAAGAGAAGCCGGAAGAAGACCTCTTCAACCCATCGACTTCTTATGGCAAGTGGCCGATTGCTAATTTGCATCACAAATTGGGAATTTAATAATAACCGGTGAGTTCTGAAAACATTCGAGTTCTCAAGAATGCCACTAAATTTAGTGTTTAGTAGTTTACAAAAATTGAGATGGCGATAGGATGGACGCTCGAAGAAAACGACAGTGTAACTTAATTAAATTTATTTATAAAACATCAATATTTCCAACATTAAATGGGCAACTCTGCGTCTATCTAAAAGACTTTATTTCGCATGCATCAAATTGGTTTACAAAATTTAGAATTTAAATATACACTTAATAAAAAGATATAAATACAAAGAAGATTTGAAAATTCTAGTTAACTGTAGTATGGAAAATTTTCGGAACGTGGGAGTGTTATTATTTATGTTTTTCGCGATTTAAAAATTAATTTTTCGTCGGCGTAGGAGAAAAACAAAATTAATGACATAATTATAACTTACCTCACACACGCAAGCCACTTGCTCCTGCGTAAAGCCAAAACTCGGTAGGGGGCTGTGGCGCGTTGGCGGCGGAGAAAAAGAGGGCGTGGTGCCCGACACCGAGCCGGGGGCGGCACCGTAACCCATGCCAGCCGACAACATCGCACTCGGGGGCGGCAGAATCTTTCAACCCTCGGTCATTGCTTTCGATTGGACGCACTGTGGAAATTATTCAAAAAATTTAGAATCTACTTATCAAAAACAATTTAAAATATATTTTATTACACGTGTGAGTTAGGCATGACACGTATACAGGGTGGTTCATTCACTGTGGCAATTTCGAACATGCTGAAAATGTGCTCAAGAAAAAGAGGAACCGTTGCCATATTTTAATTTTTGTTGAATTCGCGAAGGGTTGAAAAATTTCCAAAATACAGGGTGGTTAACTTTTATAGTTGCAAATAAACTAGGTTATGCATACTTTCAGATAAAACGCATTTAGTATTTCTTCAATTACGTATAATTTGAACTTGGGCGCCAATCCCGACCAATTTTTATATTTTAATAGTAGCAGTAATATAATAAAAAATATGATTTTAATATCAATAATAATGAATAAATTACACGTTCCGAAAATTTTTCAAGTCATTTTAAGGAATAATTGTGTAACAATGAAATAGTTCGCAAAATATTTCAAAAGTTCGTCGGTGTCTGTTATTTAATTAATGGCGCAAAAAACAAAATGAATTTGTTCTTTAAAAATTTTAAATTAAAGTTCCTCCAGGAACTCACTATTTCGGGGCAGGCAATAGTTGACTATTTTAAAAATAAAATTTTGTTTCTTGGGAAGAAATGCGAGTACAGCTGGAGTTTCACAATTTCATCAAAAAACGATTTTGCTCTCATTCTCACCAACTGTGGTCCATAAGACTATCTTTATCTCAACATTAAGGGCTCTATAGACAGAATTGGCACACACTTTTTATGCAATTTATTTTTAATGGACCAATGGAAGAAAATTCAATTTTCAGAACTTGATAATTTACTTATGAGTTCCTGAAGACTATAACCAATATTTTCCGCTTTTGAGGCTTAAAAGGCTCAAATTCAACCTTTTAAGAATGTGTTGAATAACTTTCGTTTAGTGATTGGTTCGATGTCAATGTTTTTTAGTCGACAGTGTGGTAAAAAGAAAAGTAGTCATCTGATTTTCAGTTCACTCTTTTTTTGAAGATTCAAAGTGAAAATTTCGAACTTGTTGCACTAGTCGGGCTTTTAATCAAAATTTATTTGGCTTGCGGAAGGAAGTCGGAATAAGTCTGTTCTAAATATTTTTATTCTGCATTCACAGGCAACTCATAAAATGCTTCAGTGCTGATTTTCCGACAGTTTTTGAAAAGCTGTTGAAGATCGATTATTATTCATTCCTAAAAAAGTTACGTTGAATATTTTAAATTGTAAAAAAGCACTGCTAAAGATAATTTAATGTTGCTAATGTGCTTCGTTCTGGTACCTAACAGTTGAGCGCGTCCTGATTCAGTGTTGATAAAATGAGACATTTTCAAATTTTTCACTCACCCAAACGACGTTAATAAATCATGATCACTTTAGAAGACTTCTAGGTTCGCGCCAAATTTAATAATATCAAAAGCTTCTGCGAAGTCACTTAGTGTGCTTGGTTTGGCTTAATGAAGTTCTTGCATTAATCAAACCGCTTGACACGATACGAATTCAGACACGTTCCAAATACATTTACGAACCCGACATGTAAGTTGCACGAATAATGTTTATGCTAAAATCAAGAACACATACATCGACTCCAAACGATTAAACCAATATTGATTGTGACGTGCAATTTGTCAGCTTTAACAATTTTTAAATATCGAATCCGCTAATATCTTGAAATTGTTTGACAAAATGCCCCAACAATTAACGCCGATTTGCAACATCATTGTTTTCACCATGATTAGCACGCTTTGATGTTGATGGAATACGTAACATGTTATGTATTGATACTTTGGCTAAATCATTAGACTTATTACAATATGGAACGACTAGCAGTAATTTTAAAATATTAGCGCCTTCAAGACTTGTTACTGATCCATATTTGTCAAAGGAATGGTTCAGATTGCGTTTTGTAAGTGTGTGATTTTTGCGTTTTTGGGCTGTTGAACACAGGAGTTCTGAGCAGAAATGGACACAAAGGTTCTATAGTTTATTTTGGATATTATGTTTCTCACCTCGTTGTTTGAAAAAAAGTTATTTTAAATGGCAAAGAAGCCCAAACGTGGTTTAGTAATCTTTTTTTTCATCGCGAATCAACAGAAACAAAGAAAACGTGCAGCTCTCCAATAATCACCAAAACCATTTAAGTTAATTAATAATTGAGTTGTCATTCAGAGATGACTACAAATTATATTTCTTGCTCATTTATTGATCAAAAGTAGGTTTATGTTTCTACTTTCAAGAATCGTTAAACCGATTGTGGAACAAAAACAAGTCGACGGCTTTTACTGCGTGTACTTTAAGCGCGTATTAAATTTAATTTTTAATTATGAAGAATTTTACGCCCTCGTGGAGTAATAAGAAATTTTCATAAAACTACACGTTCCCTTCCCGAAGTACACCGGTTTAATTTTGTTAAACTCAATATTTGACGCTCTGAATATATTCACATCCAAAATTATTATTTCACCAAAAATTACCACTAATTACTGATAATTATCACCATTATTTACGACCAAAAATCAAAATTTTACATGCGGGTTTTTTGATTATTGATAAGCTATTATATTAAGTGCATAATAATGTGCAAGTTGTGAAGCTTATATGACAAAAATGTATCATTTATCATTTCAGGCAAAATGTAAAAATGCACTATTTTGCTAGAAATAAACATCGGAAAACCAAATCCGAAGATCACACAAACTGCCTAATAAATTGTGCTGCAAGTCAGTGTTCTTCGTGTAGGGACCAACATTAAACAATATTTTACATAAATCTTTATTCAACGTATTTCAGCATCCAAACGAGTTTTGGGTTAGTTAAAACTAATGCCTCTTAGAAGCTAGATACTTCAACTAAATTATCAGAGCCAAGTTATATTAGATGATTTATCAGTATTTTTGTTAATCAACAGTTTAGCTCTATGCACACAAATGCCCACAAACAAACGAAACATTCCTGGAAAAGTTAATACCCAAATCGGAATTTAATCCGTTATTAAAATGATGATTTTAATGACTAAAATTAACGTTTAATCTATCGTCGATGCGAGTGGCAAGACGCTTGATCTGTTTATCGCTTAATCCGATCGGTAAAACTTGTAATATTTGTATAACATTTTTTTTAAGACTGTTTTTGCTGTCTGTAAGCACGATTCAAGATAGATTGGTCATATAAAATGGTGCTAATCTGTAGCGGCTTAGAGGAGCAACAAATCTAGTTGAGAAATGTTATTTATGGTCTCAACAAAACAAAAATTGTTATCCAGATTTTTTTAACAAACTTATTGTCTTAACTGTATTGAATGAATGACTGCTAAATCTGAAACGAAAACAGGTTTCCGGTAGAGTTACGTAAAATATATTTCTTTCAAAAACTCGTATTTTTGGCGAATAAGTTGACAGATTATAAGTTCACTTGCTTGAGGAAAACAAAGTGAGTCAAAGACAAAATTAAGTGGTGCTGAAAATGCAAGAGAAAAGTGGTACTGAATTCTTGAAAAATCTAAATGATCGTGAATCATGAGTACCTAAACATAAAAAGGTCCAGTGCAGTGAAAAAACAGTTTTTTTGTAGTTTCAACATTCTTTTTGAACATTCTGCAAGCATTGAGGTCCGAGTCAAGTTGGCAAATTCCTCCCCAAATTGGTTCTGTATTAAATATATCAACTTTTACAAGGAAATACCATTCATTATTGTCATTATCATAAATCTACTGCTTAAGTACGCCAACATTTTTTACATTTTGGAATCATGCCTCAATAATAGATTGGAGTAATGGATACCTTTGCTTAAGCTTAATAATTCCATTCCACACAATTGACACATTTTTCTTAATTTCTTTCCTAATTTAACAATAATAACTTGTTTATAAAATTATGTGATTAATGCCAAGTCTTGGATCAAATGCTATGTAAAAAATGTTTCTTCATTGACCAGTCACTTTCGCGAGTTATTCACAAGATTCGTTCTTGTTGCGCTAGATATTAAGGTTTAATCTTCATTTTTATGCTAATTTATACCAATTTTCTCTCGTGAGATTCATCTTCAAAGTTTTCTTGTTTTTGGCCATTCGCTGCTGAAAACCGTATACATTTTCATGCCTCTGCTTGAACAATTTTTTTTTAGTATTTTGCTCAGCCGGTCGCGATCTATCAATTACAAAAAGCAATTTAATTTGCCAGAAGAATTATATAATAATTTGGTTGTTTCATATAAAGGGGTAATATTTGTAAAGACGTTGACCTACCAGTTGAACAGTTGAAAACTTCCAGGAAATGAGAGGGCGAATATCGTCAAAAATAATGCACACAAAAAACAAAAATATCGCGGCAAGTGAGACGCAAACTTGAAAGTGTCGATTGTATCTCTTACGGAGCGCTTTTAATTAGATCACCATTAAAATTCTCCCCACAACGCATCAAAAAGGATTATCATGCCGAAGCGAATTCTAATTTTTATCCATATCTGAATCGAAAATTAATCCTTATTTAACCATCCATCTTCATAAGCTAAAATTGCTATTTAATCTGTTGTAGATACACAATACAAAGATTTTTGCCGATTGATTCCTAATCTGATCAACAGCTTTTTGAATGTTTACTCGAGCTTAAACTGAAACTTGATAAAGAAAATATTTGCCACTGATAATCTTCGAACTAATCTTGGAGCTTTATTTCGACAATATGTATACCAAATATTTAGTCAAGTGCGTTTTTCTCTATTTCTACAAGCTTAGCATTTTAAGGATATTCAATTTTTTCAACRATTTAATATACATTTAAACATGTGTAGGAGGAAACATGTTGAGTGAGTTTATTCTGATATTAATATTAATTATTTAGAAACATTTAGAATCATTATGTTAATGCATTCAAGGATTATTTCAAGTAAACTAAGGAGCGACGTGCAAAATTAAAGCACGCCCATTAGTTGCCTATAGATTGCTAAAAATTCGAAGATTTGCTGTTAAGATGATCGAACTGTGTTCACAAGAACGAGGCTAAAACGAAACTTTGGACTAATTTGAGGCATGAAATGCCTATATTTCAAATGCCTTAATAAGTTTTTTAAACATGAATAACAGTCAACTCATTGCATTGGTTGATAGAAACCATTTTCAAATAACTTTATTATTCTGGGCACGTTTTTCGCWAAAAATAAAATTATTTTACTAAAAAATATATTTGAAAACGTAAACTTTATCGAACTAGATTCTTATACCAAAACTGTGTGGTTTTGAGTGCAATTCAACCCGGTATGTTTTCCAAAGCCATGGTGTTCAGCCGTGACGATTTAAAAAATATATTTTAAAATTAACTTTAATGCCAAAATGCCTCCATTTTTATAACGTTTAATTAATATACGCTTATTTTTAATACCTACATCTAAATCGTGACATTTTATTAACCTTTTATGATTTTTTTGGAACTAATCATTTACCTTATCTATTTATTACAACTTTATTCTTTTTTCCAATTGGATTTGAGTTTTCTATCGAATTTAATTCGTTAAAATGCGTTGTGTGCGTTCAGAGCCAGTTAATTACAGCTCTAGTTTCGTATAATTGTTTTCCTAACAAGTGTTGAAAGATACTTTTCAGTGCGAGACTGTGCCAATAGTCGCGTGTTCAAATCTTTGTTACTTATTTAGCTTTTCTTTTATTCTCGTGCGTATTTCGCATTTTTGCTTCTTGTAATCAGAATAGGTTTAATTTATAATCGAAGCACTCAAGAACAATTTTCTTTTTGACAATGAAGTCTTTTATTATTAAATACATTTTGTTATATGACTTATTTACGCCCAGACCTCGTCTGATAGTCTGTTCATTTTTCAGCATATCAGCAGGTTTTTGAATGTTTTAGACTGACCTCAAAGGACCTTTTTCCTCAAACTTCTTAGACATTTTTCTTGACACCAAGTGGCAAATTTAGGATTTTTCTTGCTTTTAAAATATTTTCTGAGAGGTTTTTTCTTCTAGAGGATCCGGCAAGTTTTGACTTGATTCTTGTTTACCAATTAGATGATGTTGGTGACATATTAGTTAAGGAACTGCAACAGACTGCAAAATTCTAATGTGCTTGATTTTTTTTTTCTTTGATTTCCTTTTCAGGGGCTTTTTTCAGGTTCAATGAAATAAGTGAGTTCAAGTGACAAAACATGCGAACTTTTGCTCGAACCTACTAAAACAAAAAGAAAACAGTTTAAACCGGTTACATGAAAAAGTTTACTTTTCCTGCGGAAACTTCAGTCTTTCTTCACGCTAAGCCGCAAAAAAATATTTTTTTTACCTGTGATATTTGCTAATTATCAGCAAGTTTTCAAATTTTTAAACAACTATTTTAAAAGATGCTTCTGGCATTTATCGGT
>NW_026018508.1:13531805-13537726 GCF_020466585.1 Dendroctonus ponderosae
CAAGAAGAAATTCTACCGAACGACGGCCTAAAAACCCGAAAATTCCATTAGTTTCACGGAATGCCCTCGAAAGTCTATCTCTTTTGAGAATAGATGCGGTGTTCAATGCGACTTCTAATATTATTCTCATATTCTAATGCTTTGGGAATGTAAATGAGTAGAATACAAGGGGTTCTTTAAAACTTTTTCTTCCTTCTAACTTAATTTCTGCCTCATTTTGAGAACTGAATAATTTTGAAGTCTGAACATTAGGACCCGTTCAGACTGATGAGAACAGTGTAAGCGTTCAAGCAAACCACTTCTGAAGATGCAAGCCACTCGTGCTTGCGAAACGTCAGGAAGAAATTCTACCGAACGACGGCCTAAAAATCCGAAAAATCCATTCGTTTCACCGCATCTATTATTGAAACTTATCTTCTTTTAGACGAAACTATAAAATGTGTCTGTACACAACTTTATGTATGTTCTCAACTTTATTGTGGAACCAATCACCTTTAGGTAGATATACATAAATTTGATGTTCAAATACTATTGGCTTTGATGAACTCGGCCGTAATTCCATCAATTAAATAAGCATCATCCAGTTTGCTCTTCATGCTTTGTTGGTAGCATTGTTCTGCCTCGTGCAGCCGATTGAGTTTGAGATTGATCAAAGTCAAGTAGCCCCACACTTCAGCATGTCTGTTGTCTTTTATGTTGGCCTCATTCAAGCACTCTTCAGCACTAAATACGTCGTTTTGCTGGAAGTACAATTTTCCTACCATGAACCAAACGTGCGGCGTTTGATGGTATTTGCAGGCGGTGAGGAGCAATTTTCTCGCTAGCTGATCTTCGCCTAATTTGCTAAGCACATCAGCGCACTTTAGGTAGACCAAATGAATGTCCTCCGGCCGATCGAAAGATTCGATGACATGGAAGTATTGAGTTTTCGCTTTTTCCAAATTTCCCTTTCCGAAATTTGCATGGGCTGACAAAGACATTAACGCAAAATCAACACCTGGAAGTAACTGTTTTAGAGATTTTTACGTGTCTGGTAGCGTCCCCCAAAACGCAAGTATGTTCATCTAACGGGTTTGAGATTGGATTCAAAACTCCTTTTATTGCCTGAAAATGGCCGGACGCCTTGACTCATTACTGAGGTATTTCTCAAGACTATTTTTGACACCAAAAGGTCGTTATGTTGTTATAGCGAGTTTGTTCTAAGTTAAACTGCTGTTTTCAACAGTGCTTTTAAGAGTAGTACACAGCAACGGGTGGTCAAATAATCATATTGTTTACTACAGAAAAATGCTGATGTTTGTTTAACAATTAATTACGAATTGCTCATATCATCATGATCATGCGTATCTTCGCGACATGGAAGATCATATTATGACCTTTAATATCAAAAATAGTCCTGATAAAGACCCGAATAAAGGGTGGAAACATCGGCAATGATTAGAGAGTAAAGATCATTTTTAATCAAACCCCAATACCCGGTCATACTTGAGTAGACTTTTTTATGAGTAAAGCTTGAACTCACCCAGCGACTCTTTAGCTTCTTCTATATGTTCCAAAGCATGATCATAGTCCTCCCTATAATAACTTGCAATTGCCAGCAAGTAATTAACATATGGGTAATGCTTCGGAATGAGCACTTCTTCGGCCAAGGCCAGCTCGGCCCACGAAAGCAGCCTGAGCTTCAATAGAAGCATGGCGGTTTTGAAAAACACGGTTTTTGGAACATTTTGGCCGCTCCAAGCTAAGTCTTCAAAAGAAGTGATGTAATCGCGCGACACAATATGTTCTGATGACTTCCTGGCCATATCCATTGCCATTTCCATTCCTTCCACTCTTCCGCACTTTTGGTAAAACAGGTATAAAACGCACCAGCCCTCCGCCCATTTGGACTCCAGAATCATCAAATTTAAGAAGCAGGTTTCGGCTTCTTGGATTTGCTCTTTATCGGCCATTAAGGCACCAAAACAAAGTAGGGCATATTTATGCTTGCAGTCGATTGCTATGGCTTCTTTGAGGCACTCGAAGGCCTTTTCAGTGTTCTTCACTTCCAAGTTGTAGATTGCATAGTCAATCCAGAGATCTGGAGCTCGAACAAGGCAAATGCGCTCCAGAAAATATCGGTCGGCTTTGTCGAATAGCTTTAATTCGGTGGCTTCCTTGGCATTGAAGAAACTTTCGTCTTCAGGCAGTAGATTTTGCGGTTCTACTGGCTTCATCCCTGTACACACTAAGTTGTTTAAAATGCTGTGCATTTGGGAGGTGAGGTCGCAGAAAACTTCCGATATCAGATTCTGGTACTTTTTGTTGTTCCTGAAGTCGCTTTCTTCGCAGCTGTACTTGTTTGAGATCAGAAGAGCAGCTGAATTGGTAATAGAGCCCAAGTAGGCCTGGTAGACACCATTTTTCTCCAGATATTCCATGAAGTTTTCGAAATTCGGCCTTGCAGTTGCACTCATACTTTCACTGAATTCTATCCAGTTTCTATTCAAGTCGGCAATGATTTCCCTTATGGTCTGCTGGTACAGCTCATCTGCCACGTTTCTATTGAGAATAGTTTTGGAGGTTTGCATCGCCTTCGTTTGAAGTTCGTGAAGGTCCGCTTGTAGCTCCTCAATGTTTCTTTTCGGCTTGAAGGGTTTGAGAAGTTCAATTTCCACTAGTATAAAACACGGGTTTCCTTCCTCGTTGTAGACTTGAACGCTCGGCTCTGGAGCAGGAGGATCTTCTGGTTTGGGCGGCAGTTGATTGGCCAAATTCTTATCTTGCTTTTCAGCAGAACTTTTATCTTTTTTGGACGCCTTTTCCTTTTTTTCGCCTTTCTTCTTTTTCATGGTATCCAGTTTGGTTTTGGACGTTTTGCTTGTTCCAAGGTCCGATTTCGGTTTGGGCATGAAATATGAATCAGTCAAGCCGAAGTTGGCGGCTTCCTCAAAGGTGAAAGTTTTCACCGGAGCGGCCACCCTGACTTTGGAAACGCCAGGATAGAGAAGAGCTACAACATCCAGAACTGCCATTAAGTGAAGATAGGGGGGCAGTTTGGCGGGTTTGTTCCTGGAGTGACTTTCCTCATTGTCATCATCATCTAGAGCTTTCTGCTTTTTAGTTCTTGGAGTAACAAACAGCTCGAGCACAAGCCTCCGATGAGTAATTATATGAGCAGCAAAATGATTGTTGCTGTTTCTGAACAGGATGTTTCTCTTCAAGTAGTTGTACTCCAAGCGTGGGGCTCCTTCTCTGAAGCCGTCTTCAATGTTCAACTTTGCCTTATTTGTTACTTCTTTAAAGTCGTTCTCTATGAAATATTTGGTGGTATTTGCGTTGTATCCAATGTCTTGGACTCCTGGCCATCTTTTGGGGAGCCTGCTTGGTGGTGTTGCGTTTGTGACTTTCGGATTGGAAACAATCACCGGATACGCTTCGTTGTTCTGAAGAGGCAGAATAGCGCAAATTTTGCAATCCATCTCCGGCCCCATCAGCGCAGGAACATTGCAAATTGATTCCACCGTGAAGTTGAGAATGTTTTTGATATCGACTAGTAGAGGGGCTTTGTCTTTGATTTCAACTGTAACTGTTGCTTCCGGGAAGTTTTTACATGCACTTAGCATGTGGCAGGTTTGTTTGACTGGCTGAAGAAGCAAAGTTTCCGAGAAAGAAACTTCGGAATAAAATAGTGGGATCAGATCGATCACGCACATTCCGTAGATCTCTGACTTTATAGCGATAGCTTCCGATTTGCTTTTACTATCAGCTTTTGTGGATGCTTTCGAGGTTCTCGAAGGCTTGGATTTATCGGAAACTCTGCTGGTAGCGGATTTCGATCGGGACTTGCTTTTATCTCGGTCACTTTTTTCAGGTTTCACCTTTTTATCTGCAAGCATTATAAGGCCATAATTTATTTTAATCGGAACTTCCGTTAATTAGAATGCAAGCAATTCAACATTGGGCGGGTTTAATTTGTGGATATCCTGTAATTTGTCTTTATTTTTATGCCGATGCTTTTCATAAGATTTTCCGTGTTAGTGTCGCTGTAATAATGTGAATTTCCTCTCTTTCTCAATTTACCGGATGTTTTTTCTAGTTGATGAGCAATTTTTCCGATTTTGCTATATCGTACGAGAGTTACCTTTCTTTTTCTTCTTTCGCTCCTCGATTTGAACCGCAGGTTTTTCCCCAGTGAACGCTTCATACAAGCTAAACAAACTGTCAACTTCCTCAACTGCGATGGCATCTTTCGCTTCTTTGGCCTCTTGCAGTTGCTCATATAGAGCCGGATCTAAAGACCCTGATGATTGTATGACCGATACGAAAATCGGATTGGATGATAACTGATCCAACTGTTTGGGCGAATTCATATCTACGTTGATTTCAAACGTGTCCAACACTGGAATGTTTTCATCGTCAGTAACTGGAACTGGTTGAGTTTCCCCAATATCTACTTCCAGATATTTTAAACTTGCTTTTATGTCTGATATGGGGAAGAGCGGCATAATTTTTCGAAATTCGTTGATGGTGATAACAATAGTTCGCATATCGGGGGGATTTTCCAGGGATTCTCCGATGTGGGCTTCATTCTGACTGTTAACGGCTTCATCTGAAAGTTTGCTATTTTTGGGCGTTTTTTGGGTTTTATCGCTTGTCTTTGATGACATTATTTTAAAGTCGTTTTTGATTGACAATTATGAGCAACTTTGTACCGGAACAACGTTTTAGAACAACTGTTTTAAATCGTTTTCTAGATTGTCAGTACTTGGAAGTACTTTTGATATTTTTCCAAATGTACTGGAACCAAGCGTTTGGTGTGCAGTATAGTTTTTTTGTCAGTGAAACGACAATCTTTGTTCTTTTTTATTAGTAGCAGATGAATTTCAACACAACTTATTCTCATGTTCTGTAATCACATTTTTCTGTTATTTTATATTTCCCTGCTTTTTGACAAAAGTAATTTTTATTGCAAAATCAACTGTTCTGATAGAAAATTCAATAAGTTCTTTCGTCGATTTACTGTTTATTTTCAGAAGTTGTTCAAACCTTTTTCTCAGGGATTAATTGAATATTCGCCCCACAATCGTTGCCACAATGCAATTTATGAATCTATTTTCATCGACCATCAAGCGAAGTCGGTCCGAGTATTTGCAAAAATTCATTTTAATATTTGTTGAATTTTCAATGTCGAAACGTGCACTTAAATACTTTCACATACATTTGAGTCTGTAACTGCAAACAAGTGCCTGTGTAATCACCTTATTTGCACTCTTCTCGTATTCGGTTAATTAACTCCTGCTCAATTTATACCGGTGTTCAGTAATCCATTGGTTTAATGTGATCTTACATACGTGTTAGGAATGTAGGATTCCATACGATCTAAACACAATTTCCAACATTTTCAGAATCGACCGTCTTCTATAGATTGTCCAGATTTCAGATTTCTTCTTGGCCTGGTTCAGCAATTGTGATTGTTTTAAAAACAGAGCACTAGTTTGGAACCATCTATTTTCAGACCACATTTTCCAAAGCTCTCAAAAATCAGGCTTCCGTACGATCTAAACAAAATTTTCAACATTTTCAGGCTCAATTGTCTTCTATAGATTGTGCAAGTTTCAACTTTCTGCTTGTCCTAGTTGAGAAATTGTGATTTTTTTAAAAACAGAGCACTAGTTTGAAACCGTCTATTTTCAGACCACATTTTCCAAAGCTCTCAAAAATCAGGTTTCCATACCTTCTAAACAAAATTTTCAATATTTTTAGAATCAACTGTCTTCTATAGATTGTCCAGATTTCAGATTTCTGCTTGGCCTGGTTCAGAAATTGTGATTGTTTTAAAAACAGAGCACTAGTTTGGAACCATCTATTTTCAGACCACATTTTCCAAAGCTCTCAAAAATCAGGCTTCCGTACGATCTAAACAAAATTTTCAACATTTT
>NW_026018508.1:13538725-13540803 GCF_020466585.1 Dendroctonus ponderosae
TTTTTCAAATACTATACGAAGAAAAGCAATTTAAATTTAGGAGCAAATATAGCAGTAAAAACTATTGACACAAAGTAGGCATCTTTTCACTCCATTCGACACAATCAGAAATGTTTTTCTCTCGATCGAATTCATTTAAGTTTATTTTTGTCCTATTTTCCTTTATCATGTCTTCTTATGTGCACTGTCATACCAAACCATTTGGTATAAAAGAACATTTTATTCGCCTTTTCAAGCGTTCGTAATGGTTTATTTTGTCGTTCAATGACCAAATATGTCAATAAACAATGTCAAATAACATTGTTAATTATTGGAATAAATTCTGGTTCCGAACATTTACCTTTTTTTGAAAATATTATTCAGGAGACCAAGTGTTAAGTGGTGCACCTAACTTGTATTAAGTGGCACAAATCCGACGACATAAAATAGCTTTTAAAAGCTCGAGCTTTTATTAAACACACCTCTGAAGTGGTTGTAAATCGTTTATTATTAAGCCACCGTGTAGTGTGGCACAAGAGGTCCTTCAATGGTAGATTATGGGTTACATTGTTAAGCCCCCTTTTAAATGTCAGCCCATTATAACGAGGAGCAAAGGATTTGGGAGATTATAAAAAAAATTTAGATCTTTATTATAGTTCGAGGACCATGTTCATTTTCAGTTGTTCTCATTCGGTATTGGCATGTACATGCAAAGGCCGAGCAAGAAAAACGGCAAAACAGCCCAAATGCCATTGAATGTTTCATAAAAGAACTGATGAATAGATTTTATTTAAATCATCAAATTCATCTTGAAAATAATGAGTCAATCTCAATTTTTAAAGGTTAGTAATTGAATAATAAAGCTAAAGCATTTGCTTTTAGTCATTTCCAATAAAGTTTGCTTAATTTAAAAATAAATATTCCCGCTTAATTTATCAATCTATTTCATCCAGAACAGAAGCATCCCCTTCGGTTTGTAGATAGAGAGAAAATGTGAGCAAGGGAAGGCCGAGCCCCCCATCGAAAAAGGAAGTCAATAACAGTTAAAGAGACAGATCGTTTTGAAAAGTTATTATATCCGGAGCAATGATGATGGGCTTGAATACTGCCAGGACAATGCACTAGTTAGTGGATCATTTATCTATGAAAAATTGGGAAGAACCTCGGGATTTCGGGTGATAAATGCCTGGAATTATGGGGCCATTGTTAAGGACGACCGATTTCATTATTTATGAAACGCGGAAGACGTGTATTTTTGGTCGGTTTACTGGATTTACAACATTATCTTGTGGGAAATTGATTTTGCCGCATGAGCCATGACGGTTATCTTCTTTTGATAAATTCAGTTTTTTATTGTATAATTGGTGTTATTGTCACTGGCTTGTATAGATAGTACAACTGCGAACGTTATATGTCATGATTTTCTCGTTGTTATCAATTTCTCATTTATATTAACTGGCTTGGAAGTTAAAGCTCTTCTTTAAATGGCTCAAGATGTGTCAATCAAACTTGTATTTTTCACTGTTTTTTGAAATTCCATCCTTTCGTTTCTTCTCTTTCAGTTTTCCTCCTTCTTCAGGAACCCGGCGGATTCGCGTAAAATAAGGTAGCGTTTGCGCGCTGTTATATTTGAGTTTTCTAGTTTGAAATTTATTTTATTTGCTAACAAACATTTTTGCCCGTAAGATTCAATTTCCTAGTTTTTTTCCAAAGCATCACTACTGTTTCCAAGCGCTACCTTTTCTGATTTATTCTGCTCCCAAACTGTCGTTTTTACGTGAATTTAAGAAAATATTCGTCGATAATCTTGAAAATGCTTTGGCGACATTTTCTTGGCCAGAATCAAAAGTTTTTGAGCGCATACACAAATATTGTAATAATTTAAGCAAAATAAATATTTGAAGTCATCACTTCTTGGGTTTCCTGCTTTAATTAAGTTTTTGCGGCAAATATTTTGTTATTAGTTTTCAGTTTATCTGTTCGCAATGTTTCGTTTGTTACTTATTAAAAATTATATGCAACAAATGGTTCCCATGCATTTATTTTTTTGGTTACTTCTTTATTTGCCAAATCAATACAATATTTTCATACTCCTTTTG
>NW_026018508.1:13541802-13547272 GCF_020466585.1 Dendroctonus ponderosae
TTGATTATTCTGGTTTATTTTTCAATGCTCTTTTTTCACTTTTCATTGTCAGCATATATTTCTGTTTACGCTTTTTATGGCAACGCTGAAATGCGTGGACAATCAATTAAGTATCCAAAAATTGCCCCTCGAATTCGAGGAAATTGTAACTGGCGGTGTATTATTTCGAGGGAAAAATAATACTGAAGGAAATTCGGGCTTCTCGGAAAAGGGTCTACAGTTCCAAGAAAGGAGTGTAAATTGTGTTAAAGTGTGACTGTTGCATTAAAATTACTCACCCGCGACGGTCGGCGCTTGAGAAGCGACTTTGATGTAACTTTTCAGGTTTTGGAAGACCACATCCAAGCCAAAAATTTGCGGAAATCAGAATTTCAGAACAGTTAGGGTTCCAAAAAAAAAACGAAACTAAAATAATTGTCACACTTAGGGTTTTACCTCGAACTTTATGGCCTTCCACCCTTTTACTAGCTGTTATTTACTTCTATACATATTCATCGACTCCCGTAATGTAACCGAATACCCAGATTTGGTTTCTACAAATAAGCATCATAAAACTCCTCTCCAGGACCGAATTTTTCGGTTTTTATTTGAAAATTTAAATTAAAACATATTTTTTTGAATACTAATGATACTTTTGGAAATCCGTTCTGTTCGTATTAATTTTCCATATGAAAATAATGGAGTTTTGGGCTTTGTTAACTCACAAATTTATTTGCGAATAATATCAGAGCAAATTTCCACTCTTCCTCCAGCACTAGGAAAAGAGTTTTTTGAATATATTATTGAATTTTTGGTTGAAATATGAATTAATTTAGAAGAATTTGACTGTTTAGAGAAACAGTCCATTGGACATATTGCACGTAAAAATGGCAAAACAGATCTCTAAATGCAAATGTCTAAATGGAAACGCCACTTTTCTTCAATTGAATCATTTGGATTAACAAGTTAACTTGAAAACGGATTCTTATTTTTTAATTTTTGAAGTTTCATTCCTTAATTTATGATAAACAAAGTATGTTTAGTAACTTCTAGTTCTTGCTATTTCAACTATTCATAAGCAACTCACACAGCGAGTAAACTTTATTAAAAATAAATCGCAATCAAAACCTTGCTCTTGTCTTCTTGCTCAAATTTTTACTTATAAACCTTGCCATCAGCAATGCCTTGCCCTCAGCGTATGCATTTTAAACACGATTTTCCCACATAAAACTCGAAATAAGTTCATTTGGTTGACTGGTTTTTCGTCTTCCATGTACAGCTTTCAATTAGCTTCAATTTTGGAAATAGTAGAACAAAGTCCGCCTCTGAAGAAGAAGGTCCAAAACCCCACCTGTTAACCGTAATTCAGTGGAAGCTTTAGAAGCAAGAGAAGAAAAAGGACTAACTAACGTTCTATATTCAAAGGTTGAACTAATTGTTATGACCGCATAAATTTTAGGCGAAGAGTAAACACGTTTCAAAGAATCCTGTATGAAACCTTAAATTGACAAAGGAAGCCTCCACAGAACCAACAAATAAAACAATTCGGGAAAATATTGACTCGGCTTATACAAGTCAGAAATTATTTTGTAGCACCTCGTCTTGCGCTAGGATTTGAGCAGGATCATAATTGGCTTGGCAAACACAAGATACATTTCAAGAAAAGCTTTCTTTGTTACATATTTAACTACACATAAAACAATTCAGGCGAAGAAATGGTGATTGTTTAGAGGGATGCTCTGTGGTGATAATTTTTTTTGTACACCACAAATCATTTCTTTCCTGGGATTTATTACTTTCACTGTTTTCCTTTTACTTTGATGAATTAGCGTTGATTGTTCAATTGATATTTGGTAGACCGGTTTTTAATGCACTCCTCAAATGAATGGGGAAAAAGCAGATGTTTCGGTTTGATCTAAATCTTTTCAAATCGCCCTTTGTATACGTTTTAAAAATTTCCATTGTTTACTGCTCAAATATTAGAGCAACATTTAAAACTTTACAAACGCCTTTTGGTTATATACCGAGTTCAAAGGCTTTTCCAAACAACTTGAACCACTGTGCTAACTAGCTTTGGTGCGAAGTTGTCACGTTTTGGTTTGTGTTTTTAACAAAGTCAACATATTAATTATACGTTTCTAATCAGTTTTTCCAAGCAGCGGGTTGAAAAAGTGCCAATGAGAATAATTATAATTCGTGTTGGAGTTTCGGTAATGTAATCCGGTCATCTCATTATATCTAGCACGTGTGTACCTGCCCCAATTAAAATAGACACGTGCCTTTTACTAGTATTGGTTGATACCTATAATTATGCGCCATAAAGGTGCAGATAATAGTCAGATGTGAAAGCGGGGAAAATTTTGTTCCTCATCTGGTATAATGGCCTAACACATTTGCATTGAAAGGTGGAAAATATGAGGCGATAAAATGTATTTCCACTAGGCCTTATAGGTGAATATTAACAGCTATTCTTTAAGCTAGTAACAACGTAAATCATATTATTTAGAGACAACAGCGCCATAGTCAGATTTGAAATTCATACAAACTCATAATTGGTAAACATTATATTCTTTTAGGTCTTTGCTGTCTTGAAACTTTCAATTTGTTTTTCAGCGTGCGAAAACAAATTGAAGGTTTCAAGACAGCAAAGACCTAAAAGAATATAATGTTTACCAATTAAGAATGTAATGTTTACCAATTATGAGTTTGTATGAATTTTAAATCTGATGATGGCGCTGGTGGCTCGGCGAAACGTTATGAAATAAACGATATACAAATTTCATACAAACTCATAATTGGGAAATATTAGATTCTTTTAGGTCTTTGCTGTCTGGAAACCTCAAATTTGTTCGAATTATTGTCTGCATTTGCCTGCGTAGCAAATGTAGACAATAATTCGAACAAATTTGAGGTTTCCAGACAGCAAAGACCTAAAAGAATCTAATATTTCCCAATTATGAGTTTGTATGAATTTTAAATCGGATGATGGCGCTGTTGTCTCGCCGAAACGTTATGAAATAAACGATGTACAAATTTTAATTTCACACTTCGACTGAAACCCAGCAAGGAAAAGAAGATAATAATAATTATTTAATAAACGGTCCCAACCAGTGCTAGTTGGGCAAAGAAAACATCGCAGGATCTTTGTTATCCTGCAACTGCTCCCAACTTCATCTACGGTCAACTAAATCACTATCAGGTTCTTCGAATTAACACAAATTGCTCCCACAAGTTGGATCGTTCGAGTCGAGACATTTTGGTCCTTCGAGCCGGACCATTCTGGCTTTGCCAAACCCTGCACTTCTCATTTTCTAGATATACTACAGGGACAAAATTATTACTGCAGATTCTCGTATTTTTATTACACAGCCACAAGATTCAAGCTGGCCATCAATTTTTGGTGCATTTTTCACTGCTTGTTATACTTCTCATGTTCATTGTGTCTACAGAAGCTCGATGCTAAATGGAAATTTCTAATATGTTGATACTGCAACTGATTTGTTGATTCCCATTGTTCTGTCACGCACAACACTTTGCCCGTTTGATTCTCCATCAACATGTTGCATAAGGATAATAATAAGGCTCCGAACACGAGGAGAAAATATTTCGTCTAGAACCTCCTTATCTTTCTTTTCTTTTCAATTTTTCCTGCCCACTCTTGGTTTCGGTGTTCACTATTATTTCTCACTCGACACCTTATTTTAATTTAACAAGCGCTCTTCAACTTCAATGCAATTAGCTTTTTTATTGATGTAAAATACCATGATTGTTGTGTTCTCAACAATGCGCTTTATTTTCTTTATTTGTAACGTAGGCACAATAACTCCTACATGTTTGATGTCAGGGACTTATTACCCGTTATTCTATTTAGATTATGATATAACCTCATTAATTTTTAGCTTAAAGCTATTTGCAACAAATTCTGTTTTTCTAGGTGCTCTTAGCAACAGTAATTTCATTTATATTTTCACGAGTGTCTTCTTTCCTTCCAGTGCCTGATGACTGAACCAAATGAGCAAATGCAACTGAGGAAAATATCCACAGCGAGTTGGAACGAAAGAAAAAAATCTACAAGGTAAAGGTGTGTGCACAGCATTTCCGAGAAAATTGGGAGCAAGAAGTTGAATTTTTTTTGTTTTTTGTTTTCGTAAATATAGTCGCAAAAGGAAAAAAACCATTCAGCGTAATCCAGTTTACGCCTTCCATTATTTAACGAAGTATTATTCGTAAGATTTCTTCGATCTTGTGTAGAAATTGCAGTAAACTTGGTTTGGCTATTTTGTTGAAAAAACGAGCAATTATTAATGTTTCATTTTTTGTTTGTGTTGATGTTGGCGACAATTTAGTGAAGTGAAGCTAATTAATTATTTCGTTAATTTCATGAAAAAAATTAAGACAAACTAGCGCACTTTTCAGAAATATACCTGGCTTGGTGAGCTCTTTTGTTCCTCAAAGTCAAAATTCCGCATCCCATTAATGCTCAATTATGCAACAATTTCCATTGGCATGTAAATAAAAGATGCGTCAACATTTATCAATAAATGAAAAAAAATTAATAGTCCTGAAAAGGGCCGTAATGATGCTCCTATTTCCAATCCGAATGGGCCATAAATATTATCTGTCCCAAAGGCCGCTTAATCTTTTTTATGGGGATCTTATCGACAATCTAGCATTACATAACGCTTAACTAAAATTCATTTAAAACATCGCATTCCATATTGTCTTCTGCCATCGCCAGCATCAATCCTTCATTCGCCTCATACACACACACGCAAACAGCTGTCTGCCTGGCTGTAACCTGATACTTTTAAGAGATGTTGTCGGTCCTTTTTCATCTTTGGATGCTGCAAACTGGCCATTTCACTTGCACTTCCAGTGGAATATACAAACACCATTAAAATGTGCAGCGTTGAACACTGACAATGCCTATAAATAGACCATATACTTCTATATGGTTTTTAGAGGACTGTTATCGTCGTACAGCATCTCTATCTAGGACCCTCGACCGTGCTAAACGTCTGTTCTCATAGTGCTCATCGCATACACAGTGTGTCCGTTTATGGGCATTTATAACCATTTTTTCTTACAGAAATATATAGAAATACGTCGTTAGTGAGATCGAGGAGCTTCTGGTCTAGTTGCAATTAACTGCAAATGCTAATGTAAACTTGCTCGTGCTCGTATGGGGCGTTTGTCTTTATACCAGTTTTTATGGCCAAAAAAGCTAGAGTTACATTATGAGAAACACCATTTGATTATCGGCAATTGCTCAAGTGGTGGATCAGGGGCGGATCCAGCTTTAAAGTCAGGGGGGGGGGTTATGTAGGAAAAATACAGTCTTCTGTTGTTTATGAAATTAGAAAAACGATCGTCGTTTTGTGCAAGGGTGGCGCAAAATTATTGCAAAATTTCATGTTTCCCGTCCCGTTTTGCATGTTTCTCGGAAGCAAAATGAGCAAGAACGCTCGTTTTTACATCATTCCAGAGATAA
>NW_026018508.1:13548084-13552806 GCF_020466585.1 Dendroctonus ponderosae
TGAGGAAATTCGAGTAGTTTTGACCCAGAAAGCGAAATTTGAATATCAAACACTTAGGTTCAAGATTATGCCAAAATTTCATGTTTTCCGTCCCCACCCCCCCTGGACCCGCCCTTGTAGTGGATCGAGATAATAAAATAATAAAGGTTTCTCAACAAGCATGAGTCGATATATTTTTTTCATAACAATTCTTTAATTAGTCCATCGGGTTTAAACTATAGAAACTATAGCAAATCGAGCCCAATGCAACCTTACTCTAAACTCTTTAACTCGAAAAATGCTAAGCTATCTCTCTGCTCCTTCCTCTATCTGCAATTCACCATCAATGCTACTGGCGCTTCCCATGCATTAAGAGCGAAAGACACGCACCAAATGTCTCATCGGTAGCAACGAAAGTTCAATTCTTTCCTTGAAATTTGGTATTGTTCAAAGCTTCAAAGCCGTCCCGGATATTTATTTTTGACTACCAGATCCTAAGATTCTTGAACTCTGGTTTCCTGTGTGTTCTTGGTGCTCTTTATCCCAAGTTCAATAGATTCTTATGCTGCTTTATTGAAATGCTTTTAATTCAACAACTAAAATAAGAACAATTTATTGTGCGATTGTAGTTTGATGTTTTGATGTTCTTCGCTCTGATCTGCGGACAATTTTTCAAGTATTGATTTTGGTCTGATTGTCTACAAACTTTCTAGTGTTTCCATTGAGTCTGTAAATATTCCCTAATTGTTTGCTTTACAAGTTGCTGAGAAACTCTTTGACTTTTCACCTCGTTTGTATTGTTTCGATTTCCTTGCATTTTCTACGGTGTTTTCTTTACCTTCTTATATTTTTGCTCGACTAACACTATTTGCTCTGTAGTTGAGTTGTACATGATTGCGGCGGAATAATGTTTCGTTTTGTTGAATATTTTATTTATTGAATTATATTTATTTTGATGAAATTTAATTAAGGTGCATGTTTCTTTGATCTAAAAACGTAATTAATAAAATTCTTTGTTTTTATGTATGATTGGTGTTCTTTAATTCTTTTACTTGATGATCTTGAGGTTTGCCATGTTTCAATTTTATTGCATTCATATTAATTGCCCAACGATTTTTTCATTTTAAATTCTGTCAGGTTTGATTTTTGATCATTTCTAATTTCAACACGACGTCATTTTTTCAAAAAATCGATTCCCACTCTTGAGAAAATTTTGGCCAACAATCAAAATTTCACATGCGTGATTTTTTAGCTTAATCGATTCCTTTCGACGCAAGAAGGTCACAAATATGCATTTATAAAGCGTTTGGGTCGATAATAAGGAAGAAATCGTCGGCTAAAGATCGTGAACGCTCAAAAATCCCTTAAAATGTGCCGAAAATGTCGATTATTTCGGATCTGAAACTTCTACCATGTTTTTCAAGGAGTTTGATGCATTCCTCGCGTCCGTGAGATAAAAATTATGTAAAATTTAGGACATTTTGAGAAAATTTTAATTAAAAAAAAAAATCGACCTCCACCCTTAGAAAAATGTCGACCAAAAATCAAAATTTTACATGCGTGTTTTTTGAGCTCAATCGATTCCTTTCGATGTAAGAAGGTCACAAATATGCATTACTAAAGCGGTGGGTCACGAATAAGGAAGAAATCGTCGGCTAAAGATCGTGAACGCTCAAAAAACGCTTAAGATGTGCCGAAAATATATATTATTTCGGATGAAACTTCTACCATGTTTTTCAATGAGTTCGATGCATTTCTTACTTCCGTGAGTTCAAAATGATGTAAAATTTAAGACATTTTGAGAAAATTTAAATTAAAAAAAAAAATCGACCTCCATCCTTAGAAAAATTTCGACCAAAAATCAAAATTTCACATGCGCGTTTTTTGAGTTCAATCGATTCCTCTCGATGTAAGAAGGTCACAAATATGCATTTATGAAGCGTTTGGGTCAATAATAAGGAAGAAATCGTCGGCTAAAGAACGTGAACGCTCAAAAATCCATTAAAATGTGCCGAAAATGTCGATTATTTCGGATCTGAAACTGCTACCATGTTTTTTAATGAGTTCGATGCATTTCTCACTGCCGTGAGTTGAAAATGATGTGAAATTTAAGACATTTTAAGAAAATTATAATTTTTTCAAAAAATCGACCTTCACCCTTGGAAAAATTTCAATCAAAAATCAAAATTTTACATGCGGGTTTTTTGAGCTCAATCGATTCCTTTCGACATAAGAAGATCACAAATATGAATTTATAAGGTGTTTGGCTCAATAATAATTCCGATTCACTTTGTCCGTGATTCTTACTAGGGGCTTCTTAATAGAGGATTTTAAATGTGTGCTTTCGTAATGCGTAAATTCGTTTTTAATTTTTTCAGATTGTTGTAAATGTGCATTTTTTCCTAGTATTTGAAACAATATTTATTGTTACGGTAGCTTTTGAATAATTCTTGAATGTTTGCCTCCCCGCAATGATTTCCATGATTTCATTGGAGGTGTGTGATTTTTTTATTGGCTACTTTAAACTACTTTTTATGACTAAGTGAACAATTCTTCTTCTATTTACGTTTTATATATTTTGCCAATTGTCCAATCTATCTACATTTATTCTTTCATATTCTTGATTTGGGCTTTCATTGAATACTTTGGTAATCATCTTCCTTGTATTAAATACCAGTGACTACCTGTTTTGAATCGACTCCGACCAATCCAGGATAGCTTCTAGGTATTTTCATCGTTTATTCTTTTCTCCCGGTTGATATTTCTCATGAGAAACATAAATATCTATTCGACGATGTTTACGAGTTCTGTTTCTAGTTCTGAAAGGACCGTAAAACCTCAACTATAAAAATTGGATTCTTATCTCTGGACCTGATCCTGGGTAGAAAATAAAGCATCCGATCCAATATTCTCTTTGGATTGTGACTGGAACTTTAAATGACTTAATGGATGTTGAAAATTCTAGCTTAAAAAGTACTATCCAAGACCGAAATCTTGCCGAAAATCTGCGATGATTAATGCATTTCTTCGATGGTTGTTTAGCACCATGGGATTCCCATTATTATAATTTAAACACCGAATTCACGGCCGGGGTTAGTCGGTGATAGATCAGCTCGGCTCACATCAGGCAGGATAATGTTTTAAATTATAGTGTTAATTGAATATCACGGCTGCCATATTTCATCGGGGAAATCGTTAGCCACCCTGTCGGCAAATTGACCATTGGTTTGCGAATGCGGCCAGTGGTGTTGCAATTTTGCGCCACTTTTACTAGACTTTTTTGACCGAATAACGTCAACCATTCCAGTGCATTTGTTCGGAAAGATTGCAAGGTGTTCAGTGTTTTCCAATTAGTTTCAACAGATCGATGAACGCCTCTGAAATTATATGGTTAGCGTATCTCAACAGTAATTTGTCAGATTTATCATCCACCTTCATCTTCGAAATAGTATGCTAGAATTTAATAAATATTTAAATTGTTTCTTTGGTGTTATCTACGGTAATTAATTATAAGATAAGATATAAGTAATGGTGGCGAAACTTTAACTACTTTTATTGTTACAGGGCTTCCAACTGGTAGGTTTCTTTGTGGTGGTTTACATTAGATAATATGCTGCATGCAGATGTATTTTTTAAATTCCTGCTGATTGCTTTGATTCGCTTGCTTGGTTGGTCGAATAAGATGTTTGATTTTGAACGGTTCAGAACACGGTCTGATTTAGTAGTTAAATGAGACATTGGCGGTGAGATCAGAAAACTGAGCCGCTAGTTGCATCTAACGACCCGTTGGACAAACTGTCAAAACTAATAAAATAAAAACTCAAATTCGGACCGCCCACCTTTATCGATGGAGGCCAGCTCGGTTTTACCTGGAATTTTAATTTTAATGTGCACGCGTCGTTAACTAAAAGCTTTAATTTAACGCCTGATCGGCTACGTGTTTACCGGGGGTCCAAAGCAAACATTGGGGCACCATAATTTTGTCATAATAAGAAAAAAATTAATTAGTCAGCTGTTGTGCGTATGCATTGTTCAATTGGTGTCGGCAGAATCTCATTTTTCGTTAACTATAAAGAGAAGCAACATTTCTACGGATTTTTCCTAAACATGATTCTCGCCTCTTGAAAATTACCCTCTGAGCCTAACCAGTAGACAGACGTTGATTTAAATTGTTCTAATGCACGCAAATGCATACGAAAAATGCACGTTTTCCTCGTTTTTATTAGGAAATGTATTTAAAAAGACAAAAATTGAAGCAACCAACCTTTTCCTGTCGTTTCAACAAATTTTTTCATAACTTAACAATTATTTGGCAGAACATTAATTTCTAAGGTGTCTGGCATATACTATTTAAAAAATGTAAACGTATTATACACATATTAATTAAGCTCCCAAATCCAAAATATAGAAGTTACCGTCGGTCAACAAACGTAACCGCTGAAAAACCGTGTAAAATGAGCCAAAAGTGTTCTTATCGATCTAAAACTTTTAGCACATTTCAATTTATAAGCCTATAAGAGAGACTAGATATTTTCCGAAAAAACCCCTTATAGATTTTACGGTCAAAAATCAAGATTTCACATGTCTGTTTTTCAGCCAAATAAATTGGTTTTGACTTAAAAAGCTGCTCTCCAGTGCGCATATATCAAATACAGTTTTTGCGATCTCAGCTTCTAAAAAATGAAGATGAAAAATCGCTGCATTCCATTCGAGCCAGAGAATTCGTTTTGGCATCGTTGGATA
>NW_026018508.1:13553805-13557409 GCF_020466585.1 Dendroctonus ponderosae
CAGTTTTCTCAAAAAATGCTTGAATTCAAGAAGTTTTAGATTTGCGTGGTATTTTTTTGAGTTGCAAAATCCACTTGAACATGACGCTGCTTTTTTCGTTTCTCAAGAGCCATTCGAGCCAGATAATTCGTTTTGGCATCGTTGGATAGAGAATTGAATGGGGGGGGGGTCATAACCCTCCATGACCCCCCTTTGGATCCGCCCTTGCTTCCTGGTAAGAAAACTGATGTAGAATTTAAAGCGTTTTAATATTTGATGGTTTTTTGAGAAAAAGAGATGATAAACCAAAATTTTGCATCTGAAGAGTTTAAAGGTCCTTTTGCATGAGTTTGCTGAAGTACAGGATTACATGCAATGAAAATTATATACAATTCGAAGTATTTACACATATATTATATGGAAAAATCGACCCTTACTACCGATAAAAATGAAAATTTCACATACCTATTTTTCGAGTTCAATGAATTGTTTTCTACGTTAGAAGCTTTTGTAGAGCGTTTAGCTCCACATAATAAGGAATATCTATCGCCTAAAGATCGCAATATCTTAGAAGTACCTTTAAATGAGATTTAGGAATGTTTTCCGGGCTTTAAATGGTCCGAAAATGTCGATTAGTTCGCATCTGAAGCTTCTGATGAGTGAGCTTTTATATAACTCGCTTTCCTGTAAGCTCCCTAATATAAATAGGGTGAACTGTTTAAGTTCAATTTTTCACATCCTTTTCATTCGTTAAAATGAAAGTACCTCGTTACCCAGACCCAATTTATGGCTGATTAATAAACAATAACATGGATTTTTAAGTAAAAATTAATGACCGAATGGCCATTCCGGCGCAGTTGTTTTCAACGATTTTTAGATGCCTTTAAGCGTAAAATCATAAAAACGTTTATCAAGGCCTCATTACACACTCCCTACTTAACCACGCGAATAAATTGCATTTAAAGTTAAACCGCGTAACGTAGAGCGCAACCCTTGGTCGAGCAAATTGACCAGCTGAAACAAACCATCCCGATGATGGTCTGAAGCTTATCGGTTTATGTACTTAATTAGAACAAGATCCCATCAACTACCTATTTCGTGCGATATATTGGTTGTAAATTTCAGACACCGTAAACTTTTGATGGTATTCGTTAAGCGAGCCAAGGAAAAAAAACGAAAAGGGCTGATAAACAGCATGTGTGTGGGTATGTAATGGGAAATAAATTAAAGTAGTCAGTAATAATCTGGTTCGGGATAATTGCAAATTATTTGAAAGGTGCAATGCTCCGGAGTAATTAGGATAGATTGTGTGTCCAGGTAATTTATTGCTGTTAAACTACGCGAAGACTTACCTGAACCGTACCGTAGCAAAGTATTCTGCGAAATTTTATTCCTAAACGTATGAAGCAAATGGAGAAAATCGTGTTTATAACATTAAGCTTATTACAAAAACAGGGTGAAACATATAGTAGAAAACGCACATGTATTGTATTGATATTATTTAATATAAAAGTAAACTAAAATTGAACACAATAAAAAGCAGGGAAGTAGTAAGAAAGTCTATTAGTGGACATCTTTTCTTCGTGTATTGGGTTAAGTTATGTAACACGAAGTTTTGTAACCTACAGAACGCCAACTTTGTATCTAACAAATCTAATTAAGTGCAGAGGATTTGGCTTGAAGTTTCTGTTAGAAAACATATTTTTAAGCGCTGCTGTTCGCTAATATTAGGTTTCTATCTCGGACAATTTGTAAAGAAGAAAAAAATGGGCGACTTGCAATACGCCATTGTTTTGGTCCTGATCATGGGACGAAAACATTGAAGATCCAGGAATCTGGAAAACAAAGATAATATTGCACAGAAATTATACCAGTATTCTAATTTAATTACGAGAGCAAAGAATTTAAAGTACATTAAAATTTGTATTTGTATCATATTTTAATAACGCTTTAATAAATGAGTTATAACTCAATAGCCGATGAGTCAAAACTAACTAACTCAGGGAGCGGCAACAACTCAAACGCGCAACTCAACACAGTGTTACTCAGGCCTAACCAAAAACAGTATCTAGATTTTATAAATTAAACATAAGTTTTTTTGGTAATTTATAAAGTGTATTTATTTTTAAAATTTTTGCAGCTGCATTGAAAATGTATATTGTATGATGATTTCGTTTGAGGCGAAGGCAGAAAAAGCACCAAATGTGTCTTGTCGTTGGGCAACTTTTCGACTTTTTGATCCTTTATTGATGCAATACGAGTATATTATAGAAACAGTGTTATCTAGAAAAAATAGCAAAAGACGGCCAATTGCCAGTTTGAAAAAAATAGTGTTTTTAACGATGTAACTATTGTGCTCGTCGGTTTTCGTTACTGGAACTTATAATGAACCCATATGTAAATCATTTCTTTATGTACGAACATCTGGTACTTAGAGGAATGTATTAAAAATCAATTTAAAGTCTTCGAACGTCCGATATAAATCATCTGAAATAGTCCAAACAGAACATATTAGGATCCCACAAAAATTTAATTTTATTACTCTGAAAATTTACTGCCCAGGTTGAGCTGCCCATAATGTATGGCCTCATGTTTACCAGATAAAATCACTACATAATTTATAAGGAAATAAAGGGTGTAAATAACCTCCACAATAACCACCCGCTGGGCACGAAACACACTAAATAAAACACCTAAAAATTCTTGACAAATTTGTGTCCAGAGAGCTGTTGCCTGATTTTAATCTATTATTCTTCATCGTTTACTTTTTACCTTACGTCGAGGAGCTTTATGCTTACTCAGGCCGGTTGAAGAACGATGGCTTCATAGCACGTGAAGATTTCGTTGAGGAAACTCTTCGGGGATAACATGACACTATCATGTTCTTTTTTCGAGAATTAGTAGCTTTAGATGAGTAGGATATCCCTATTACTGGAAAGCAGCCTCGCTAGAATTTATGGCTCGTTCATTGGGTCTGATGGGAAATGCAAAAGCCAATAACTGCTTCATGTTACTGCCAATTACCAGCTATACTCTTGATTTAAGTCGGCAAATGTTATGCTCCACAGATATGTCGTAAAAGCGGATTTATGAATTACCAACCAATTTTGCGTTTTCATCAAGCATATAAGTATACACGTAGGTACCCATCACGAATTTGAATTCTTATACCCATGTGGGCGTTTAAAGGTGGCGGTGTAAATAACAGCGAACATCGACGCTCAGGTAGATACAGCCGAAAGAGGTGTTGTGCTCTTCGGCTATCAACAATCTATAACAACCTATAATGAGTAGCCGCTGAAGCGAATTGATTATGATTAATGAAAGACAGCTCGGTAACGTACCAGTCTGACTGGAAGCAACGCGAACGTGTCAAAAGCCTTTCGATTTTCTTCAAAATCCTCAAACGTTCCGAATAACAATCGGCCGTCGTTCGGTAGAATTTCTTCCTGACGTTTCGTAAGCACGAGTGGCTTGCATCTTCAGAAGTGGTTTGCTTGAACGCTTACACTGTTCTCATCAGAACCCGATCAGTTCTGCGGAAGAACTGAACGGGTTCTGATGAGAACAGTGTAAGCGTTCAAGCAAACCACTTCTGAAGATGCAAGCCACTCGTGCTTGCGAA
>NW_026018508.1:13558408-13566724 GCF_020466585.1 Dendroctonus ponderosae
TTTTCAACTTGAAACACCTGTGGTCTTGGGATGGTGTATGCATGTTGCATACTCTGCATGACATTTGCGCTTCTTAAAAAGATCGTGTTTTACGTGTGACAACATCGCAAAAGTAGATAAGTAGGCCATTAAAACGATTATGAGACTGAACTTGTAACAAAGGTATAATTTACAAATTGTAAGTAAACTTGAAAATAGGATCAATAGTTGTTGATGAACCTACGTAATTCCTTAAAAACGCATTTCGGTTATTTTTAAATAAAAATACTAAAAAATATATAATGACAGTGGCAAGTTCAAAGTGTCACATTTACTTTGTCGCACACTGTGCGGCAAAGTCCGTGCGTAAAAGTAAAACAAATGAACGCTAAAGAAAAGTGCTTTTTGATCATCGCTTCTGTTGGCAAAATGGCACTTTTTGATTCATTCGAATAAAAAAGTGTTTTTAAGCTAGACAAAGCAACTTATGCGCCAAAGTCAAGCAAACCTGACTAATGATTAGTGGCTTTCCTCCATAGTGCCTGTTCCTTGTGCGGTAAATTGAGGAAAATTTGAAACTACCGCGATCAAAATAGCAATCTCAGGAAAGTTTTAAAGTTACTGAAACCACTAAGCAATCAATAAATTACGGGCGCAACCAAATTACATTTTATGCATTATTGGGGCCAATTTTAGCAAATGACTAGACAATATTCAGACTTTTATTTAATCTAGTTGTTGATGTCGCAAATAAAAAGGCAAAATTGTTATCGTGTTTGGCTCGCATAAAGAATAGACGGGAAAATAATTTGGAAAATGAAATTTTAAATTATATGGCAACGGGAATTGCCTGCGCAAAAAAAACCCGAATGCAAATGCGCGGGATTAAAGATGGCTATCTTATGCCGACTCATAACGAAAAGTTTAATAAGAAAACAGTTTATTCGGTATTAGTGGGCTGAAAAGACTTAACGTTATGTTTCTAAGTGCCGGAGAACACGAATGCCTTTTGAATGCGAGCCATTTCACTTTTGTCATGTTTATTAAATGTGGAAAAAAAGGACGTAAAGCAATTTAAGCGTTAAGAAAATTTAAATACATTTTGAGGCATGGTTTGCAAATATATCAAGGAAAAGCCGAATTCGGCTCGTGAGTTGATGTTTATTGTCTGCAAAAAACTGTCTAATTTTTTAAAAGCAATTTAACCCAATTATCGGAAAGATTTTTGGAATAAGAAAAATTATTTGTCCGCTCAAGCCGCGAAAAACTGCTTTTCATCTAGAATTTTCGGACAACGAAAGACTCTTCAGTTGTATCTCCATGCTCTGTTGGAATTAATCAGTTCATAGCTCATTTACACCTGAAAATCACCAAAAGACTTTTTCTACCTAAATATTAAATCACGGGACACCTTGTATATACTCATGAATTTAATTTGCATTTTTTATAATCTGAATAATATGATGCACTTAATGGCAAATGAGAAGCAAAGGAAATACAATTTCTATAAAAACCTTTTCATTAGATACAATGTAACGAAACAACATAATTTCGAGTAAATAATCTTCACTTAGTTGCTTATTATGTGTAACATATTTAAAATTAAATGAAAAAACACCAATTTTGTATACATTTTTATTATACCTGTGGATGGAATTCGCGCAGCTAAATCCATATATTATTAACACGGTCGATCAGGCAAGAATTGCCGTAATTTCCGTCTGTGCGATTCTTCAATCAGACTTCGATTAATTTGAAATCGGCCGAAAAGAATTAGAAAGGTGCGGCCCTACGTTACGCTGCTATCGGTGTAAATTTAAAGAAAACAGTATAATTAATTTGAAGGCGAATAACGAGAAGCACGATCTATCTCTTGAGTGGATCACTTCCTTCCAAACCACCTCATAAGAGAGCAGTACCTTCTTTCAGGCAGAGATGGATTCAAACTGATTTTTTATCAGCATTCATATATTTCATTTATTTATTTCCACTTTCTCGGCACATAGGCGTGCATAATATTATTTTTACAGTTTCTTGATTCAATTGCTTTGCACTTTCATTTAATTAGATTTCGTTTTGAACTGAAGTTTTTGAACAAAAAGATGGTCGTATTTGTAATAAAAATGCTTTATTTATTTTTAACTGGCAAATAATGCTAAATATTAGTTGAGATTTGAGATGTTCCGAGCATGTATTTCAAATCGGGCCTTTCAAACCTATAATTTCTTAAAATATGTTGTTTTGGCCTAAATTATATGAAGAGGCATACAGAATTTTACTAGCGCATTAATTAGAATGCAAAATATTTTCATTTCTTATATCCTGCCTAAATTATCAGCTCGTTCGAAAACTGATTCCCTTCAGAGGCTTTCTGGCGTTTATAATTTTTTGAGCAACAAAATTATTAATTATTCTGTTGTCCCCAAGAAACCACATTTCGTCTCTAACTTCGCTTGGTCACACGTGGCCAAAATAGAAAATACAGTTTTTCTATTTATTTTTAGGAATTTCAGAGAATCAGAAAGACTAATTTGGCCAAATCTGATTTTCTACTTTAACGTCTATACTCTATCGAGTGTCGAAATAAAAACAATATTGTTTCATTTTTAGCTATTCAACTTAGCCGGTATGCAGATTCTTCAAGGGAATAAATAAATAATATTATTACATGATAATTTTCTAGTCAGTTCCTGTACGCCCCGTTGAAACAATCTTGATAAGTATTGTACGTGATTTTACACCGATAGCACTAAAATTGATACCATGATGATCCGTTCCGATCTCTTAAGATTTACCGGCTATACCGTATTCCATTACTTGTTAACATCATTAAAAATGGCAACCATATTATTAGCCACAATATGCTTATCAAAAAATATTGAACGGCAATCTGTGAAATACGAGATTGTATAATCACCCTGTGCCTATATTAATAGTAGAGGTAGTTCTTGTGTTGCGGCTTTCCAATATATATCCTGATACAGTGGCCACGCCCCCTTATTACAATATTTTGCCTCTCGAATCTTCCTCGCGAAATAACACGGCTTCTAAATAATATTTCATATAAAATATGTCGGTAAATATTTCATGCTCGCATTGTTCGTTTACTTGTGCAGTTTAATGTTTGGTTTTGCCTGGAACATGTTATTAAATTCACGGTTTCCATTAAGATCTCAAAACAACCGTTAATTATTATGCGGAAATTATAAATGACTCTTCGAAAGGAATCGATAATTGATGTTGACTATTCAATTTAAATGCCTTTTTTGTTATTGATCGGAACGGAAAGCGGATAGGATTATACCGGATGGATTTTATTTTTCTCACCCAAATATATTTCCCAGCTCGAGAAAATTACGATATTGGTGAATGTTACATAACATGCGATATAAATGCTGTGTCATCCACGAATTTCTATTTTCAAGGGTATTTGGATCTTTCCGTACGAATCAGAAGATGAACTACGACTTAATATACTGAGTCTAAATATGATACCTGAGCATTTAGCGGATCTTTTGAAGAAAATCGCTGGTAATTTGGCAATTTGATAAACGAAAAAATCTTCACCAGCACCCCAAACGTTAACAAATTGTTACTAAAAATCGTTTGATAACAATATTTGATTGAATATTTTCATACACCTGAAGGATAATAAATCTAGGAAAAAAGACGAAAGCCTAAACGATTCGAACAGATAAAGCCCGATTTAAAAAGATAAATGAATAAGTATGTGGTGTGGCCAGATAATGAGGTGGACGATTGGCACCTTTCGTTATGTGGGAAATTGATTACAAAGCCAACAACATCCAATCCATTCTGACCAACTGATTTATGGGTTTCTTATGGTAATTTTGTATATTTTAGATTCAATGGTTAGGAACCGCCCAATCAAACGCAACGGAGATAATGATAATAGTAGTAAATGACGGAAACTTGAAAAGCTCCTTTGAAATATGTATTTTACATAGGAAGTGTTTTAATGCGACAAGTTGTAAACACCCTAAAGATAAATCTTATTGATTAATGGAATGCCCACAACGTGCCTAAAATGAGACGCTATCAGTCGAGATGCAAACTATTACATATACAAAATGATTATTTCAATAAAACGTATTATTTAGAATTTTCAAACTTTTCTATTTCATTAGAATATCAGCAGTTTCGACTGAGATCATTTTGGATCTTTTACTGCAATTTATATTTCGAGTTATTTAAGTTATATAATTTATGTTCAGGTTTCTAGGTGACCCTGAAGTTAATTATGATGGGTGTGGATCGGTCAATAGATAGTGGCAAAAAAACGACTATTTGTTTTAGGCCAACGTTTCGGCTTTATTTATCCATCATCGGGCTCAATGATTTAGTGCCAATGAAATGCCAATGAAATAGTCGTTGTTTTTTCTGCTACTATCTATTGACCGATCAACACGCATCACTAATTATATAATTTATATTGTAAATTAGTTCATGAAACTTTCTGATTTAAGTCATTAGTTTGCTCCTCTTCCAGTCGTAGTGCAGTTAACTTTAAATTGTCTGAAATAAATGCAAATTGGGCAACAAGAGAAAAATAATCCGTACTTATACGTTTGACGTTTTTAATATTGATCGAAAACACATTTTCAACAAAAGTTACTATTAGTTTAAAGCTATTTTGATTCAAATTGCTTCTAAGGGCTTTCCACTGCGGCTAAACTGAAAAACCAAACATTAAATCATCCTTTAACTACTTTAGCGTCCAAAGCGGAAATTATAAAGCAAATTGAATGTACATAACTGAAACCTTACTTTGAGTTATATAACTGAAGATTTCCAGTTTTAAAGTTTTGGAACCAACTCTGCACTGTTTGGCAAATGCGCTTTTTTTAAATTTTAGGTTGATGCAAAATATTTATTTTTGTTCAATTTTTTAAAATTAACAAAGGCGGCAAACGTGTCACTATCTAAATAAAATTACAAATCAATTATCGTTCAAATGTTGATATATTTTATACATAGTTTAATCGGTATCTGAATAACATGGCGAATGCGCTTAGCGCACAATGACTACCACCTAATCACATTATTGATTATTTTATCCATTCATGTAATTTTTTGATTGTCTATTAGAGAAACATACAAACATGCGATAATATATGGCTATTTCGCGGACTATTATTTGTACCGACGCAATAGTTAAAAATTATCTCCGCTTACCGATCAGAGTTAAGAAAGCATAGAAATAAATTCGTAGAACTCAATGTTTCGTTTTTTGGCAAGTTTTAATTTTTATCGTTAATTAAAAAAATTTGGAGTTTAAAAACTAATGACGCTCAAAAACATTGAAATATTGAAAATTTAATCGAATCAAATCAATGCATCAAAAAATCAATCAACTTGAATTTTGAAGTAAGTTTCCCAAAAAACATTAAATCTGTGTACGTATGTGTGTGTATTCAAGGCAATTAGAATTTTTTAAATTAGTGACATGCGTTTCAAAAGATGAAATTATTTTCTGATCTTATAAAAATGATGATTAAGCGTCATAATGATTCGGCTACGATTAGCAAGCGGCCTATTTTACGCTCTATAAACAATATAACTTCCCTTTGTTGATTCTAGCTACTATTTACTCACACCCGGAGCTTATGAGGATATCGATTTTTAAACAATGTAAAATCAGACGCATATTAGCCCATAATTCAACAGTTTATATGAGTTTTCTGAAGCGTGCCCTCACAATAAAACTTTTTAAAGATAATTTAGAATTGAATTATTAGCGAGCTGATAAATATATCAGATTGAATTACTATTCATTTGCATTGTTGAAATCGAGAACATGTAAGTAGTTAGAGTTAAAACTTAAAACTTAAAAAAGCATATTATTTATGCATTTAGTAATCTTTATAGGCGTTATAATTAGGCGAAAAATTGGAGAGACACTTTGATTTTGTATTATTTCTGATGAGTGTGAGACGCAAATGTTCAAATTTACCCAAATTTAAAGTCGCGATTTGCCATAATTTTGTTAGAGTTTTGTTAGTTAATAGAAGATAAACGAGATTCAAGTGTGTCCCATATTTATTGCTAATATTTCAAGCGAAAATTGATTGATTGTACGCAACCGTTATTTTATCTAAAAGTGTCTGCACTTTCTATACGCTCTCTAATTATGGGGGATATTTTTTGTACAGACTGCGGACAAAATCGATTTTGTTAATGGTATAACTAAAAGCGTTAATTAATAGTGCGAAAAATTAAACAAATCGGTGCAGATCCCGATAAACTCGTCAGTAAACATATCCGTGAAAGTTGCTCAGTTTGATAGCTAGTTTTGTACGATATCTAGGGAGGCATGTGCATTAATGACACACTTATTTGACCACATATAACCCGCTGCTTATATCTATGGTCAGTGTCAGTCGTTCTCCCCTCCTTAATAGTGTCGATTCTTAATCAAAATTTCAAAAAGTAAGTATTTGACAAAAAAGTTGTGATTTCTCTTTGTCAGTTAATGCATCCAACTGCAGCAAACAAAGAAATATTTTAAAGAATCGTGAAATGAAGTCATTTCTCTTTGAAACGAATATATTTGCTTTATATCTTCATTTGACTAAACGATTTGCGCTTATCAATGGTCCGGGCAAAAAAAATATTGATGAAGATGCAACTCACTCGAGCTCGAGCGAACGATAGGAACAATTCTTTCTCACGGCGATCTAAAACCCCAAAAACCGTTATAATTAATTGACAGAATAACGTGAACTTCTAGTCAAATAGATACTATATTTATTTTATAATTATATATTTTTTCTTTATTTGTATAAGCCATAATGTCAGTTGGCATCGATTCACACTTTTTTTCCTAAACTTTCCAGATGTAGCTCAATTAGACGATGCGTGATGAACATGTATAAAACGGCGAGTAAACAGTTTCATGTTCAATAATGCCTATTAAGTGTGTAATATCAGTTCATTGATTCATAAACAATTATACGAAAACAGAAAATGGCTGGTGAGATATTTGCAGATAGCCAAACAATTGCAGGCACATTGTATAGTTATTGGTTGATAAAACAAGTGCGGTTTTAGATAATGTTTTTCAAACACTATTTTAATTGATTCTAACAAATAGCTGTAGGTAGTTTACTTTCGTTTACCGTTACGACGCTTTTCCCATATATTTGATCTTGACCTATGGTATGTATGGAATATGTAGGTCCTGATTTATCCCATTTGGCCCACTCTAAATATTTATCTATATGCCGAGTACCAATTTGTTCTTTTATTATATTTTTTTTCGTACTTAAAATACGTCCCAGGGTTTTTTACGGAACATGTTATTTAAGAGTTGCATTTAAAATTGTTTAGGGTTGAAAAACTGTTACTATTTTATTTTAATTAAAATCCAAGCGATAAAACACATGATCTGAGCGCCGCATTTCTTCGCTAGGAACTTTGAGCTGAAATTTTAATAATTTTACAATATTAGCATTTCTTAAAAATTCAATGCGAGGATCTACTTTCTAAATTATCATACAGAAGAAAACAGCATTATAAAACCTATATATCACATTTTGTAAATACAATGATACTAATCAAAGTTAATTGTGGTAATTATGTTAGATAAACCGAATACGAAATAGAGTTATTAAGCACATATTACAACCGTTTCTATAAGGCAAAAGTGTTGAGAAATTCGGAAATTTCGGACGTGTTATATGTTCTACACCGGTTAGCTTCTTCGGATAGTATCTCAAGGTATTATATATTCTGGGAGTTTCGAAAGGAATTTGAAATTTTAACTAGCAAGTGTGCTTATACATGTGTGCGTGTCCATAAGATCTACTTTCCTTATTACTTTTGCTTAACGTTTCAATTTTTCGTCCATTTTTTCTCTTATTAAATGAGCAATTGGTTGAGTTCTCTTGGTGTTAGTGAGGTTTTTCAAAAAGCTTTCTTCCGACTAGATTTTTTTCAGCACCAGTGAAAATCGTATATTACTGCACTTTCAATAAGTACATTTTTAGTCGTCAGCTAAACCAGCTAACTAAAACGTAACAGCTTCATCATCAGACATAAGTATACTTTTGTCGAATATTCAAAGGACGAACATGAATAAAAATATTTGAATTTATTAAAAAATGTTGATTTATTTTCCTGACTGCGTGTAATTGTTATTATATTCTTTTTCTTCCTGGGTTTCAGTCAAAGTGAGAAACAAAAATTTGTATATCGTTTATTTTGTAACGTTTCGGCGAGGCAACAGCGCCATCATCAGATTTAAAATTCATACAAACTCATAATTGGTAAACATTACATTCTTTTAGGTCTTTGCTGTCTTGAAACCTTAAATTT
>NW_026018508.1:13567366-13574662 GCF_020466585.1 Dendroctonus ponderosae
CTATCCGCGTGATCTCGTCTATCACTTCTTAGCTATGGTGGATCGTCAGTTTATGCGAAATGGAGCTGCACATGCAGCAGGAGCAGGATCAAATGGAGGAATTGCCATAATTTCTGCGGCTCCAGCTAATAAAACTGACAAGTGGGTTGAATCTAAAAATGCAACCCAGGTGGAACAAGAAGTAAAAGGTACGTAGGTATAGAATAATCTACAAGAATCTTGGATAAAATGTAACATAGTCTTATCTCATGTATTTTTCTGCTCATACTAATGAGCAAATATTCAAAAGACCGATACTGCTTTCTTGGGCTTGAGTCAAAAACTATATTCAAATTCTTCGCAGGCAATAAATCCTTTTTCAGTGCCAAATGTGAAAAAAAAAACAAAAAAAAGATGCACTGCTCGCTTCAATTATGTTCACATAGTTTTTTGTCAAATTATCATTTGATCGGTTTTGCTAAAATATTTGATCCATTTATCTGTATCTGAAGATACAGAGATAACGTTCCTGGACTGAATGGCGCACAGAAATTTTCAAAATGTTCATTCCGATTACTATGTTCTTAAAGCCAAATTCAGCAATATTTTATTTTATTTTAATTTGAAGAATTTAGTAATGCAGCGTATTCGGAAAAACATACCAAGCTTTTGCTAAATATTATTTGCACAAAATAAATCAATTGGTGTGTCTTTTGCTTCTTTTAACTGATCAATTTAAGTGACAATTTTTCGGTTGTTTTCTTGTAAACCATCCTGAAATGTTGGCATTTTTATTTAGAATTTGCTGCATCTTCGGCAAACGGTTATAATAGTTTCACGTTGTGCTAAAACCTTTCATCAATTTCATTTTTAATTATTATATTACTTTACGTATTTTAGATTTGATTTTATTTGCATTAATCATTCAATTTATGCATTTGAATCCAGGTGTTCTAAATGAGTTGAAAAGAAAAGCGTTGCTATTGTAATTTGAGCTTTGAAATGGGACTTTCATTACAGTTAAGTAACTGTTTATAGAGCGCGAATTTGAAATGAAAAGTTCATAAACCACAGCTAATGGCAATCCATAGGTTTTTCCGATGTGGGAGTTTGATTTACGCATAGCTAAAGTATATTTCGGATTAAAATAACATTGGACATTGGAATAATTTACGACGTAGACAGAGATCTATGGTTTATTTCGAAATTGCAAATGTTTGAAGAAACACATAGAAAATCTCTCTATTCCCATGATGATCACCATTTAAATAGGAGGAGTGTTCAATTGATATTTCGATTTAAGAAGTTATTTTTCGATTAGGTTAGAAACTTGTAACACATTTTCAGTTTGCGCTTCAATTTTAATATAAATTAATTCGTAAAATAAGTGAGCAAACTCAGTAAGAAAAGGAAAAACCCAGTAGTAAAATCGGACTTATAATTTAAGTTTTGGCTGAATTAAGCTCAAGTTATTGCGCTGGTTAGAATAGCTTGATCTCTGACTTCCGTGGTTTGATGAATTGGAAAATTTACTTAAAAAATTGTAGTTTCGCGAACCATTTCCGTAGTAGATCGATTTAATAATTACGCTATACTCAATGATATTTTCTTAAGAAAAAAGCTCACTGGTAACGTGATTTTTGAATAATTATCATCGAAATCCTGCTAGTGGCGCACCTGAAGCTAAAACTTCATAAAAGGTAGTAATCGTGTGTTATTATTCAAACGAATTTGTAGAAAATATCAGCTGTAACAGGTTGTAAAGTCTAATAAATAAAAAATGCTCCATAGGAAAATTGAAATAAAGTCAACTTGAGTGCTTTTCTTCGGACATTTCAAGTCAATCAAATAGAGCAACCCAAAAAAGAATATAAATGTCGATACATCTTTCTGCATCTATCTTTTTCGTGTTATTTCTGACATTCGAATAAAAAGTATCTATCGACATCAGGCCAAAAAACTTCTGCCTGAAAAGTCGTCCTCGTTCGAAGAACACTTTTCGCATTTGTATCGAAAACTACTAATTTATTTTGGTAATTGGAACTGATGTGCTATCGGAACTAACTATGCGCTTCCATTTATTCATTTGCAAAAGTGATAAAATCAACAATTTAAGTTTGCGCCTTGCGGAGTCATTCATGGTACCAACAATTTAAACAATAAAAGTATGTACATAACCGACTAATGGGGGGAAAAGCATAAATTTCGAGCTCAAGTCTTGAGGAAATTTATCCATTTTCAAACTATTTGTTATAGTTTGATTTGTTGCCCGAATCCCTCTCCTAACAGTAAATTCGTAATATCCACTCTGTATATCCAATCAAGTCAAAAAGTTGGAAACAAAGTTCAAAACATGCCGTAATCGAGTGTAAATTTTGCTTTGAGATAGTAGTAGTTATTTTCAACAGCGAACGGTGTGTGTGGTTAGTAGAATATCCCTCCTGGCGGCGAAGAAATGCTATCAGATATCGCGGCTATTCCTGTTTAAGTCAAAAGGTGCAAGTTCGGCCGGGTTAGGAGGCCACCTTCATTAACAATCTTCTGCAACTGCTCGGTTTTTATTTTCCAGTTGATTTGGAAATAAAATGGCAAAAGGTAGGTGTTTTTTTTCATGTTGAACGCATATTTTTAACCAGCGGCTTATTAATAGGAATCTGTTTGGTACACTGGAGAGAGAGGATATATTCAAAACAAATCATGTATTTGTAGTATACATTTTCAAAGTTGTACGCACTTTAATTGGGGGTTTAGTCGCGATTTTTTCATAATTTTTAGGAGTTAGTGAATATTTATTATATTGAGATCAAAGAATGAGTTGAATTGAAATTGATGTGAAGTTAGGAAGTTAAATTTGTAAATGCAACAAATAAGGTTTTTGAAAAATGAATCATTTTTCATCTCGACTAACAGGAAATTTTTTCCAAAAATATTGGCAAATGCGACTTTTTTCATGCATGTTCAAAGTGTGCTTTTGGCAATAATCGAATGGTCAATTTGATGAATTTATCTGTGGCTGCCACGTCCCAAGCGCCAAACAGGTAATTTTTTCCCGTTGTTTTTGCGATCAGAAAAATGCAGTAATAAATACAAATTCGAGAGCAGAAACAAAACTGAATAACTTTTAAGAGGGAAAGAATTTAGCAGAAAATAGGAGCAAAAACGTACTCCTATGCAAAAAAGTGCATAGGAGTACTTTAAAAATATGTCATCTATTTTCTGCAATCTTGTTTCACAATTTAGACTTAAAATTGTTGCTCATTCAGAGCCGCATTAGTCAGACTAATGTAATAATAAAAAATTATAAAATTAGTGTATTAGTTAGTAATTAGTTAGCGTATTTAAGCGCTGTTTAGTAATAATAATAATAATAATATGGCAATGAACTGGTGAGTGTGTTGAAAACAAGCTGTGCATCGGAAAATATTTATGTTTTCCAGAAAAAGTCAAAAAGAAGCACCTAGAACATAAAAACAAGTTAACTAATGAATGGCTAAAAATACGAAACGGATTGGCACTATACGGCTTGTTCTTTAAATAGCTGAGAGAATGTGGGCAAAGGGCGCTTTTACGTAAATATCGTATGTATTGTGTAAATGACGTTATTTGAACTGTATATGAACTATAAACCCGAAATTCGACATAGTTGATGATACCAGAAAGGTTTTTTTCATTATATTTCCACTGAAAACCCAACTTTTTGTTTCCTTACATGTTATCAGTATTGGGGCAATTTAAACTGCTAGTAGTAATGGCAGTAATATTTTCATGTTAGTTGCAGTCTGACCTCTAGATAACTAAAATATTTACTTTAGAAAAGTTAGAAATTTTAGTAATTTATTTTATTTTTTAAAGTCGTTGCGATAAGCCATAATCTAAGCTATATGCCTAAATAAAAAATTGATTTTCCCTGCTAGGTTATTATTGTTGACGCCTACCGACCGAATCTATGTTGTTAGGATTCCTAATCTTATTTTTTCCAAATAAACGATCGTCAATGACCGAATGCAATTAATATTATTTATCAGCTAGTCAATATGTTATGCATTTGTACCGAGCAATGATCGATGTTAATTTGATCTTAGAACCGCTCACACTGAACAAGTTCAATTAATTTCTTCTAGTGGGCTGAATTCTATTGATTTGCGTTAGCCTTTTTTAAAATCGAAGGCAAAAGCAGCTTAGGACTGTATTTCGAATTAGGTTGGAGTCACAAATGCCTGCATCGGTGCGGAGATTTACATATGATAATCATAAATGACATAAATATCTCGTAAATATTCATAAACTTACATAGGAAAAATTGTCGATTCAAATTAACTATTTACACACATTATAAGATTTTCATTCGAATGAAAATTTTAGTAGTTAAAATACTTTCTCGAAATTTTAGTGCTCTTAGTCAACCTTTGTATGATTCATACTTATACTCCATAGAAACATCCTTAAAGTTCCTTAGTTGTGGCTGTGGTTAGAAAAATGTGTTAGAAAAATTATTTTGCGCATTCAAAAAATGTTCTCATTGATTCGACATGGTGTTTAATTAAAAACACGCCTTGCAAATAGCGATTTTCATATAAACACACGATCTAAAAAATATAATTAATTTATTGAAAATGCGGTAATCTAGAATGTAGATAATGGGCAATTTATTGTTTATTCATCGCGTAATAATTGACGCGACATGGGAAATATTTATTACTTTTTTCATACGAGCGTGTGTATATTAATTCATAACCAATTTAATGGTATCAACTTTTAAAATATTAATATGGGAAAATTTGCATCGGCAAACGACTTAATGCGGTAATGCTTTAAAAGTGTAAAATCATGATTATGTGCTAAAATTCCTCAAATTTCCTGCTATTAAAGCCGCTTTACTGAAAGTGAACTAGTTTGGACGAAATTGTATTAATTATCTAATCGCTCTATATTCGGCTCAAGTGATAAGCCTTCATTGGGCATTTTATGAGCAAATTGCAAAAAATTGTTGCTTTATATAATAATCACTTCTCATTACACGTAGCTATTAGCTTCATTGAGGAAGTAGAATTAAGTTGAAACTTATTTAAGTTTATGTGAAAATAGTTTTTATTTAGTAGTTTACAAATGACTTTCAAAGAATATGAGAATAGAAATTATAATACTTTATGTAACAAAATTCCATTGCTAAAATATTAAAGTTGCCATGCCATCAATGGCTGCAATCAGATAAGTTGGCATGCCATCAATAAAATTCCCCAATTATTGCTAAGTAAGTTTATCGATTAACATATTGGGGTCATTTGCTTGAAAAATGCACTATGTTTCCATACGAATGGCATCTATATTTAACACAACTTTTGGAAATTGTAAATAAAAATAGAGCATCTGACCAAGCAAATTCGTCTATGATGAGCATCTGTTTACAAAGACGCAAATTAAATTGCGGCAATTATTTCATTATGCATAACACAATTAATTAATGTCAATTGGTGAAAATATAAATATAGGAAATCAGTTGCTGATTTTATGTACATTTTTATGGGGCTTTCATTCGCTTACAGCAGCATTGGTGTCAATTAAGTGTGATGTATCCAAAATATAGCAGTAATAAAACATTTAACGATAAGTGTTTGAAATTGAGCCTGAAATCTTATTCACAACAATTTAACAAGCATTTTCTGTGACATTTTTGTACCATCTAAAATATCGCACTTCTTTTTTATAGTCAAACTGAACTGGTAATAGAAGGGTATTTATTTCACTTTATTTGATAATTCTTCACAGTTTTTTAACGTGACGTTATGTCACTTCTGCTCTTACATAAATAAATGTTCATGTTGTGACAAGCTCATTACCATCAAAAGCAGTTAACGATAAACCATATTAATTACAATCCATGTTATTATACTGATAACTACAGAAATACATCAAGAGGTTATCGGCATACTACTTGATGTTACTTTCCATAAATACCTTTTATCAAATATTCCTTCGCTTCCCATGTTTATTCCCAGAAACAGTTTTTTTTCCTTAACTAATCTGCCATTGATTTTACTAATTGATGTTGTGAACATGATTTTGAAAACTGATTAATGAATTTCGTTTCGACTTTTACATTTAAGTTTTTACTGTTTAAATACATGGTTTTATTTACTAGATAAATGAACTGTTTAGCAATCTTGTCGTTATGCAAAACATAATTACATCAAACCAGAGTAATGTGAAAATATTGCATTTTTAAATTTCTGTCTTTACAGTTTTTTAGTATTTATGGTAAAAAAAAATTTTTAGTTACCCAACTTTTCCCCAATTTAACCCACTCTGATATCTCCATATCCCTTCTTATCTCGCACTCCATTGTCGAAAAACATTCCGAAAATACGCGCGTATAATCGGCGATTTAGCGCTTGTAGGCCTGCCGGTTTGCCTATAATTTACATGGCGCTGTCAAGAACAGGCCTTCTATACGAACAATCGCTGGCTAATCCGGAAACTTTCAAGACCGGCATTCGGAATGCGAAATGAAGTTGATATTGCAATTTAGCAAAACCACTGTGTGCAAATAAAATTTATTGAACCTGATGAATTTTGCCGGTTTTTAGGCCGTCGCTGAAAACAATTTATTCCTGACGTTTCGTAAGGGCGAGTAGATTGGATTGGAGTCGCAAAACTCGAAAAACTTAACAGTAAATCGTTAAATAAATACAACTTAAGCCCGACTATTTTCGTTTCAAACCCTTCGGCTTATTTTTCATCTCTTCTTTTGTTATGTATATTTTGTATAGTTGTTTAAAGTTTACCTTAGTTTTCCCACTGGAGATATTTCCATTAATTGAATGTGAATCTGACAACGAAAGGTATTTTTTTAGATATATTTTTATTGGAAATTTACTGGCTTTCAGCTTGCAGAAGCCCGACGAAATACTGAAAGCACGAAGATGCTTCATATTCGCTTTCCACTTTTTTTATTTTTCCACTGTGCTTTTCTACGGTTTTTGTTTCCTTTCCGATACATTAATTGCTTGTTCAGGTTCGGCTATTAAGTAACATTTTGTTTGTATGACATTTTTCTACTATAAATACAACATTTTTTTTATTTTTTCTTGTCCCACTTTAAGCAAGCAAATATGGATTCACAACATGTAATAAATTATTGAATTGTTTTCAACGAATTAAAGGTTAAAGCGCTTAATTACTGCTATAATCCAGCTTGTCGGCTGTCGCCTGCCAATAATGCAGCATCCATTCGTACTCTTATCTTGCGGTTAGTTGATGTTCTGATAAAAGACGAAATGAAAAAATGTCGAAAACAAACAGGAATATCATCAACCTGTA
>NW_026018508.1:13575661-13577755 GCF_020466585.1 Dendroctonus ponderosae
CGCAGGATACCCTCTAGGTGATAGTTCTTGATTACTTTTTGATAAATAATTCGTTCATATTGCGAAATAGGAGCACTATTTATCAATCTGTAATAGAAGACGTGAGGAAATTCTGTCTTTTTTAAAGACAAAAATTTTTTAGGCGAAATACCCAAAAAGAAGTTTGTACGAAATATTTGCTTATTTCTACGCACATCCGATCTGACGCAAATACACTGTTTGCGGGAAACCGAGAACTTCTTTGCTTATTCTCAAATTTGCAATCTATTCTGGAGTCCAATCGGAGGAGAAAACCATGATTGTTTTCTCCTTACGTAAAACTAATTAATATTTTTCTAACAAATGTAAGTTTTTTCTCTGGAAAAAGGCCGAATTGTCGATCACACTCCATGCAGGTGGATGACTCTTGAGGGTTCCAACTCATAGAATGCAAAATGCCTCCTTTAAAGCAAGCTAGACCGTTTTTTTCTCGCTAATAACAAAGTGTTTTCACATTTCCAGGTGGTTACTCCAGCCAAGTTCATGGGCAATATAATCAGCGAAACCATCAATGGAACCCTTGTTAAATCTGCAGGCGTTTGTTCTCCGGGAATTAATCCCGGAATAACTCCCCTGCAGGGTTTCCTGGTGGAGTTCCTGGCCACCCTTATTCTAGCTTTGGTGTGCTGTGGAGTTTGGGACCAGCGAAATAGCGACAAACATGATTCGGTGGCGATTCGATTCGGTTTAGCTATTGCTGTCTTAGCTCTAGCTGCTGTAAGTAAATTTTTGTCTTTAAATCATTGCTGACTCTTTCTCGACTATTTTGTTAAATTTTTGAACCTTGCAGTTCAATATAAAACTGTTACTTATAATTCGAACATTCCGGTAAAGTTGTAGAATCTTTCGAAAAAAGTCGCTCAAAATTTATGGTTTGCTATGTAGTTTCTCCATAAAGAGCACAAGAATATTAATAATCAACCAAATTAAGTTTACTTTCGCAGAAGTTGCTTCTTTAAATCGCAAGGATTTGGAAACTCAAATTGGAGTCAAAATCATCAACTACGAACATTATTTCAGTTTGAGTTCCCAAATTATTGATCTGCATTTTCCACCTGATGTTATTAACAATAATCCGTGAAACTTTCTACCCGTTTTCAAAAACATCAAGCCACTTTTTAATAGACAAAAGCTGAACGTTGATGTTTTAAACTCCAAACTGTGAAGTTCAATAGACGATAAGATTTGGGTTTTGTGTTTTTTTGTTGAAAATCATTAAAGCAAATTTGAAACTGTTGTAAATTAACGCTAAAAACTGTATCACAACCATTGACTCGCATGTTTTCGTACACGCTTTGCTTTGGGTACACTCACGTTACATTCGAGTCATTATAATCAACAACAATAAATCTCGTTATACATTTTGGTTATTCTCATGTCCTTAAAAAAAGTGTTTCAATCAAGTTGTAAATTCCGGATTTTTGACATCGCTAAACACATGATTCCCTGGTTTATGGTGATTAGATATATGTATAAATTATTTTCTCTTCTGTTCAGGGACCCTACACTGGTGCCAATATGAATCCAGCCAGAAGCTTTGCTCCTGCTCTTTTCAACGGAGACTGGAAGGATCATTGGGTGAGTAACATGTAGAAAACAGCAAAATATTTACTTTGTCGCAATGCTTACAAATAAAACATTTTTGCAGGTTTATTGGCTAGCTCCGCTCTCCGCAGGATTTGTAGGAGCTTTCATTTACAGACTGATCTTCGCTAAAGACCCACCGCCCAAAAGGGAGAACCCAGCTGAAGGGATGCTTTTAAATGAAAACAATAAAGCCTGAATAAAATGCACCTAGATGCCATTTGACTTGCCGATTAAATCAAAAATATGTTGAAACTAATGGGTTTTTAGGCCGTCGTTCGGTAGAATTTCTTCCTGACGTTTCGCAAGCACGAGTGGCTTGCATCTTCAGAAGTGGTTTGCTTGAACGCTCATCAGAACCCGATCAGTTTTTCCGCAGAACTGAACGCGGTTTCTGATGAGAACAGTGTAAGCGTTCAAGCAAACCACTTCTGAAGATGCAAGCCACTCGTGCTTGCGAAACGTCAGGAA
>NW_026018508.1:13578754-13583081 GCF_020466585.1 Dendroctonus ponderosae
CAAAACGGGACGGAAAACATGAAATTTTGCAATAATCTTGCGCCACCCTTGCACAAAACGACGATCATTTTTCTAATTTCATAGATAACAGAAGATTATGGATTAGAAATCGCTAATGCACCATGTAAAATATGATCTATAGCTTTAAAAAAAATGTATAATCCAATTTTTCAGCTCAGGAAATGAGTTCAGGCAAAGAGAACCGCAGGCAAAGCAAAATATTTTCATTTTTATATAAATAAAAATCTTAAATTCCTAGTAGAATTGCATATCACAAAAATATGGACGCATAGTGTTCACAGCCTAACGCACATCAAACAAATGGTCAAATTTCTCCACGTTCCTGGCAACCTGATTACATCAGTATTCCAGTCTCGACCATCTAGATCTGTCCAGAAGTGCCCGAGTTACCGTAAATGTTTCATCGGTTCATTTGTTATGCTGCGGGTCACTGCGATAAAGGCTCACTTTAACTCTAACTTGGAGTTTTATTGGTTTTACCCTAACGGGGTTTCCAATGATTTGGCCAAGAGATTCTCGCGAAAAGGTGGACTTTATTGTTGCGACACGGCTTGCCATTATTCCCGCTTAAGTCGGCGTTATTATTCACTTAGCCAAGTAAGTAGAGACAATTTTATCAGGGAACAGTTCAACTGTCAACCGAATGCAATCTTGTTTCAGGACCATTAACTTAATTGTAGTGAACCCTTTCTCTGGAAGAGGCGCTCTTACAACTCAACAACATCTCGGACCGGGAAAATGTAGTTTCCCGAATGATTTATCTGTTCAAGAAAGGACTTGAATTGTTCACTGACTGCCGGCTTTTTCATATTTTGACTTCTATAAATCACAACGTTTAAGTCTTAACATTCATCTGCAAGAGAACGCGGACGTTATTCATTTGGTGTCTAGAATTTAACAGATTCGGCATTCAATTGCCAAAATTGGCGTCATTAAAAACCAATTTTTCATCCATTGTGAAAGTGTGCATGCATATGTACAGATAATAATTAGAGGTTTTCTAACAGTTGCCAAAGAACTAATGCTTCTTAAAGATATTATATTCTATCCTATTCTGATATTTCCTAAGCGTTTATTTTCTATTGTAGAGGGGAATGAGTAATCCTAACAAATGTCAACCGGTTAGTGACTAGGCGCACTAAAAAGCATACTGAAAGTGAATCCCGAGTAGCCGTCGAAGAAAATCGGCTTTTGTTATCTTTTTTGCCATTCGCGATTATCGCGCCCTCCCCGGCCAAACATAAATTACTGGAAAACTCGGGCTTGATTTCCACCGCAAGTAAGGGCAATCTTACTTAGTAGAATTTATGACGGTTCCAGATTTAAATTTAGTGCCTCACTTGTAAAATGGAATAAGGTATTTAATGGCGGCCGGGCCTACGCCAATATGCCTTGATCTTAGCTCATAAAAACCTTTGCCTCCTTTTCATTTTTCCTTCAGTTGACTGTCTTGGTTTGTTACTAATACTTCAAGCAATCAACAGCCCAGAAATATACTAAACCGATCATTTGGATGATCGTGCATCGGCAGTCGGCGCCCCAAACAGCTGCAGCAACACATGAGCATCATCAGTTTGCGCACAGAACGAAAATAAATTAATTTAGATAAGTTAGATATTGTTGAGGCGAATTCATTTTTTTACAATCCGATGGGTGGATATTTCGCCTCAAAAATTCTTGTCGTTAAAAAAGACAGGATTTCCTCACGTCTTTTATTACAGATTGATAAATAGTACTCTTATTTGGCAATAATATTGTTGCGAAGAAAATAAATCAGAATTGAGTCGTCTGTTAACAAGAAATTTCTTCTAGGTTGATCAGAAAAAACTATATTGTAAGCAACCTGGGGAAACGGAGCCCCGAGCGGCAACACTGGTAGGCGGGTCACACCCAGGACGGGAGTGGCAACATGGGCGTTACTTCATGGCTGGGACAGGAGAGGGCGCGACGGTCCTTCCGGGCAACCACGGAGAACATCCGTGGGGTTGCCAGGGGAGATGGATTATTATTGATTTGATGGTGACGGCGCATCGATTGTATTCTTCCTTAAATTTAACCCGAACAATATTTTTCCTCATTTTGCCAACTTTAAATTGGATTCAGAAGCGTAATTTAGCTGAAGTATAAAAGAACAAAATGCATTATTGCAGACTTCATAGGGAACCATTGTAAACTTTTCGTAAAAACGGAAGGGATTTCGGTATGTATGGCAGGAAACAGGAAGAGAGAGTATTCTTTTCGTGAATATTTATACAGTTATTTTACATTTTAAATGGAATTCTATTCTATGGAAATTCATGCAACTGACTGAAAAACGTACATATTTTGGAAGAAACAAAGTTATGCAGAAAATTCATACAATGACGCAACGGTTTTTTAAAATAAGTACTGGTTTTAGGCTCTAACAGTAAAGATGAAATAAATTATTGATGTACTAATATTCTCGAATACGCTCGTGCTCATAATAGATAGAATATTTAACATTTTTCTAGTGCTATTAAAACTAGGCCTGTGTAATACTGTGTCTTAAGACACTTGTGCGTCCAAGCGCCGCGTCTCTTACGACGCGGCACTTTTAACAACACTTAACATTTAGTCTCATTCAAGATGGCAGACTTCGGATAAAATAAATACTTTGAATGATGGCAAACACTAATGCGAATGACACGCATATTATGAATATTTCGCGGTTATTGTAATTATATGGCGCATTAGATCCTTCAGTATGAATAAATTGCTAACTCTCTTAATACGGGCCCTATTTCGATCATTGAAAATTCTTTCTAAAAAGAGTGGTTTGGTCTAAAAATCGTGTTTAGCAAACTTGAAATCAGTTGAGGATCTTAAAAGTTATAAGAGTTTGAAGGTCGAAAAGACGATTTTCCAAGGCAAATGATCAATCTTTTCTTTGTGGATTTAAGGAAAAACAGCTTTTTGCATGTGTAAATTTTCTGCGCAACTGTTGATATCGGGCCCATTTGAAAATTTTGAAATTTGTGGAAAAACGAACGATTTTCTTTAAAAACTGCATCTCGGAAAATTGCAATCGGTTAAAGTCGCAAAGACGAGTTCCCGAACAAAATACGTTGAATTTTTCCGCGATTGACTCAAATCGCGAACCACTCGACATCACGAAATTCATCGTCTTCTGTTTTTATTTCCCAACAACTGAAAACTGTTGTGGCGCGCTGTGTCGCTGTATCAACACACTGTGAACACCTGCAAATCCACTGTGTTACTCAGACCTAATTAAAGCTGTGTCGCAGTTGGTTCTGGTGTCAACTCAGTTGCAAACGCATCTTCAAACCAACAGCTATTAATGTGGCGATTGAAAAAAAGACTGTTAATGATCCGATAAATCCGTCGATTTAAATCAGATTCGTAACGCACGAGCTGAGCTGTCGTCATCGGTCATTACGGGTGCAAAACGCATAATTTGCGAACAAAACGCGATCGTCCTTAACTGGTCATAAATTTCGGTTTTTGTTTCCGGCGAATGTCCGCGTGCTCCGGGTAGATAAATTGAAATTACCGCCGCATCATATTGGGTAACCATTAATCAAAACGGGGCCACTTGATCCGCTTTGGCCCACGATGCGATTACTGCGATTAGGTATTTTGCGCTGACAGTGTTGTCCCTCGAATAAAGCTGCTCCTTTATAATCCCCGTCTCATCGTATTGTATCTCTAACCATAAAGGATTAAATCCAATATTTTTCCTGCATGCGACTATGCTATGGAAATGGGTGAATTGGTTCTCCTGATCTCGCACCCGCAGAGTTATTTCTTCCACAGCTTGCTAAACTGCGGAAAACTTCTTCTACCCGATCATTTTCCCAATGTACGCCACCCTTTAGGGTGAAGAATCTTCATTAGCGAACTTTGTTGATAAAACCCCTCCGCACTTTCTTCATTTTCATACGGCACATAACAGATGGAACCAAACCTTTTCCTTTTCTCAGGATTGAATTCTCATTTGTTCTATAAGTTTTACATTAGCAAATAAAAAATGAAATCCCTATCGGATGAACAACGTCCAGATCAAATCCCGCTCACAATGAAATCCGGTTAAGTCCAAATCTTAAAAGAATATAAAACAATTTACTGTTGGGGTAAATAAAGTACGGCGCAAAGTGTGAAAATCGGGGAGAAGAGTAATCTGTGGCCCGACACTTGTTCGGCCCTTTTTTACGGAGCAGCAAACTTAATTTTCCGGGTGGTGAACTGAGCTCGGCACGGACAAGAAACACGATATCAGATTAGAGCGCTAAAAATATTAGCTTCCAGAATCTGCCATTCAGTTAAC
>NW_026018508.1:13584080-13585375 GCF_020466585.1 Dendroctonus ponderosae
ATGTTCTGTGTTGTTGCCCGGAAGTACCACAGCGCCGTCTCCTGTCCCAACCTTGAAGTAGCCTGCTGTTGCCACTCCCGTCCTGGGTGTGCCCCGCCTTCCAGTGTTGCCGCTCTCGCGGTGGTTGCTCTCTTTTCTCAGGTTACTTACAATATAATAGCTCATGACAACTTTTCTGCAATTAACGTGGAAACTGATTTTCAGTTGATTAATATTAGGAAGGACCGAGCCGAAAAGGTGCCGCGTCTACAGGGGGTTTGGGATGGAAACGAACTTTTTTTAAATTCTCATTCAAACCTTCTTCAAAACTTTCAAACATCAGCTCATTTTCGTAGGAAAACTCCTCAAAATTTGAATAAGTTGAATTCACTTAGATTCTAATCTGTACACAATTGGCCGGCTGAGTTTCGATTTGGATCAATTTGTCACTTTCATTGCGCCCATAAAATCCGTTTAAAGTGTCCTCTTTGAGCGTTGGATACGAAGGTGGCGCTCGAAATTCTATTAAATTCCCATCGGACATTCGGTTATTTTATGAGCTGTCATATTGGCAAAGTTGCCCTGAGCACTATAAAGATATATATCTCAATTGCGTTAGTGATATGTCGGACGATGGCACTCTCAGTCCAGCCGAAAATGAGTTTATATCTGGTAAGAGGCTATATAATGTTGTCTTGAACAGAATTCCAATTTCGATGAAAGCACGCCCAATCTTATGGGCACAAATAGGAATTATCGTATTTTCGGCAAGTAAAGTGGTAGCTGAGTGTTTTTTGGTTGAGAAATGAACACTAATTTTGCCGGTTTAGTTTATCGTCACCGTCACATAAAGTGCCTTATTGTAGGAGTCAAGAAAGGCGGTTTAAAACTGTTAGTATATTCGGATCAAGAAAATGTCATTTTCTTGACAGCTGACAGTCAGTGACAAAGTCAAGCTGTCAAGCCAACAGGGGGGAAAGTACGTACTTTCCACCCGGAGATCAAGAAAAACAAATTTTTGCCTCTTTTATTCTGCTTAGATATTGAATTGAAGCTGTTACTAAAATTGTTATAAGCAAAAAAATATTGATTCACGCAAATTTTACTGGTGTAGCGACCAGGTATGCAGCCCACCGTGCAATCCAGCTTTAAAGTCACGGGGGGTTATGTAGAAAAAATACAGTCTTCTGTTGTCTATGAAATTAGAAAAATTATCGTCGGTTTGTGCAAGGGTGGCGTAAGATTATTGCAAAATTTCATGTTTTTCGTCCCGTTTTTGCTCATTTCTCGGAGGCAAAATGAGCAAGAACGCTCAT
>NW_026018508.1:13586374-13588796 GCF_020466585.1 Dendroctonus ponderosae
AGATTATGCCAAAATTTCATGTTTTCTGTCCCGTTTTTGCTCATTTCTCGGAGGCAAAATGAGCAAGAACGCTCATTTGTACATCATTCTAGAGACAAATAAATGGCCTTTTTAGAAAGTGAACCATCGATAAGGAAGTGTTGGCAGTTTTCTCAAAAAATGCTTGAATTCAAGAAGTTGTAGTAATTAAATATAATAATAATATATCTTACAAAAAAATTGAAATTGAAACAAAATTAAGAATACGAAAATTTAAAAAAATAACGGTGTTGTAGATATTGAACCTCGTAAGCTTTGCTTGAAGTTTTCCATAATAAACATAATTGGCTCAATTTGCTGGCACATTGATAAATCAACCAGAATTTCAAATAGGGTCTGTGGTTGACGTTTTCTTCTCTTCTTTTTATTCGAATACTAAATTCTTCATATTCTTCAGCTTCAGGCTATTTATCATTTCCTTTTGCTACATTATGATCGGTTTGAATCTGAGTCCAAATAGTCCTTGAGGACAATCCTAGAGAGTTGCAGCAGATTGTTTAAACAAACTCTGACTTAATTACCAAACTTTTTTTGGGTTAGAAAAGCTGTTGAATATTCTTCTTCGATTTAACCTGTAATTTATTTTTTTTTCGTTCTTTTCATTTCTGTTACCGCCGTTCTTCCTAAAACACTTTTTTTCCTTCTTTTTTCTGTCTTATAGTTGTTATCTCCATCGTTGTCATCTATATTGTCTGATAAATCACTGGCAATTTTCTTCTAAACTCTATTTTCTACTGTAGCTCTGCTATCATCTAAATTTGAATTTTCTAATCTGCTTCTGCTTATAAAGGAAGTAAGGGTTTTGCTATTAATAAGCTTTGTAAATATTTCCTGTAGGAAACACATTTGCTAAGTCATAATTTATTGTTAATTTGTAAAGTTCTGTGATGCAAATTCGCATAGTGTTATCCGGGTGCTTCAATTATTACCGTTTGCGCAAATTAGTTAGACCCACCCTGACGATTCCCAGATTAAATTAATCTTATTGGAATATTGACTAGATAATGTGAAAGGTTACTGAGCTTCCATTCAGGGGCAAATATGCATATTTAAATTTGCGTGGATTTTATTTTACTTTAAATTATTTGTGGATGAAACTTGCACGTCGGTTAAACTGGAAATAGTTACTTAAGGAAAATGAGAATGTTCAAATTATAGCGCTCGTTAAACATTTACAAAACGTTAGATGTTTTAAGGTAAAATGTTAAGAAATTCATTTTTAGTGAAATCAAAACAAAGTCCTTATTTGAAGCGGAATAAAATTGAGGCCAAAGAGCCGATGAGCAACAGTGGGAAATTGGTAAAACAATCACATTTAGAATACACATAGGGAACAATGTTTCTTAAGGTGAATAGCAAATATGCTCCGTATTAGCTATGCAAATATTTGCTTCTTAGGTAGCAATGGTTAATTTGAAGCATACATAAGTATCGATAAATATCGGCTCTTAATTCAAATAACTCTAATTTATACCCACTCAAAGCGCTACTTAGTCAAGTGGAAATAAGGACTAGTGGAAGGCAAATATAGTATGGATTGTAAGCCGCCTATACAATCCACCCTACTTATGAATATAACATATCTATTTGGCACCCTCAAAGTGTTACATATCAATAATAATTTTCACGGTTACGACTTCAATAGGTTTCACAAAGAGTCAGTTGCACAATAATTTGTGGCCATTCCCTATTCAAGCTAGAATAACTTGGTTTTTCTAAGAGAACAGGAATGGATTCACGGCACAACGATCTGTGCGGTTTGGAAACATCATTTTCTATTGAAATAATTTGAGGTTTGAGCAAAGTTCTGCCCGTTTAAGTAAGTAAAAGGCATTTCATGGTAAAGTAAGCTAAAAAAGGTTTATGTAGTATCAACTGCAGGTTTCTAGGTCCAACTACAGAATGGAGTCTTAAGCATTTGAGTTTCAAGCGAACATATTGACTATATTATCACAAACGCTTAGAGCGAAAATACCCCAAGTTGAGTACTTGAGCTGTGTTTAATTGTATACACTTTCCTGACTGTGTTTCATTTCCAAATCAAATTCATTCCTGGGTTGCAGTCATTTATTATTGTCTCTATTTATCAATCAAAATACGTTTCGGTGTATTTTTCCACCATCATCAGTTTTTATGTGTAGCGTTGTTGCTACTTTAAGCCTTGGCATATATTTGCCAATATATTGATTTGGAATTGAAACACAGTCAGGAAAGTATGTACAATTAAGTATTACAAATCAAATTCTTTCCTGGGTTTCAGTCATTTATTGTCTCTATTTATCAATCTCTCTTGCTCGGCAAAAAATGCATGCCAAGGCTTAAAGCAGCAACAACGCTACACATAAAAACTGATGATGGTGGAAAAATACACCGAAACGTATTT
>NW_026018508.1:13589795-13593045 GCF_020466585.1 Dendroctonus ponderosae
CCATATAAATAAAACATCCCCGAATTTATATTAGCATCATCCCAATACAGCGGAAGTTATTAATAACATGCTTTTTTCAATGGACCTAATCTGGGTATGATTATTTTACCCCAGGCAAAATAGAAAAATCCGTATCCGATTATGAGACCCCTTAAAACTGTATCTTACGATTTGTGGTTTAGTGCGCTGGACAAGAAACATAAAAATTGAAACATCTCCCCCATTGGTACATCGATATGGTTTATTGGCGTCCCAATGTTAAAAAACGCACCATTAAGATACCATCTTAATTCGCCGCATAAATTACTCCTGCCTAAGCTGAAACAAGTGTGAAGATTACAGAGCTGATAAAAATGGGGCATTATTCCATTCGAATTCTGTTTAGAGCTGAATGCTACAACGCGATCTCCTATGCGCTACGGCATAAATTAACAATGATTAAATTCGGATCGTTTATGCCAGGCCTACAGTTTAATTTTGCAAATCCAAATTCGAACCTAAGCGATTCATTATGAATTCATAACTTATTTGCAAATGCGATACGAAAACATGGGAATAGACCTCGAAATTGATTGTAATCGATAAATGCAGATTTTCTGCAGATTAATTTTAAGATGCAAATCAATGTCGAATGTTTTGCATCCGCTCTAGAAACTAGGCCTGGGTAATACCGTGTTTTAAGAGACTAGTGTGTTAATGGCGCACGGTGTGTCCATGTGCCGCGACACTTTGAACAACACTTAACATTTAATCTGGTTCAAGAAGGTAGACTTCGGAGAAAATAAACACTTTGTATGATGGCAAACACTAGAGCGGAGGACACGCATATTATGGATATTTTGCGGTTACTGTAATTATGTGGCGCATCAGATTCTTCAGTATGAATAAATTGGTAACTCTCTTAATACGGGACCGATTTGGATCGTTGAAAATTCCTTCTAAAACGAGTGTTTTGGTCTAAAAATCGTATTTTGCAACCTTGAAATCAGTTGAGCATCTTAAATGTTATAAGAGTTTGAAGGTGTTGTCAATGTTTTCCTTGTGGATTTAAGGGCGATTTTCTTTTGGAAAAACAGATTTTTGCACGCGGAAAGTTTCTATGTAACTGTTAATATCGGGCCGATTTGAAAATGTTGAAATTTGTGGAAAAACGAACGATTTTCTTTAAAAACTGCATCTCCGAAAATTGCAATCGGTTAAGGTCGAAAAGACGATTTTCCGAACAAAATACTTAGAATTTTACCGCGATTAACTCTTTTTCAAAATAGAACATCAGATTGTTCGCAAATTGTACTCTCGACACATTCATTGTCTATAAGAAAATTTGTATTTGCAACAGTTTGGAACGAAATGGGTTCTGAATATATTCAGATCCGAAATTATCATTCCGGATCTCAAACTTTTGGCATGTTTTTCAATGAGTTCGATGCATTTCTTGCGTCCGTGAGCTGAAAATGATGCAAAATTTAAGGCATTTTGAAACAATTTTAATTTTTCAAAAAATCGACCCCCACCCTTATAAAATTTTCGGCCAAAAATCAAAATTTCACATGGGTGTTTTTTGAGCTAAATCGATTCCTCTCCACATAAGAAGGTCACAAATATGCATTTATAAAGTATTTGGTTCAATAATAAGGAAGAAATCCTCGGATAAAGATTTTAAGTATTTGCACGTAACTTAAAGCCTTTCATTAAACTCACTTTTCACCTTTAGAAACAAGACTTCGTTTGTTTAACAGTATGAAAGTTGGATAAACATGCGTCGATTATAAGACTTGTTAAACTGCAAGATGAAGACAAATGCTAAATGGAAAATCGCCAGTCGGAAAACACCCAGCTGGATATTAATGATGTTTTTCATATTTAGCGAACGACTTTTAAAAATCTTAATGCCCGATCAAGCAATCAAACGGGTAATTTATCTGGTGTTTTTAAGCAGCGCTCCACAAAAATCGCCATTTCATTGTTAGAGATGATTGATGACGCTCTCTTACTATATGCTACTAAACTCACACCATAAGTTAATCGACCAAAAATATTTTAGCGACGATAGCGACTTTTTTGCCTTTGTTTGCGCTTTGTTTTAACGAACTACATTATTTATTTTTCCAACCTTTTGTTGCGGAAAATAGGCACGTTTCCACGCTCAGAGCGCTGCTCGATTTTTATCGCGACTTGTGCCTTTAGGATTTTTTGAAGGTTTTTTTATCGCCTTTACATGTAGGTACTTTTTGATGACCTAAAAAAATCTTAAATGTGAATAATAAAAACCTGTTAAGCAGGCGCACCAAATCAAACAAGCCGGTATTTGCACTCCAGCCGAAAACAAACAGGGTTAGTTTCGAATCATTTTTTCGTGCTGTATGCGATGGGCATAACCAGGAACAAAGCAAACAACCCCTAGCCACAGCATCCCTTGAATAGTTTTCAATGTGATTCGTATAACCTGCACATATGTTCATTTGCTTTGGAAAAAAGTTAGGTTTGATAGCACCTTGCATGCTGGTTTATGTGCAATCGAAGCGGCCGATTCAATACTTGTTTCGACGTTATACTTTCGAATGGGGGATTGCTAATTCCTCTAAGCCTGGAGTATTTATTCGTCCCATCCACTGGATCAGGACTACATTTAATAAGGGGGTGGAATAGAAATCACTTGTGAGCAGCGGCGCACTTACCTGGCTCGTCCAACTGATAAACACAATTTTATGGGAACGAACTTGGTTTTTTTGCGTTTGAAAGATCATAAGATTGTTAATAACTCAATAATAGTGGTAAACCACATTTGGCCAAATGCTTATTAAACAAGGGTATTTTTTAATAGTAGTTTTCGATACAAGGGCGAAAAATGTCGTTTTTCGAACGACGACGCCGTTTGACACCCGAGACGAAGTCGAAGGTGTCAATCCGTCAGGAGTTCGAAAAACAAATTTTCGCCCTCGTATCGAACACTATTTTTTATTCGAATAAAAGATTACACGAATAATAAAATGCATCGATTTCATATTTAAAATTTTGTGGCAATGTCATTTTTTGAAATGTCATGTTTAGAAGTTTGTAATTAAGTTTAAGTACTTTTTCTGTGGTCTTGAGATGGTGTATGCATGTTGCATACTCTGCATGACATTTGCGCTTCTTAAAAAGATCGTGTTTTACGTGTGACAACATCGCAAAAGTAGATAAGTAGGCCATTAAAACGATTATGAGACTGAACTTGTAACAAAGGTATAATTTACAAATTGTAAGTAAA
>NW_026018508.1:13594044-13597476 GCF_020466585.1 Dendroctonus ponderosae
GGTTCTTGAGAAACTTCGAATAAAGGCCATTTAGTTATCTCTGGAATGATGTAAAAACGAGCGTTCTTGCTCATTTTGCTTCCGATAAACATGCAAAACGGGACGAAAAACATGAAATTTTGCCATAATCTTGCGCCACCCTTCGACAAAACGAGGATCACTTTTCTAATTTCATAGATAGCAGAAGACTGTAATTTTTATACATMCCCCCCCCCTGACTTTAAAGTTGGATCCGCCCCTGTGTACAACAAGCTCTAAAGAAACAATAAAAAAACCTGATGCAGCTTTATTGATGATAATTTTTGTGCTCATCTTAATGCCAATATCAAGTGTTTATATCAAATGTTTTTAGAAATTTGGTTCGGGTTTTGTTCAGCTGATTATTAGAAATGTTATTATTTAGACGAATTACTAATATTATTCATATAATTTAGTATGTTTTATTGCAATTCAGTTGTAATGATACCAACACACTAGTTTATCATAATGTGATACTTTAGTTATAGTAGTAGTAGTACAAATATTTATTTTCAATTTTTTTTATGAAGCTGAAACATCGAAATTTTTTGCTGTCTAGGTTGCTTCATATTGCAAGCAGAAACGCTTGAACTTTAAGTAACAAATCGTAAATTTCAGTACAAAAATTATGTAATAAAAATCCCTGATTTGCACTACAATTTTGCTAAAAGTGTAATAAATGAGTCCCAATTGACAATTATTTTAAGCCGACCTAATGAACATAAGTTGCATTATTAACCGTAATGTTCATGTTGCTCGATTTGCATTAAATGACCATAAAACCTGCAATCGAACATTAATTAAATAATTAATTATATACAATAATAGATAAATAATGAGAGTGGAGCGAGACCAAAATCCAGCCGAAATGGGCAACAGAAGGTTCGAATAAATGCATATTATGAAAATAATGATAATGGCACATTAAAAAAGTGACCGATTATAAGAGCGACACAATCTGTCGATCCCGATCGGGAATAAGCTGCCAAATAGGGCCTGGACTCGTCCTTTTCAGATTTTAATGCGGCATACATTGAAAACCGTATTGGAGGACCGTATTTTGGAGCTCCTCCCAAACCTAAAATTCCATTGGTCTGTTCGCTACCCCAAAACTTACGTTCACCCCTATAGGAAGGTTCGCGTAGTAAAACGAAATACGCTCTTTAAAACGTATGCAGCCCGTCTCGCTTACACCCGCTACTATAAAGTGGACTTTTGTCTTTTTCTGGCATAAAGGTGGGATAAACTAGCTTCCAGCTGGTTTTAGGGGTAGGAAGAAAAGCGGGCAATATTTCGACGCCGGCTGTATGGTTTTTCGCATTACTTGTTCGCTTGCAGAGGCGACAGCACGAATCGCTATCGTTTCACTGGTGAGAGTTTCTTCACTTGTGCCTGCCAACATGGATGTGCAATGCAGAAATAAAGGCGGTGGTGAGGTGAAGTGCGACGAACAGAGCCAAGTTTTAACCAAGTCGGTGAAGCGGCCGTTTGATGTTGCCTTTCTTATGCTTCCCGATGAGAAGCTGAAGCAAAAGCAGACCAAACTGGCGAAAAGTGCTAGTTTCGATAAGGACGTGGACATTTGCTACAACAACAACGAGGAAAACGAGGACGAAGATGTGGAGATTGAAGATTCCCCGTGCGAGCTGAAGTTGAACCGTCAGAGCTACTTCACGCAAAAGCAGCAGATCTTCGATGACCCCAACTTGATCAAGAACAAGAACTATCAAGCCTTGCGTAAGGCGGCCTCGCCAGTGGAACAGAAGAGCGCCTTTACGAAGGTAAATCTAAATAAGGAGTCGCGCGTGAGCCCCAGCTTGTCTCTAAGCCCGGACACAAATTACCAAAACTCCCTTAGCCCTTCGCCGCCCATTATCAACAGGCAGTACCAAAATTTCCCCGCCAATATGCTGCCGCAGAACCAGCTGTTCAAGGCTTCACCGCCTCTATCGGCATATCACACCAATTTCCTGCCGGAAAACTTTCAGCATCATCCCGCCATAGATGCCCATTTTCTAGCGAAAAACTCCGGGGAACTGATCCATCCGAACTTTCCCAAGATGCGACCAACAATGTACAGGCCGGAGTTTTCGTACAATTATCAGCAGTTCCAAGGGCAGGAACTGTTAAAAATCGCTTCGCCCTCAGAGTTGAAGTTTTCCCAAGAGATCCGCCATCCGGCAGCGGCGATTTTAACATCGCTGCTTCCGCCGTCTTTGGCAGCTCTTTCGCTGCCCGGTCAAAACGTGTGCGCCAAATGCAACATCACGTTCCGAATGACATCAGATTTGGTTTATCACATGCGATCACATCACAAGAATGAGACCAATGATATGAACCGGCGAAGACGCGAAGAGAAACTCAAGTGTCCAGTTTGCGCAGAGTCGTTCAGAGAACGACATCATTTGACAAGACACATGACCGCTCATCAGGATAAGGACGATGATGACAAAGAAACGAAAAAAGATGGACTTTAAGTGAATTAACTGCTGGATCTTTGAAATATCGGTGTAATCACTGAGACGACGATTTTTTGCTTTATCGAGTAGCCAATTCGAGGACGTCAAGTTTTTACTGTATAATAAAATAATATTTATGATATGTTCAAACTGTGGTACTTTGTTTCTGTATATATGTATAAAGAATGAGAATTGTAAAGATTATTATCTGTTATAATTTATTATGTGCAATATTCAGTTAATAAATACAATTTGGAAAATTGTCAGTGTTTTAATTACAGCGTTTTTAGTGTGAGATGCACGGAAAATCATGAGCAATAAGGCAGTAATTAATAGCAACTTGCTTGAACACAAAAAATGCTTGCATTAAAGTCAGACTAATTTTAAGAACGAAGGCAAAATTTAAAATGGAATATTGAAGTGAAAACGTTGCTTGATAAGGACCAGTTGATATCGACAATCAACAAAAGTTACTTTTTCTTAAAGCAACTGCGGACAATTTTACACCCAAATATTGCAAAAATGAATATAAATATGGCAAAAAAGAGCTTTTGGCACTTCATTTTGCTATTGCCAAAATTTTCTTCAAAATTTTATGGCTCAAATGAGCTACACAAAACAGCTTGTACAGCAACTCTACAAGGCGATTAAAGCAAAAAATCGTACTTAAAGTAAAATTAACATCAGATCAATGGAAATTTGTTGCTGCAAATAACTAAAGAAAACTTTGATTTGTTCCCAAATGGATCAAAATTGGGAGTTTCAGTGACACATTTAGCGGGACAGCAAACACATAACACAGTGTTTTTGATCAAAAGAAATATACTTTTGAGGCCATTCCTTGAAACTAATGATTTTTCGGGTTTTTGGGCCGTCGTTCGGTAGAATTTCTTCCTGACGTTTCGCAAGCACGAGTGGCTTGCATCTTCAGAAGTGGTTTGCTTGAACGCTTACA
>NW_026018508.1:13598475-13603511 GCF_020466585.1 Dendroctonus ponderosae
TTTTTTCTACCTCTATGTTTGTATGAACTTTTCTATTGAAATTTATCTCATGAATGCGCTCTTAGAATGCACGGCGATTTGGTATGGCGGACAGTTTTGCGAAAAACAAACTTAAAATAAAATAAAGATTAAAATATTTAATCAACTGGCTGAAAACTAAAAAATTCAATTTTGCAAATGCTCAATTTAGCAACAATGCTTTAGAAAGTTTACCTTTATATTTTTATAATTGTTTTACACTTTGAAGGTAAGACATTGGAATTTTTATGGTAGGGAAGTAATGAAAATCGAGCAAAAGCACAGATGAAAATATTTCGAAACAGTCAATTATTATTGCAAGTAAAAATTAACAAAATGATTTAACAGAGTTTGAAAAACATTGCTTTGTTTAAGTAGCAGAAAATTTCACCAGAAACGGTCATAGACTCTGAAATGTATGTGGTTGAAGTTATGAAGTGTTTGATACAAAAAAAAAAAGATTTTTTTAAATTGGCGCAAAAAAGCTGCGATCTGCGTTCTTATAGTGGAAATCAAAGGTCCGAAAAACGGCTGTRTTTTTAAACTTTCTCAATAATAAATAAAAAAATATATATTCTAAAAAAGTTTTAAGCTGTGCAACATTAAATATATTTAAGGGTCGGACTTTTTGMCGAAACATTGAATATAATATAGTTTTCTACCAATAACTCTAAAATTGAAAACATTTTGTTTTTYTATTTAGGAAAAACCAATTGGGGTAGTGAAGGTTTCGAAGCAAACTTGTACATTATCAAAGTACATATTGGTTTTTATTTCTCAAGGGTAAAATCTGTTTAAACGTGAATAATAAAAGCTTGAATTAAGGTCTAAAAGTACGGAAAGCAATATTGTGGGAAAAACTATTTTCAACAGAAGCATAAAAACATGCATACTACTTTTGAGGAATCAAGTTTGTACTTGAACTCGTAAAAATTTACGAAGTAAATAAACGGTTTACACTTGACTTTAACTTAGTTTTAACTCATTTTTCAAAATTAATTTTGGCATCTTTGCCGTCTTAAGAGCGTTGAAAATTTGGAAAAAATTGTGTGAAACTCGCGGTTTTTGCACTTTTAAGGCGATAGAAAAGCAACTAAACACTTTCATACACAATTATAAATAAAAATTTTAATTATTTCCCACCACACAGTCTAATAAAATACTGAATTATTAGTACAAAAATTGTTCGGAACTATGGAACAAGAAGCTTCACTTAGAATGATTTCATCGCCCAAAACAAATCCATTTGTGGGAAGTTGAATAAAATATTTCCGCACTTTCCAAAACGAACATATTAACATGCACTGAATACACATGTCGACTAGGACAATCATTTATTTCCTCAAACAGAACATACAAAGCAATTTGTACAGAAAACATCCCCCACATCAAGAGTCAATGAGCTATAAACGATAAGTTAACAACAAGCTTGAAGGATCGCAGAGTCACGTGCCTGAGCGGAACCAATTGGATCCTTTTATATGTAGCAGTGAACCAATTAAAATTGATTTTTCACGTCTTGTAAGCGAGGCCTTTTTGAATAAAGTGTGACACCGGATTATATGGGAAACGGTTGGGGGATCGAGGGTGGATTTTATACCAACGCTTCTGTTTGCTAATTATGTTGTCGACACTTTCGACATGGGAATGGACTTGACAGTGTACTTTGCAACGAAAAAACATATTGGAAAATTGGAACGTGTGCACATTGTTTGAATATAAAAGTTTGGTTGAGCATGAAGTTGCAGAAAATATGGAAAGAAATAATTTTTGAAAAAAGCATTCTGCTTTTTGCCTTAGTTTGCATGTTTGGTTTTTTATGTTGAGTTATTTGAGTTTGGGGCCAACATCCACAAATGTCCAACAATGCATTTACGATATAAAAATATTAATTTTTTCAAAGGTGCAGCGTGATTCAGATAACAATAGAAAACACTTGATAATACGAGCCCAAGTTGCCTCCCAAACGCGGTCTGGCCTTCAAAAAATGCATTTTATTGCCGCATGAACATTCTAAGAAGCTTGACCCCATGGATCTCAATTAATCTGCATAAATCCCCATTTTTTTGACACCTTTCTTTTCTTGATCTTTCTTATTAGCAATCTTAGCAAGTGTAATTGTTATTATATTCTTTTCCTTCCCTGGGCTCCAGTCAAAGTGTGAAATAACATTTTTTATATAGTTTATTTTATAACGTTTCAGCGAGACAACAGCGTCATCATCAGATTTAAAATTCATACAAACTTATAATTGGTAAACATTACATTCTTTTAGGTCTTTGCTGTCTTGAAACCTTCAATTTGTTTTCGCACGCTGAAAAACAAATTGAAGGTTTCAAGACAGCAAAGACCTAAAAGAATGTAATGTTTACCAATTATGAGTTTGTATTAATTTTAAATCTGATGATGGCGCTGTTGTMTCGCCGAAACGTTATGAAATAACCGATATACAAATTTTTRTTCCACWCTTTGTCTGGAGCCCAGGAWGCAAAATAGTATATTAAAAATGGAAAACATTGTAATAATAAAAAATTGCAAAACCAATAAACGACAAAAACCATTAAACCAATTTCGTTTTTACGCGCGCAACAACATTTTGCTGATACAAAATAAATATTCAACAGCCTCTGGAAAAACTTTTCCGATTATCGCTGTTATTTTCAAATGTAAAAAGTTGCCGGATATATTTTACTTCGTCGGCGCGTTATAAATAACCATTATTTTTATTTAACTTTTATTCGAGTCGCCCAGCAAAAGCCTATACATCATTTCAATTGTTTTATCGTCAATGCTGGCCGTATTTCAAAAATGCAATCTTTTAACTCATCACTTCACGGTTTTATATCGAACAATTTACGAGTTCGATGTGACAAATTTATCGAAAATGTTGCTGAACAAACAGTAAATTGCCTATTTTTTTGCACGTTGGTTATTGCGCTGCAGAAACAATAAATTAATTAATATATTTGTTGCGCAACTTAATTTATCTGAATGTGACTCACGTTTTACTTATTGAAATTGTGATAAATTATTGGATTAGCACCAATACCGAAATGAAACCGGAAAATATATTTTGGATTATTTGGGATTGATAATCGATATAAGAGCGTCTTTTGACTATTCCGAAGCAGAGCGCAATTTATTGGTGTATGACACACATTTTGCTTCTAAGTGCGTAAGCAGCAAGAGGTAAATAAATGCTGATGCAGTGTAAATTGGTTACTTTTTAGTCGCAAAACTAATTACAATTTGGATTTCTACAGTTATTCAGAGCTTTTTGTTAAAGAAATCAGTCCATTCTTGGTGCGCTTGTAAATCGCTTTTACACACCATTTGAATCAATTGAAAAAACTGTAGCCGCGCACTTCAAAAGAGAAAAGCATAATCCATTAAGAACCACACTTATAGAGCCATTTAATGGCTCTATAATATATATAATAATTTTTCTAGTAAATTTTGCTGTTCCGTTCAGTCGTAAATGGAATTAGTTCAATTCGCCCGATAGAAATCAAGATTCTGTTTGCGCGATTCGTTAAGCTTCTCACTGCACCCTTTCCCTTGCGGTCTGGCAGCCAGTTTGCTGTAATAAATCAGTAATTACACTTATCTAATCTTCTTGTTCGAATGCGTTCGCGCGAATATTCATTTATAGATTTAATTTATTATTTTTGCTCACGATTGTAACGAGTTTAGCATTTTAACGTGGGCGCTGGAATTTTCAATTTTATTTAGCCACGGTGTTTAAAGCGCTTTTTTGATTTGTCATTTTGTCCTGTGGTCGATTAAGGAAACATTTTGAAATCATGTTTAAAATCTTCGATATTTATTCAGAACAAATACAATATAATAACAAAAATTGCTGATTTGCGGGAATTTTATGTAAAGGTTCCTTGCCAAAAATTCTTTAATTCATTGAGTCCAACAAAAAGGAAATCCAATACATTTAACACCAGGAAGAATAATGAAAACCAACGAGTAAAGGTAAACGACGTTCGAAAACAGTTTAACAACTGTTCTAAGATGCAGGTTGATCAAAATTGAAGTCGTTTTTTATGAGGTATTTAGAGCTTGAAAAACTTGGAAAATACGAAACGAGTAAAATTGTTCTAAGCTTAATAGGGATAAGCCCTAACATCAAGCATGCAAAGCTGTTAAAGGTTACGCTCAGGTTTTCGTTGATCTGGAAGTTTTCAAGGAACAACTAGTGGTTCATTAAAACTCCGGTAACGATCGATTTTCTGTCGCTGTTTCAAGGAAGTACCAAAGGAGTTTGTCGCCGATCAGGCTCGGCTCTGGACGAGGCATAAAATTCTCAATTCTCATGCCAATAGTCAAATCATGACAATTCAGCATTTGTATTAACTCAATAAAGAAGCAAACAACTTACAAAAATAATCGTCAAGTGAAACAGCGGATTATAACTGTGATTATTGAAAACAATTTATAAAAGAAATTCTAAATTTTAATAATTATCCAAATTATTTTATTGAAAAATGTTTTAACGAAATTGAATTCCCACGAACAAAACAAAATCAAAATAAACCTATTACGAACTTTTCATTCCATTTATTCCAGGACTTTCAGATCAAATTAAACGAGTAGGTAAAAAATTTAATATTAGGACTATCTTCAAAAGTGAAAATACAATTAGAAGTAAAATTTCAGTAACAAAACCTCATGATATAATTGAAAATACAAAAAATGTAATTTATAAAATTCCTTGCGAATGCAATAAATTTTATATAGGAGAATCCTCAAGACCATTACACAAAAGACTCAAAGAACACCAATCATACATAAAAAACAGAGAATATCATAAATCACAGATTTATCAACATGCATTTGATAATTGCCATAAAATTCAATGGAATAATTCCACAATTTTAACTAATGAACAATACACAAAAAAACGTAAAATTAAAGAAAGCGCACTAATTTTACTAAATCAAAATAATTGTGTTGCTTCATGTTCATTTAATTTAAATCATACATGGTTACCTATGCTAAAATCTGAAGTA
>NW_026018508.1:13604510-13606654 GCF_020466585.1 Dendroctonus ponderosae
TGATAGTTCTTGATTACTTTTTGATAAATAATTCGTTCTTATTGCGAAATAGGAGCACTATTTATCAATCTGTAATAAAAGACGTGAGGAAATGTTGTATTTTATACAGACAAAAATTTTTGAGGCGAAATACCCAACAAGAAGTTTGTAAAAAAAAGTACGAATATGCTTCATATTCGCTTTCTACTTTTTATTTTTCCACTGTGTTTTTCTACGGTTTTTGTTTCTTTTCCGATACATTAATTGCTTGTTCAGGTTCGGCTATTAAGTAACATTTTGTTTGTAGGACATTTTTCTACTATAAATACAACATTTTTTTATTTTTTCTTGTCTCACTTTAAGCAAGCAAATATGGATTCACAACATGTAATAAATTATTGAATTGTTTTCAACGAATTAAAGGGTAAATCGCATAATTACTGCTATAATCCAGCTTGTCGGCTGTCGGCTGACAATAATGCAGCATCCGTTCGTACTCTTATCTTGCGGTTAGTTGATGTTCTGATAAAAGACGAAATGAAAAAATGTCGAAAACAAACAGGAATATCATCAACCTGTATGTAAGCAGCTAGACAAAAACAGCGAAGCCGTATAATTAGCATTAGTTGCTCCAATCCGCTGAGCTAATTTAGCTCGGATCTAAAATGCCGATTTTCATCGTTTCAGGAAAGAGGATTCAGATCAAAGATGATATGTCCATGATGGACAGAATCGTACTTTTTATGAGCGAAGTGTTTGCAACCGCAATTCTAGTTTTTCTGGGATGTATGGGCTGTGTTAAGGACATAGCGGGAGGGTTTATTCCTCACGAGCAAATTTCCCTAACCTTTGGATTAGCTGTGATGGTGTCTGTCAGTAAGTCTTGCTTAGTTTTGGTAAGTTCATGCTATGCATAGAAAATTGCCCAAAAAAATTGGGGTGGAATTTTTTCGAAAGTACATTGAAGCTACGTTGGAACTCCACAATAATGTTGAATAGGGTTGAAGAGTTCACTTTATTTTTCCATAATTCAAACTAAGTTGGAGAATCCAAAAAGATGATATGCCCATGATGAGCCTGAGTGTGTCGCAGGATACCCTCTAGGTGATAGTTCTCGATTACTTTTTGATAAATAATTCGTTCTTAGTGCGAAATAGGAGCACTATTTATCAATCTTTTTTAAAGACAAAAATTTTTGAGGCGAAATACCCAACAAGAAGTTTGTAAAAAAACTGTGATGATGTGCGGCTGTGATGATGGCTTTTTGCGACGCTTTCCCTATCTGAAACGGCATTGCGCTTTATGTAAAGAGGACAGGGCCATCCGATTGATATACGGGTGGAGGATTTAAAGGAAGCCGACACATTAATTTAAAGAGTACAATGGCGGCAGGAAAGCACATGTTAAGTTTAGTTTGTTAATTACGGTGGCGCGTACAATGGTGCCGTTCCGCACCGAGTGCCGCCGGAAATGTGCCGCTCGTTCTCCCGTTTCCACAGCAAACGGCTCCGCCAGACTGCTATTTTTTCGCATTTTTTCAACCTCCACCTCTACCAGGGAGAAATGGAGAGTAGGCCATTGTCTGGCTATTCAGTTATTCACTAAAAACCGGACATGTGGCTGAACCAGTCCACGACTAATGCTCGTCTTTTTCCTCCTCATTTCTCGGCACGGTTTGTGGTATTAACGAGAAAATAAGTAAAAAACTACATTTGTTCCAAAGGATTTGAAGAACAGCATTTTAAAACCAGCGTTCTTTTTGCGTTTAATATCAAACTATCAACAAGCCGAGGATTCGCCTGCTGTTGAAACCAATTTAATTCGGGGAGTTTAAAGTAGTTATTTAGGTACCGTTTTCGGGAATCATAAATTGTTCACTGATCTCAGCACGCAACCAAAGAAAACTGTCTTCAAATACGAGCCAATTGTTGCCCTGACTTTCTATGGAAGCAACATACATAATTGAAGAGTAGGCAGGGGCGGATCCAGCTTTAATAAGTTATGTAGAAAAAATACAGTTTTCTGTTGTCTATAAAATTAGAAAAATTATTGTCGTTTTGTGCAAGGGTGGCGCAAGATGATTGCAAAATTTCATGTTTTCCGTCCCGTTTTGCATGTTTCTCGGAAGCAAAATGAGCAAGAACGCTCGTTTTTACATCATTCCA
>NW_026018508.1:13607653-13609374 GCF_020466585.1 Dendroctonus ponderosae
TAGTTCACCTATAAAAATGTTTTAAACCCTTGAGCTGTGACACAAATGCTTCCTACGACTCAAAAAAATTTCCTGGATGTATTAAGCTCTTAATCCCATGTTCCTTCGCGTTCAACTAGACACTCTGACTAATTAAGCTGAAATCTTGCCCGTTCACTTACTTGGACCAAATTAAGCTCTTGCCTCAATAAACCAAACCGATATAGAGAAGTAGCAATATGAGGAGTCCCAATTGCCCGACACCCCTTGTGTTTTGCGGTGGCACACTTCTAATATTAAGGGAGGCCGCCAAGCAAACCCAGGGTGCATAACATTAAGGGCTGCATACATATGTATATCTTCAAATTGATTTGTCACAGTCCAAACGCCGCAGTGTTTTTTGCTGATAAGTATCGCTATTACAGTGACAACCAAAATGTGCCAGACTGTAAATTCTGTCTGTATTTCCAACTTTCCTTGCTAAATAGTTGTCGGTTGTACTACAGTGTTTTAGCACTAATTAGGCTCTTATTTCTCCACTTTCCAAGCCTAGCTTTTCAGTGTTTAATGAGAGCGAAAACGCAATGTTTCTTAAACCTCAGAAGCTCAGATGCAATTAAATTAATTCGCAGAAAAGTATTGGCATTTTTCGATTTTTTTCGAGTATTTTCGTGTTTGTTTGGGAACTGCTCAAAAGTTTTGTATGGCAAAACCATCCCTACCAAAGCTTATCTAAACGGAACGAAACATTCTGCTAATAAATTTAAAGTATTAGAGCTGCTTAATAGTTCTGCCTATGTCCGCTATCTTGACAGCAATAAATATGGGAAAATTGATCGCGGTGTGAGCAAAAGTCGCTTTTCAATGTGCTAAATTCAACGGCAATATCTTTCAAACACGTAAAAATAAAAAATAGACTTTCAGATGCACTGAAACTTCCGTAACCTTGTAACAAACGATTCCTAAGCCGCAATTGACCACTAACAGACTTTCTGGATCTAAGTTTCAGAAGCTTTGAACTGATCCAGATAATTTTCTCATTTGACACTAATGTTTATAGTTTAAATCATTGAAACTGTTTGGCACATATTTTCGAACCACTTTTCACTATGTGAGTGGACTTGCAAACCTAAGAGCAACAAAGACAAATTTATAACTAATAAAATATACGGCTTCATAAAAGAATTAGAATTGAAAATATAACTGAAAACCGGCGATTGCAGTTAGAGTTGTTTTTCAGTTAATTGTGGCAAAGAGATCAGATCAACACGACGATCAATGTGATTAAGAACGAAAGATCAGATAGAAAAATGTCCACAAACATAAAAAATTGAAATCCAACGGTTCATTTTGCAATGTAAAACATTTTGGACTGTTTGGTAGATTGTGAAAATAATTTTAATTTAATCGAGAGCCATTTCAAGTAAATGTTCGCAAGGTACAAACGTTTTTTGGGTTTCATGCATTTCTTAAGTATTCCAGATTTTTCCTTCTTTCTTTTCCAGTCTTTTAGCCATTGAAATATTCGCTTCAACTCTCCCATATTCAAAACAATTACGTATTCAAGTTTACGCTTATTTTTGCAGAATAATTTTAAAAACCCCGATAAAATATTTGCTGTTGAAAACTCCTCAGCAAAATTCTCCAAAAGTCCTGCGATGTAAAATCGTTGTTCAGCCGTTTATGGTTTAAAGAAAACATTTGGAAAAAATAATTTCAACTAACACCGAACAACGACACAA
>NW_026018508.1:13610373-13612396 GCF_020466585.1 Dendroctonus ponderosae
ATCATCAGATTTAAAATTTACACAAACTCATGATTGGTAAAAATCAACGTTCTTTTAGGTCTTTGCCTTCTTGAAACCGTAAATTTGTCTCTCGACAGACAAATTTCAGGTTTCAAGAAGGCAAAGACCTAAAAGAACGTTGATTTTTACCAATCATGAGTTTGTGTAAATTTTAAATCTGATGATGGCGCTGTTGTCTCGCCGAAACGTAATGAAATAAACGATGTTTCAATATTTTAAAACCTTAGATTTGTCTTTCGAGAGACAAATTTAAGGTTTCAAGAAGGCAAAGACCTAAAAGAACGTTGATTTTTACCAATCACCAGTTTGTGTAAATTTTAAATCTGATGATGGCGCTGTTGTCTCCCCGAAACGTAATTCAACAAATTTTTACTTCACACTTTGACTGAGACCCAGGAAAGATAAGAATATCATTAACGCCCAATCTAAATGAGCTTTTTCATTGCGGTTATTGCAGCATTCTGTTAAAATCTTCGCTTAGATCAAGTTGAAGTATGATTTGCTTTTACCGGATAGCCACATCAATACACATATAATAGAGCAATATCCTCAGGCGCAAAACCTAATATTTACGGCTCCATATTTTCCAGAAAGCGATTTTTGTTCGCACATATTGGATACTGACCAACCCGAGCATATAGCGGGGAGCCACTACGAAACTGATTCGATGTTCCGATGACCAGAACATATAAAAACCGTATAAATTGTGCAATTTTTCACATTAAGCCGCACAATGAAAACCTCATCTCTCAAATATGAGCAATTATGCAAACCTTGCTACCCGCGCAAATTTTCAGTCCTAAAATAAGTTTGTCCTCAAAACAATTTTGTAATAATACATATATAAAGAGCGCTTAAAATAGCTACCAGTGTACTCACCATCTCCAGCAGGTCCAGGCTAAGGTCCAGAATGTAGGAAAACTGGAAAGAAAAATTATCTACTTGAGGTCACTCCAGTTGATATTCAAAACGGTTTGTATTAGCATGGCCATTTCCACCCTGAATGCCCTCAATCCCCCACGGAATAGTGTTGTTTCGCGTAATTTATATTGCATGTTAGGAAAAGTTCTTTACCGTACGGTTTATTGAAGAGATCAGAAATCCGCACTGTTGTGCTTCATGCAAACATATTGATTTCTGCAGACAGTAAATGATTTAGCAGTTTTCAGCGCATTGAGCAAATAGAGCAAAATATCGCGTCTGGATCAAATTTATCGAATTATAAAGTCTCGTTGAGAAAAATGAGAGCGCTGACTGATTTCCCCCCTAAAACTTGAAATCAACTTTATTCGAACTCAGTTCCGGAACGGCAATCACCGATGACAGATTTATGAAAATATTTGTTGGAAACGGTAGTTATTTTAAATATTCGTCGACATCATTCGATTATGCAGATTCCACGCATAAACCAGAATCGAATCGGGCTTCGTGAGTTGTTTTGCGGCTTCCGATAGTTTAGCCCAAGAAGAAAACCGACCAACTTGAGATATAAAAAGACGAATTCCGGCAAAACTTTAGTTTTTTCGCCATGCTATTTATACTTCATTTGCATGCTGGATCGCTTCTCCACGAATTTTTATTAGCCATAAAATATTGACGAATTCTCATACTCACGAAATCTTGAAACTGATTACTGGCGCAGGATATAAATCAGGGCAAATTGATGTCTTTAAAAAAGTATCAGCAGCATTTCATTTCAATGACTGCTTAAAGGGGATGGTTTTATAGATTGCAAGGTTTTTCAATTCGAGTGCGATTGATGAACAGCTAATGAACACTTGAGCAAAGAATCCCGCAAAGTTTCAAAGAGTCTTTTTATGTATATGCGGCAGTGTTTAAAGTTTTTCGACTTTTGATTATTTTCCACGTTTGATGCCTAACGCACGGCTTAAAAATTAAATATAATGGTAACACAATAAGGATGTTCTGCTATAAACTACAACGTTTTTAGAGCTTCGTCATTATTACAGTCCCCGTTTTATTTAGTTTGGAGATGCATTAA
>NW_026018508.1:13613395-13616964 GCF_020466585.1 Dendroctonus ponderosae
GAACGTTAATGTTATGCATTGATTTCCTGCCAAATTTTCAAAATTCTAAATAGAATTTCCATATTTTAATGAAGAATCTTCATTACTCCTCCAGAAGTGCATGTGCGAATTTGTTTCGCTCACATTTTGAGCAAAAATTGCCTTAAGGAAACGCAAAACATCCAGTACGTAGAAGAAGTAATTAAGTATTCAAAGAGACCGACTCGCTTAGATTTAGCAAATCAAAATTAGGAAGTATGCTTTAAAGCAGGCAGCCATTTCGCTCACGTACATCGTCTTCGGTAGTAACCGTTTTCTAGACAGCAGGAGAATAAAGTGAAGGAGCTATTAGCATGGTAATGTTCAGATATGAACAATTTGTATAACGAGACGGCCCACTTCCAGCCAAACCTCGCGCAAGATTGGAATATTCAAACAGATTCTTGAAACAGACATCCACCTCACGTCTAGCACGTTAAGATAAGAAATAAAGCCGTTAGATAAATTTCCTGGATTTTCGGAGATGGTGGGTGGCTTATTCGGAATGCGCCACAGTGGCACTACCGGATATTTTTTTCTATCGGCAGAACAGACGTTTTTTCAAAACTTTAAGTGCAAAATTGTACATTTTTTACGCCGCAAAAATCAACTCAATACTCTACAAAGTCAAAACAATTTGTCGAGACAACAGTAAAGACTAAGTATACATTTACATCAAGCCGTTTAATGTGAAATCTAAAATTAGATGCTGCATAACTTGTTAATGTATGACACGCACTTTGCATAACATAATTTTAACTATTTTAACTACTTTTTAAATATCTATGGGCTTCAAAATGTTTCCGTTTGGCAAAACTTTGTAAACGTGCATAACAATTATACGTAAAGGCCTTATATAAAGATTATAAATATATATAAAGATTATAAACGAAATAACAACAATTTTGTAATGTATAATTTTTACGTTCTTTAGGTGATCTGAATCAAAACGTGAATATAACTGTGGAGTCAGAAATTATTATCAAAACCGGACTAAAAGTAAACGAGAAAAGTATAATAAAAGCATTTTATTCCTCCTTTTCCGTTTTTTGAAACAAGAGAATATATGCAATAAATCTGTTGTTCGAACCACCTCGAAAAAATCAGTGAAACTGAATTATGTATTAAATTTATACAAGGTGTTTCGTAAAAATGTTAAAATAATTTAACAGCGTGTTCTTTTAGTCATTTTAGGGCGGGGTCTTCTTGAGAATTTATGGTAGTGTTTCATGGGTCAGTTTGCTTTTATACAGGGTAGAAATGTGGAACCCCTACTTTTGGTTTGATCAGAACTTTTTTGTGTGCACTTGACTTTTCTCGACATAATTTTTTTAATTACTACAAGTAATTTATCAACTTTTTTACCTCTTATTGTATTAAACAAAATTAAATTTAAATATCCATTCTAATGTTAACTTAGCAGCTGTTCCAATTGGTCACCTTGACATTCTTGGCATAATCGCAGTCTTTTAATGATATTAAAATTTACAGACCGTAAAGTTTGCACTGTTCTTCAGTTGTTCTAATTTCGTTAGAAATATTAAATATTCTTTCCTGTAATTCTTCGATTGTATTCACTTCCGTTGAATATACCGCATTTTTTAAATGGCTCCAGAAGTAAAAATCAAGCGCGTTTAGATCCGGAGATATAGGAGGCAAGTTTATCGGAGCAATCCAACTGCTTGGAAATTTTTTATCAAGCCGAAAAGATTTAATTTTTTTGCGAGCAAACTAGTGCTCTTAAGAAAAAACAATAAGAGATAAAAAAGTTGATAAAGAACTTGTAGTAATTAAAAAAAATATGTTGACAAAAGTTTAAGTGCACACAAAAAAGTTCTGAAAAAAAATAAAATAGAGATGCCACATTTCTACCCTGTATGAAAGTAAACTAAACTACAAAACGCTGCCATAGAATGGCACTCAATTAGGTAATAATCTATACTAAAATTGAAGTTTCTATGTTCAAGCGTTTTAAAGAAAAACAACAAAACCCCCCTCTAAAATGACTAGGAGAACACGCTGTTAACATATTTTAACATATGCACGGAACACGCAGTATATAGTAGAAGCAAATAAAATGAGTTTCATAAAAGTAGACTTAAGTATTCATTAAAATACAGTATAACTTTCGCAACTGCAGGTTTTTGTGAAAACTAATTTTTACAAATTCATAATTTCCGGCACTATGATATCCAGTTTCAAATCCAGAGGCAAATATTGAAGATTATAAAATGTGGAACATTAATACTGCAATATGTATTCGTTATTATGACAAAATATTTTGGGACTCACCACCAAACAAAAAATAAAAGTTTGTGTTTTGTCCTGGATAGATTATAGCAATATTTTCAAATCAAAATCAAATCTATTCCTGGGTTTCAGTCAGTTATTGTCTCTATTTATTAATCAAAATACGTTTCTGTGTATTTTTCCACCATTATCAGTTTTTCTAAAATAACAGACAGTTAAAAAAAATTTTCATTAATTTAATAGATAAAAGAACATACAAAATTACCCGAAAAAGAATGTATTGCAGCGGTAGAGCTGTGCTTAAAATCCACATATTTCCAGTACGAAACCAAGTTCTATTCACAGATATATGGAGTAGCAATGGGTTCTCCCATAGCAGCAACAATTGCAAATTTGGTAATGCAAAATTTGGAAGAACAAATAATATCTAAATTAAACTACAAGTGTGAATTTTTTAAACGATATGTGGATGACTGCATAATGTGCCTGCCAAAAGACAAAATTCAATATACACTAGATAAGTTTAACGCCTTTCATGACACCCTAAAGTTTACTCTGGAAGAAGATAAAGGCAATTCTATAAACTTTCTAGACCTAACAATTAATTATGATAACAACCGGGAAATCACAACAGATTGGTACACAAAGGAGGTATGGTCTGGTAGGTATCTGAATTATCAATCGTACGCTCCAATGAAATATAAAAAAAAGTGTAATAACGGCACTTACAGATAGAGCCATTAAATTGTCACATTGGGAGTATAGAACAAAAAATCTTGAAAAAATACAAAATACATTATTAATAAACAACTATCCAAAGTCATTTTTTGAACCAATCATAAAGCAAAGGATAAATAAAATATACAATTCAACTAAATGGAAAAACATAAATAAAAGAAGAGAAGGTGATATCAAGTATATATCATTACCATATATACCGGAAATTAACACAAAAATAGAAAATATATTCAAACCACATAATATCAACATAGCAGAAAAAACTAAAAACACCTTAGCAAATAAATTTTTCACAAAATTTAAACCTAGGATTGACAAGTTAGACACGCCTAATTTAATTTACAAAATAGACTGAAATAGTTTGAATTGTGATAACACATACGTTGGTCAAACAGGACAATATCTAAAGAAAGGAATATACGAACATAAGTATAGCCTAAGAAAAAATAACGAAAATGGTACAGCATTAGCACAGGATGCACAACAGAGGTTGGATAATTTTGATTTTGATAACACACAAATACTGATTAACGAGAGTAATTATAATAAGAGAAGAGTCCATG
>NW_026018508.1:13617229-13621752 GCF_020466585.1 Dendroctonus ponderosae
ATAAACAGTATTTTATTCGTTTTGTGTCCGATAATGGACAAAATTAATACTTCAAATGCATGCCAAGGCTTAAAGCAGCAACAACGCTACATATGTAAGTAAAAATAATTAAGTATCTGAACGAAGAATTCTAGTCTCTTCCCAAAGTTGATTGTCCTGACTAATCACCTGTTAGGCCTAATTAATTTTAGAATGTTTTAAAGTATTGCAATTGTGATGTATTTTAATATGTGATATGATCAGGCTGTTGAACTGTGGTTGTTTTTTAAATTAATGAATTTTTTTTTTAACTATCTGTTATTTTAGAAAAACCGATGATGGTGGAAAAATACACCGAAACGTATTTTGATTAATAAATAGAGACAATAAATGCCTGAAACCCAGGAATTGACTTGATTTTGAATTGAAACACAGTCAGGAAAGTATATCCAATATTTTCAAACAAAGCATTCAAGTTTTGCCCCGAAATATTTCAAATTTTATACAAAAACCCGACTTTCCATTAACTGACTCTAATGACACACATAATTTACTTCCCAAAGAATAAAAAGCACGTTGACTTCCAAATGGCAATTAAGTAAAATATCTTCGCGCGAGCAAAAGCAGGCGTAATGATGCGTTTTGGGAAACCGGGGGAGCTTTAAGGGTTGATGCCTATCTGATTTTGCGGTTATATCACATTTCCCGCATTAAATTTGGAATTAAGCCCGAAAATATCCCGAAATGATTCCAGCCTTAATCTGGGCGTGGCTTTCCAACTGTGTAACCACTGGCATAATGTAAAAATTTAATTGAAATCTTCAATCAAGGGCTTTTCTCCTATTTGCCCGGCCTGAGTGAATCGAGGTTTTTGATCAGCAGCAAAACTGTTTCGTTTGGAAAATTGCAGTCGCAGTCCCACAATCAGCAAGGGTTGTTGGTGTGATCAAAAAGGAAAAAAAAACTTGCTGGGGCCTTTGGTTTTACATTTGTTCCGCTCATTCTGGTAAGCGAATTTAATGAAACACATTAAATAAGCTCGACATTAGCTCTGGACGCTTTAATCACATATTTTCTTTCTCAGCTCAGGAATTTTCCTCGTCAAATTCTCTAGGCCAATAATAGTAAAATCGCACTCCAACTCCCCAAACTGTAAAAACACGAAATTGATAAACTTTTATTGCAAGAACAGTTAAGCTCGTAACCAGGCGCGCGAGTTTTATCCATCAGAAGCAGAAATTGCTTTATGGCACCATTCCCCGAGGACCAATCATATTTAAAGAGAACTCTCGCCATATTGCGTCATAAACCAATGACAATTTGCTATAAAACGTTTATTGTGTCAGGAACCCGTTTAAAACATCTTTAAATTGCGAAGAACAAAACTTTGGAGTGAAAGACATTTCAAAGTGTTTGATGCAACTTCCCTCTTATTTCTCATTACTTTCTTGTACTTTGTACCGTAAATAACGACTGAAACTTTGGCTAATATTAAACGGTGTTAGAAATAAACATAAGGTAAAAAGTTGGCTGGAATAAAACAGGTGAGTACACGGGAAAATTTATTTATTCATAAATCTCTAAAACGCAATCCTATTGGTTGTGACGTCTCTGGTCATATAAATGGCGGATTGTTTACGTTCCGTGCATAGTGTTTAGTTGTGCGGTTGCGTTTTATTAATTGTTTTGTGGATTGAAATAATTTATAGTTTGTGTCAAACTAAAAAATGGCTTCAGAAGGATTCCATAAAGCGTCAACAAACAATTTACCATGTGTACATATTTTTATGGTTACCGAATTTTAAAAAAACGACGTACGCTTTAATTCAGCAGAATTTAAGGGTGTCAAAGCAGCAGCGTAAGGAAAAATCCGTAAATTCATTATTAGTTACACTCTCCTTAATRTACTAATCTATCTKTATYGGTTTAAATTAGGTAAATRATATATAGAATYTCACTTATTCAACTTAACCTAACCTATACACATGGCTGCTTTRAAAGTGAAATAAACTYTTAAATTTGTATKTTGGGCATCWCGAGAACARTATGTYGATATCGGATATGTGAAATTGAAACACGAGGGTTCTTTGTGCACTGTACAAGGTAGAATTTGCCCAGAACACAGAGTACGATCGAAGGCATATTCTATCTGCCTCATCATTAGCTTTTTGTTCGTACTTTCATTAAAATGATCCTCGCAACAAAAAACATTGTTTTGATTTAGAAACATCAAGTCTAGCAGCTTTGAACCATAAAACTTTACGTGCAAAATGATGGGGAACGGTTAAAAAGAGTTTGTTTGGAGCACTTATTGAGCTATTCTTTCATCCTGGCACAAAACACCASTKATTTGRTGATCCYTAAATGTCCCTATTTTCCATTATGCAAGATAATAATAWTAATCAATKAAATAATGATAATCACAATAGCTTAAATAATAAAMCAAAGCTGCGAAAACAACAGAATAAAYACGAGACACTTTGTTGATATGACCTGCTACGTCACAATCGGGATAGGCAACCGACGATACRGATTCGKCGTTTTTGGCGGAAAATGTCTAATTTGAATTTAAAATCGCTTTAAAATTATTATGGAGACTTTCTTTGCAAAAAAAAWTATATCAGTGTAATAACTACTTTCAATAAATCAACATTTAAAAAAAAGTGAAAACACCCTATTGATGATTCGCATGTTCAAGCAAAAAAAAACKRTTTGTAGATTAGATTTTTAACTAAATCTTCAATTATCAACGGTTTCAAATTGGTTCCACTTTTCAYGGACACATGCCCAAWAAAAAATTATTCCAGCCAGCTAGTTCGCTCTAATACAATTACCCTAAAATCCGGAGGATTATAAGACAATGTGCGGCTTTCCGCTTTCTGAAAATTAAGTTAGCAGAGTTTGAAACAATGTTGTTAAGCAAGTTAGATTATGGCAACAGTATTTAAATTGTACATTAAAAGCCACTGAATATCGCGAACTAGCAAAGGCGTTTTGAAACCGCCAGGCATAACGCCCAGTAGCGCACTTACGAAATAAGGTAGAAACTCTCTTATCGTTTCAATTTCATTTACATTCAAAAGATTTCAGCAGCATATTTTAGCTCAGAAATCAAAAATTTACTATTTTAGATTGTATAATATCAGAGTTACAGTTAGACTTGCTAATTGTACATATACAAGCTTTACCGACTTCTAAGTCTTTTCTAAGTCTAAGTTCGGTTTTTTACATATAAAATTATGTAAACCCCAAAATATAGATGTATATATTCATACCAACATAATCAAATGAGTGTCACATTGAAAAACTCGTTTATAGTTAATATACAGGATGATTAGATAAATTAAGTGCATTTATTTTAGGACCGTGTTTTAGGTTCAAAAATAAGGAGCAAAAACGTTTCGTTAACCCCAAAATTAATCCAATGCATTTGAAATCACCTGAAAATTAATTCATACGTGCACATGAGGCGTTTCTCTAAAATATTCTCCGCTGTTGCTCATTTTTCTTCAGTTATTGCAGAATCGGGATATATTTTCATCGGTACCTCTATCCATTACGGTATTCGATTGACAATTATTACATCTTGTAACTAAACTGCGATTTTTAAAATATTTCAGAATCAGATCAGAATTGGCCAAAAAAAAATCAAAACAAATTGATTGTTAAGAAGTTGAATCCGTAAAGAAAGTGCAGAATCAAAAATGAGTTGTCGAGCTATTCGAACCGACTCAAGTTTAAGGCGTCCAGACAATAGATTTAAAAAGCAGAACAAGTCAAAACTTTACAGCATTTCACGTATCATCAGTCACTTATCCCCATCTTCTCCGCCTATGAGTTTCCTAATAGAGTTAGGCGCGTGTCGCTCGGTATTGGAGACAGGAGCGCAAAATGCCGCCTGGGGACAGTTTAAATGGCTTCCATTTCAGGCCAATAAACATGTAAAGCACCTTATTATTACGGACCCGAACTCATGTAAACACAGGATTTGCTAATGCAATTCACCACATCCATTTTTCGCCAGTATTGGTTTTAAAACACCACCGCCAGCGGCATTAGTGACATTTTTTTTGCAAAATGTGTGCGGTTTTTCACGACAACTAAATCTAAATCTGCTTTCTCCAATGATTGCGAAAAGACAGAACAGGCAATAGGACAAATAACTGAATAAAGGTTAAAATAGCAAGATTTTCTTTTCTGGATCAGGGGCGGATCCAGCTTTAAAGTCAGGGGGGGGGTTATATAGAAAAAATACAGTCTTCTGTTGTTTATTAAATTAGAAAAATGATCGTCGTTTTGTGCAAGGGTGGCGCAAGATTACTGCAAAATTTCATGTTTTCCGTCCCGTTTTGCATATTTCTCGGAAGCAAAATGAGCAAGACTGCTCGTTTTTACATCATTTCAGAGATAACTAAATGGCCTTTATTCGAAATTTCTCAAGAACCATTAGAGCCACAGAATTCGTTTGGGCATCGTTGGATAGAGAAGTTTTGACCCAGAAAGCGAAAGGTGCAATATTATGCCAAAATTCCATGTTTTCCGTC
>NW_026018508.1:13622634-13625897 GCF_020466585.1 Dendroctonus ponderosae
GAGGCAAAATGAGCAAGAACGCTCATTTGTACATCATTCTAGAGAGAAATAAATGGCCTTTTTAGAAAGTGAACCATCGATAAAGAAATGTTGGCAGTTTTCTCAAAAAACATTAAAAAAGTATTTTTAAATTATGCGACCTTTTTACTTTACTTACTTTTTTGTTTTTATAATCGAAATTTAGAATCTATCAATATGGAATTTTGTATGAATTTTATAGGAAAATGTTGGTTTTAAAGTTGTAATTGACTTAGAYCAGAGAATTTAACTKTWAGACATYTTAAAAACTGGAAATGATGAAAATGGATCACTTTTTTAAAGTAATTAATAAATSTTTTGTGAAAAAMTGKAAAAATTATACAAAACATGAACTTCTGGGCYCTTKSMATTTCAMTTTGCCGTAGTCAATGACCGCCCGGGGCTAAAAATATTTTCCGTTTACGCCGCCGTTTACCCGCACTTACAGGAAAAGCAAAATAACAATATAATTAATAAAATAGCACGCAAAAACGCAAAAAGTATTCCGATACCGGGAATCGAACCCGAGCCTCCTGGGTGAAAGCCAGGTATCCTAGCCACTAGACCATATCGGATGTTATAACAAGTGATGCTAACATGGCTTACTTGTGAGGCAAACACAAAGAAAAATTATTGACTAACCCGATCAAAAGTTTCAAAAAAACGCAATAGAAAAAAAATGCCAGAAAAACATCCTAAAGTTACCCTGCTATTAGCATCACCTACCGAAAGTAAACTGTACTAGTGTCTTCATGCGAGAAAAGCTCCCTATACAAACCCGCAACGGTTATAGAGGCGCCCTCGCAGAGCAACTTGCCCAAACTGGCATTTCCAAAGCTCAGTTATGGAAAACTGTAGCACATTTTCAGTAATTTGGTTTTTCTGCGTAGAGCCGCGCCACAAATTCCTTCATTTTTATTCCAACCGTTGAGTATTCATTAACAAAACAGTCCCAAGTATTAGAGGATAATGACTAATAACAGTTAAGGGTGTATAGCAAAGTGCGTATTCCTGGTCTATTTGTTGCATTTTTGCATCCCAAAATAGTGTTTGGAATGCTGCAACTTTCAAAAGATTAGATAGAGATTTAGATTGAAAAGTTTCTGATCTTTAATAAAACATTGCGTACTTTAATTCAAACCTAAACGGTATGTTAAATTTTAATTTTCCATGTATGGTAATACTATGGACCATAGTGTCTTAACTGTAATAAACACTAAATAAATGGCATCAATCTTGAGTCACCCTGTATAACCGCAAACGCATTTTCAGCATTTTTACCACAGTTAACCATTTCTTCAGCAAATTGCAAAGTAATTGAACAATCTTCTGTAGAAAAACAAGAAAAGCAGTTTATAATGAAAGTGACTTAAAATAAATTAAAGTTAAGTTTTGATTAAAGATAATATTCCGAATTACGCACAATTGCAGGCGTTTCCAACTAAACCGTAATTATTTTGCGCAAGAATCCCAAAATGAAAAACCATCTGCAAAATCCATCCGAATCAGTCGAAATCCGCTTTATTGAAACAGCCGCATGTAATGAATATGTCAGAGAAAATAGGTACTCGATTACCACATTGTTCTAAAGATAGTAAAACTAGACAATCGCTATGCTGTTGTATTTTAAGATAAATGATGTAAAACATACCTTTGCAATGTGAAAAACAAACAGTCATATTTATATTGTTGTCGCTGGCGCTAAAGACGGCAAAAATACCCGAAATCAAGTTATTTGTCCACGTTTATTTTCGTGCATTCATTAAAATGATTTCGTTGCAACATGATTTGTCGGTGTCAACCGATGTCAGCTCATTACATAGTTTTAAGGTTTTTCGAGGGTCCCCAGAATAGTTCCGACTTGCCTGTATTATTTTTGAAAACTGATATATAAATACATTTATCGTTCTAATTTTCCTGCCGTTTCCATGTCATTCTACAATGTAGTCACTTCATTAGTTCCATTATTCCGCACAAATTTATCGCTCTGCTTGAAGAAGATTTTGGGGTTGAGTGGAATGATTGTGCTCCTAACTTCTAAGCCACTGAAGATAATGGAAATTAGATTCCGGATTTTTAACATTTGTTTTCTATCTAACCAGGTCCTCTTAAGCAGAAACTGTAAAGCTAACGGTTTTAGAAAAGGTTTGTCCGGTGACGCGGGAAATTAGTAAAACGTTTAAATTATAAAAAAAATAAAAAACTAAAATTGAATCATCTAAACGATTCTTTTACTGATGTAATTTATCAGAAAATGGTATCATTTTGTTGTAGAAAATGATAGAAGTAGAATTTTTCTTACATAATTTTATATATTTCTTACAAAGCCATCGAACTATCAGATTAAGTAAAACTGTAGGTCTGTTTATTAAGTGGTTTTTAAATAATTTTCTGCCCTCACGTTGACAAAATTCAATTTCCATTGCAGAGAGTAATGGTAATGGTTTAATTTTTTTTCAAATATCTACCTAAATAATACAAAATTTTATTCGAAACCGTCCCTTGTTCACACTAAGGTCAACGACACAATCCGCATTTGACTAGTGGAGAGTGGAGAAACAGTTTTACATTTTCGCATTAAAATTTGTTATCTGCAAGATCTGTGCAACCACCGTTAAACTCACAAAGTATGAAAATGAAAATTTTGGTTACACCGATTTCAATACAACCGCACCAGACTCACATGGATGGTGGAAACAAAGCGGATCAGTCTGTAATTCGTTTCCAAATTTGCATAAGTGAAAAGGTTTGCAAGATTTTTATCAATTTCGCTTCCTATCAGGATGTTTGGGTCATCAAATGAGAATTAATTCATTATTATAATCGTAATTTATTCACCCAATTTTCTCAGGTCTTTGAGAAAAATTGCACATTGGATAACAGCTTTTGTATTTACAACAATCTAAGATTTGTTACAGTCACTTTTCCCTTATTCAACGTGTTGTTTTATAGTATTTACTTCAATTTCTCTCTGTTTCTGATTGTTGTGTGCAACGCTTGGTGGAAACGTAGATATAAAATCAGGAAAAAAATTATTGAGCATCTAAAAATCACAGAAATTTCAGAGTTTTTTGAAAGTTAATCAAGTTAGACCATAAGTGCATTCGCAATTTAAGCAACACTGATTACTGGCCGAAACAATTTAACAGAATGAAAAAATCTATTGCGATCCGCTTCAAGCTAATGTGAACAGAAGTACAGGCATAAAGCCGTTTTGGTCAGGGGCGGATCCAGCTTAAAATTCA
>NW_026018508.1:13626764-13629034 GCF_020466585.1 Dendroctonus ponderosae
AACGATTTGTTAGGGTTTTTCCGTTCGGAAACGGAAATTCGGGTTTTGCAAAGGCAAGAAAAAATGGGTAGACAATCTCAAGCAAAACAGTTCCTACTGGAAACTAAGACAAACATATAAATGAAGAAATAAAGAATATAAGAAATATTGAACATGCGGGAAGGGGAAGAAGCAAATAAAGGTTGTTCCTCAGCTTATCAGAGGAAGGCGTTCACCTATCAGCTAAAACCATAAACAAAATTACTGATTGTTGGTTGAAATGTTTTTCTTTACGTTCCACGTTCTATTTCATTCCTTTCTCCAATTAATGTTAGCAATTTTTTGAATAATTTTACCTGTTGAAATATGAGTCAATAATCAGTTTGTCTCACGAAAATCATTCATCATAAAATCATAATGTGTCCTATTCTTGAGGACTTACTAAATCAAACTGTTTAATAGTTGACTAAACAATTTGCAATTTCCCTCTGTCTGCACGCATTTAAATTATTTAAATTTGCCTATCTTTGCATCCTGTCACTTTCTGTGTTCCTTGTAAAAAAGTTCAAGTAATCATGTAATTTATGTTCATCTAATCATCAAAGTATGACGCATTCATACGGCAATTCATCAGGACGCAGCATTCTTTTGGCAACGACTTAAACTTCTGAGCATATTCTCTATTCATATTTGTAGATATTTTATCGAAAACATTCTTTAAATTCTTAAGAGAAAATTGTAGGAGTCAGGAAGATTTGCATAAAAATTCGCTTCAAAAGCATCAAACTAGAAGGGGGAGTGTAAACACTTATTGAAACCAGTGAAACGCTGACCAACTTTGTATATAAAGCGATTACATAAAAAAAATAATTTAAACAACTTAACTTGAAGCTAAATTGTTAGAAAAAGTTTCATCATTCTGCGGAATTTTGAGGAAATTCCTGAATCAAATCTTCGACGAGTTCTGCTGTTCAAAAATTTATTTCGTTCTAGAAGCCTCTTAATGAAGAAAACAATGAAAAGTAGGCATTTTTCTGGCACTCTGAGACCAGAAAAGGAAGCGTGTGAATAACGTAGAGACCCAGAAGAATCATTTTTACATTAAACTCCCACGCCCCACGCCTGTTTGGAAGAATTCCACAAATCTGACGAGAAATCGCAGCCAAGCAGGTACCCACCAATAAATCGGAAGTATTAAAAAATGATAATCCGTGACCGAAAGCCAGTTAAGCAGATTAACTACCTGAATCAAGGTACTGCCACTAAGGTGTAAGGTGTAGTATTTTGGGATGAATGAGAATCGGAACTCTTTGGTGATTCACCGACAATTGGGGAATCTGAAGGGGACAATAGAAATGAAGGAACATTAGTCTAAATTCGTTTCTGGGGCCTGCAGCTACAGGGGGTGGCCAATTAAGGTAACAGTTATGTCTCAATAACAACAGCAAATAAGAAAGTGTGAAAAGTTACTTGGTATTCACACGCTTACAATGCTATTAGAACTGGCTCTGCCTAAGCCTTCCCAATGCCAACATCTGCAAATTTATCCCTCAGACGATTAATTGAATTATTCACAAACAGTAGATTCACTAGCTGCATTCATTTACATCATTTTTCATTTTGTTAAGGAAAATTTACAAAGGTAACAGAGGATAAATAGATCGAAGGATGGTAAAAATATGAAAGATGAGAAAAGAGGCTTGATCTAAAAAAATAGCTTTTGCTTCAAATTAAATGAATATATGGAAAACCGATAGCTACTAGACAAGACAAGTGAATTAAACATTTTTTGAAACCACCTTTGCAGTCAATAAAGCCATGAAAGCACCTTTTTAAAATTGCAATTTATCCATTCTTATTAATATTAATGTGAGTGAAGTCAAAATCTTAGTGGAACCGTCTGTCTATTATCCTTGTGCAAACTGTACACAATGTTTGTCAAATAATCGAAATATTGAAACCATACGCAATGTATCAATGATTTGAGTGAAACTATTGGGTTTTTGGTGTATTTAGGCCGTCGTTCGGTAGAATTTCTTCCGGACGTTTCGCAAGCACGAGTGGCTTGCATCTTCAGAAGTGGTTTGCTTGAACAGTGTAAGCGTTCAATTCTGCTGTTCAATTCTACCGAACGACGGTCTAAAAACCCGAAAAACCCATTAAGTTTATGAATGTTTGGATTTTTATGACCTTGACCGTTCGGTAGAATTCCTTCCTGACGTTTCGCAAGCACGAGTGGCTTGCATCTTCAGAAGTGGTTTGCTTGAACGCTTACACTGTTCTCATCAGAA
>NW_026018508.1:13629435-13633318 GCF_020466585.1 Dendroctonus ponderosae
CATCTTCAGAAGTCGTTTGCTTGAACGCTTACGCTACGCCTAAAAACCCGAAAAACCCATTAGTTTCACAGTGTTTTTTGCGATTTTTTTTAGGTTTAACCTGCGGCTCTGCGGAAGAACTGAACGGGTTCTGATAAGAACAGTGCAAGCGTTCAAGCAAACCACTTCTGAAGATGTAAGCCACTCGTGCTTGCGAAACGTCAGCAAGAAATTCTACCGAACGACGGCCTAAAAACCCATTAGTTTCAAGGAATTGCCTCGAAAGTTTATCTCTTTTGATAATGATTTGATTACTCAAATAAAATCCAAAATCCTGGACATATTCTGCAAATTTGAACGTTCAGTAGGAATTAAACTTCATTATTCAAGTGCAAATATGTGAGCAGCCAAATTATTTTGTTCATATCTGTGGCATGAGTAACTGCAGATAATTTCCGTCTAATTCCCTTAATAAATACACATCTTGCACAAATTGCCTTTTCCTTGTTTTCCCCAGGAAATTTTTGCGAATAGCTTTAAATTTATGGCAATTTAAAATAGCATGTTATGCCAGGAAAATCATACAGTTTTAAGGTTTCAGCTTTGCGCCAAATTTTCTACGGTATCCTTTGATGATTAGCTAATTTGCTGGGCTGTAAAATGCCTTTGGAAACAAATACGAAAATTAAAAATTACATGTTTGCAAATCATTACTTTTTAACGCTTGATAATCTAATTATTACATATACGCTTTAACAATGCCACATCACCTTGTCAGGATTAAAACGTACAAGTGATTGGGGATAACAATAATTTTAATACAGAATAAAAAGGTTTTAAAAGGGTTGATTCTTTGATTATTCAATTTCGGATCTGGGATTAATTAATTTTCCTTCGATGTTTGCTGTTGCGATGAGCTAAACCACTTTAAGGACGATATTGACAACAATACTAATATTAATAGAAAATAATATATTATTTTTCATTGATAACCACGTCTTTTAAAATGTGAATCGACGAAAAGAATTGCCGATTTTTCAGAGAGCAGCCTAGAGAAACATATAAATGTTTTTTTGGACAAATAAAATATAATTTTGCTTAAATTCTCAGAAGTTTCACATTTTCCTATACCTTTCACCTTCTTCTATACACTGGAAATATTTCTTGTAAACTTTCAAAGTTTTGAGGCCAAATAACTGATTTACTAGCCAGACTGTAAACTGCTGAATTCTTGAACAACTAGCTACGCTTCCTAAAAAACTCCCTTAGTCCAGATTGTAGTTACTTTCGAAAAATCACCTGCATGCATTAGGTTTTTATTGTCAGTAACCTAATTAGTGTTGAGTTGTGAGATGCAACAAATGAAACAACCTAATCTGGATAGACCCACTAAAGTAAGTTAAGAGACGTAAACTCTGGAAATCTGGAAAACATTCGTCAGCCGATGAGAAGGTGATCGACTATTTCGGTTACAGAGAAGATGAAAATGTAGTAAGTAGACGAAATACGATGTATGAGGTTCTATTTTAAGAGGAGATCTGTTTATGCACTCTCTTTTACCTTCTTCAAAACGAGATTAATTTTGATTTAAGTTTAAGGAACACATTCGGAGTCGCTTTTAATCTGCCCGGCTGCTCTGTGGGATTTCTAAATATTTAAGTTTAATAGAATTTATTAACTCGTTAGGAACAGCCTAATTTATGTATAAATATACTTTCTTGAACTCCACAAGGTAAAAACAATAAATACTTTAAATTATGTGGCGCCCCATTTGAATGCTACTTTCGCCGGATTTAAAGGTGTGCATTTAATTTCCCTAATTGCCTTTTTCTTTTGATCTGTGTGGCAACATTTTGTTGAAAATTTTTGAGAAAACCAAGCGGAGAATTCAATTGAAAAGAACCCCGAGCTGGGAATAAAACAGAACATTTTCCGCAAGTGCTTTGTCGAGACACTCGCTATTTGAGTACCTTCAGATCTATTGCTGGCCTCTAAACTTAGATATCTATTTTCAGGTTACTTTACTCAATGAATCGTCTTTACGGTTGTTTAGTTCGGCTTTCTAACGTACCGGTGACAGTGTTCAATTTCTTTCAACACCTCGTCACATACGCCCTTCGTTCACTGGTACCATCGACTTTGTTACGCATTGATTGCGCTAATCAGTAGCGCACACCATTTTTGGATTTCACCAAAATATATCAACCCAGCAAACTGTAAAGAGCAATTCATTGTTAATAGATTTTATCAAATAAATGGAATAATTATTCGCGGCTGATAATCGTTTCGTCGTATCTGTGCAAGCGACACACCTTTGATAAGCAACGTGTCTACTAGGAGAGTAAAAAATCAGCTTGTCCTGGCGCCAGTATTTAAGTCCAATAAAGTGTTATTCCATTATCATCCACATTATTATTAATTGTTGATAGTGATTATCAATTCCGGAAACCTTTTCTTAACCTGAAAAACAGTAATTACGAGGAATTTCGCCTAGTTACAGATACGGTACGCACTGTAGTTTAATTGCACGTAAAAATCCAACCGATTGCCAATACGTTGCGCCATTATTCGATAAGATGATAAGCAAATATAAACCGAATATAAATTGGAGTAAAAAAGTGAGGAACACAAGGAAAAAATAGAAGTGTGTTTTAATAGTAATGATGAAAACGAAGAAAAATTCAGTCAGATGCAAAAATTGCGAAATGAACTCGATAATGTCTTTGCAACCAAAAAAACATCAGCAAGAAATAATACGCAATTTTGTAGTGAGTTTTTCAAATCTGCATCTGCACAATTAAAAAAACGGAAAACATGTCCCTACTCATTTTAAGAACAAAAATGGGTAAAGAGAATAGAACGACGACAGTTAATAAACATGAAACAACAGTAAAGTACAAAAGCCGGAACAGAAACCGATACACAATTTTTGTTGTCAAGCAAGAGGTAAAAGAAAATCTCAACACTTTCGAAAAATAATTTTCGAAAGAAAAATAACCCAACCTCAACATTATCCGGGAGAGCATCCAAAATGGATGAAAACCACAAAACAACGACAGCGCTTCAATACTTTTGCAAAACAAACCTAAAAAATTCGAACGACAAATGAACAAAAGACAGAAAATAACAGTTTCACCACTTATTACTCCTGATGCACAAAAAGTCCTATATTGTTTGAAAAAAGTGAAAGCCCACTTGGAGAAGAATGAAAAAATAGCAAAAAAATGTATTGGAAGCAATTGAGAGACAAGCAAGAAAAGAAAACCTAAATTACGAAAAAAGAGGATAGGGCGATGAAGCTGGTGGTTTAAAAAGGGGAAATCAGAAAGGGCACAATGTTGCATTGCAGACTAATTTTTGTTTGTCTTGTGGACAACGCAACTAAAAAATCAGCGCTAAAAAAACATGGCAACGAAAAGAACAATCTATAATTTGCTTGATTTCAACATCTGTATGACCATGCCCATGTAGCATCATATATTGGGTATATATTTATACAATATTGGCAGAGCATTTTTATGTTGGGTCAATATTGTCAATTATTAGCCAATATTACTGCAATATTAGAATAGCTTTTTTGACCAATATTAATGTATCTATACAAAAACAATACTGGCAAAATATTTTTAATTTCCAGTATTGCCTGAAGATTAACATGCAATATTGTATAGCAATACTATGCCAATTAAACGTTTTCGATCTAATTAATAATCATAGAATATTGTTTTAGTAGGTAATAATTAATACTAATATCTTACGGCCTGATTTATAATCAAAGTTGGTGTTTATTTCTTAGTGTTAGAGAAAAATAGAAACAAAAAACCGGTTGCAAATCTAGTTGCGTACTATATTGAAAACTGCTTGTCGGATAAACTTTAGCAATCGAACTCGGCTACTATTATTT
>NW_026018508.1:13633810-13637519 GCF_020466585.1 Dendroctonus ponderosae
TATGTAAATAAGATTTATTGTATGCTACAATAACGAATGTAATCTAACAACTTACATAGAAAATTAAGTTTAATCTCCATTTTTTAGAGAATTTTGTTATGTTTCTGTAAAAATACATGTACTTGTAGAACATATACAAAGTCTGAATATTGTAGCACAATGTAATATAAATTTCAGGTCATCAAGATCGAAAAAATCGATGTATGTAAAAAGGCAACTTGAGAAAGAAGTTAATAATTTAACTCCAGCTATTGCTAAAAAGCATAAACCCAATTTTGGCAATTGTGAAAACACAATTTCTGAAAGCTTTGGGTTAGAACTTCAGAGTGTTGAAGCTTCTGATGATGCCTTATATGTTAACCGACCTAGATATCAGGAAATATATCGGATTTTCTCTGGCTAGTGCTGGAGATAGAGAGGGTGGAAGAAAGTCCAGGCCGGTGAGTTTTTTTTTTCGTTTAATAATGGTTTCATACAAGTAGACAAATAGCAATTATTGTTTTGCAATTTTAGTAAAATCTAACTGAGTTTATTTTATTTCTAGGAACCGATATCCGGACAAAAATAAGATGTGCGTGTGCGTAAAAAATGTTTGTTATTTAATTAATAAATGTGGGTATTGTTCAATTAATATGTGCATTATTTAATATTCTGATTCCTCACAAAAAAATAATTGAAAATGATATGTCATTGTTAGGGTTGAATATTAATTTAAAGTGTGTCCGCCAATATTGAAATGTGAATTTATATATTTGTTTTTCATTAAAATCGGATAATAAGAACTTGTTATGAGTTTTTACTTATATACACGTATTTATACACGTGAATATAAGTATTAGAAACTCATAACATGTTCTTATTATCCGATTTTAATTAAAAAGAAACATATATATTCACATTTCAATATTGGCGCAATAATTATTAACAATATTGAGCCATCCAGTATGTTGCATATAGCCAATATTGGACGAATATATTCTGCTGCCTGCGATATGTATCCCAATATTTACTGAATATTGGAGTAACATATTTCACCAATATGTAATAATGTTCACATTTCAATATTGGCCCAATATTTATTAACGATATTGAGCCATCCAGTATGTTGCATATGGCCAATATTGTACGAATATATTTTGCTACCTGGGTGCAGACGTAAACTCATAATGCAAATGCAAAAGATGCAGTTCGTCAAATGGAAAAACTCCGTGCGTAAAAAGTGATGGTTCCGTACTTTTTCAACATAGTTTATTGAAAGGTGATAATGAAAAGTTGGTGACGAGGGCATCGGCATCATGCAGCAGAATCATGTGTCGGAACAGGGCGGCGTGTTTGGACGGGACGCACTAGTGGCCGCCGTCGCCGTGTCCTGCGACGCCCGTCCAGACGCTCTTTCGTCCTGTGCAGCCCGCATCGCGACGCATCTGCTGCAGCGCCGCCGTCGCGCCGCAGGTTCAGGCGTCCGCCGACAGATGGGCTACGCAGATCGGCTTCAGTACAGCTTAAACTCCACAGCCGTTAACATCGATCGCCCTCGGACTGTCTGTCTGGTGCTACTCTGGTACTCTCCCGGCAACGCGCGGATTCCCCTCCCGAGTGCATTTCCAGTGAAAATTTTTGAGTGAGTGATTTTGAATTCAGCACCGACCCAGATCGATTCGATTGGCTCGACGTCGGCAGTGAATCGTGAATTGATATGATGTGAGTGAGCAGGAATGTCAGTTTCGGAAAAAGTTTCCCCGCACCATTTGGAAGATGAGGAATCACCTCCCAGGGGCGAGACTGATTTTGTTGTTGATCCGGTACCTGGATGTGAGAATTCGACGTTCTACGGGGCCGTAGTAAAGTCGTCGCATTAGTCCGAACCCAATTCGCGCCACCAGACATGTGTAGAATATCGTACGAAAAATGTATATGTTTTGTATTTCTAATAGTAATTTTAGTCGTTTTGATTTGCTCTGGTTTCCCCACAGATAACTTAGTCACGCCGAACAGTAGCAAAAAGTATTTCCGTACCTCAATGGCATCGTCCTCCCATTTTTTAAGTCGAGTTTCTAACGTTAACCCTGATGGTTCCGTACCGGCTCGGGCGCGGCATCACAGACAGTTGAGGGCTGCAAAACGCGACTCCCGAACTTCCAAAACGCCGACGGGCCACATCGAGGCCACCGTTTACCAAAACGACGCGAACCCGAGCGAACTCACCAAAACACTCAACACTCGATCGCAACGATCGTCCGGTCGATCCCGGAACCGGCAAAAAACAGACTGTCAACCCGAACACTTCTCCTCAAAAGCCTACAAATCTCAAATCGTCCTCACGGCCAAAGCGCAAGGGTTTGAGAAGATTAATCACAAGGTCAGCTTCAAGTTGGTCCAGCAGCTGAAGAACGTTTCCTCCATTCCAATACACGAGTGTCTAAATCCTCAGTTCTCCAATCGCACGGAAAGGTGCGACAGCGGCCAACGTGACAGGAAAAATCTAGTCAGTGCCAATATTAGGGGCTCTCGGGAATACATCCTGTTCTTTAATATCTCCGGTGCCAATGAATGTACACCCGCATTTTCCCCGGAGCTGCTCAGACGGAAGAAAAAGGAGAAAATGTTGAAAACTCTAGAGAAAGTCACCCGTCACAACTTCAGTAAGTACCTTTCCATATTACCTACATCGTATACAGTGAACAGCTGATCATTTATCAGCAAATGCATATACAGGCAGGGGCGGATCCAGCTCTAAATTCAGGGGGGGGGCTATGTAAAAAAAACCGTCTTCTGTTGTCTATGAAATTAGCAAAATTATCGTCGTTTTGTGCAAGGGTGGCGCAAGATTATTGCAAAATTTCATGTTTTCCCTCCCGTTTTGCATGTTTCTCGGAAGCAAAATGAGCAAGCATTCCAAAGAGAACTAAATGGCCTTTTTAGAAAGTGAACCATCGATAAGGAAATCTTGCAGGTTTTTCAAAAAATGCATGAATTCAAGAAGTTTTAGATTTGCGTGGTTTTTTTTTGAGTTGCAAAATCCACTTGAATATGACGCTGCTTTTTTGAAGTTTCTCAAGAACCATTCGAGCCACATAATTCATTTTGGCATCATTGGATAGAGAATTGAAAACTCGATTCAGTCGTAACAACGTGAGCGAGGAAATTTGAGTAGTTTTGACACAGAAAGCGAAATTTGAATATCAGACACTTAGGTGCAAGATTATGCCAACATTTCATGTTTTCAAATGTTGGCAGTTTTCTCAAAAAATGCTTGAATTCAAGAAGTTTTAGATTTGCGTGGTTTTTGTTGACTTGCAAAACCCACTTGAACAGGACGCTGCTTTTTTCGAAGTTTCTCAAGAACCATTCGAGCCACAGAATTCGTTTTGGCATCGTTGGATAGAGAATTGAAAAGTCGATTCAGTCGTAACAACGTGAGTGAGGAAATTCGAGTAGTTTTGACCCAGAAAGTGAAATTTTAATATCAGACACTTCGGTGCAAGATTATGCCAAAATTCCATGTTTTCCGTCTCATTTTTCTCATTTCTCGGAGGCAAAATGAGCAAGAACGCTTATTTGTACGTCATTCTAGACAGAAATAAGTGGCCTTTTTAGAAAGGGAACCATCGATAAGCAAATGTTGGCAGTTTTCTCAAAAAATGCTTGAATTCAAGAAGTTTTAGATTTGCGTGGTTTTCTTTGAGTTGCAAAATCCACTTGAACATGA
>NW_026018508.1:13638467-13647296 GCF_020466585.1 Dendroctonus ponderosae
TGTACGTACAAATATTGCAATTAATACTAGAAAATATCGTTCATTTTTCCCAGTTTCAAATGATTGAGGAGAAGTAGGTTTATGAATAAACCATATCTAAAATTTATAGCAGAGTATCGAAATAACGTAACATAGAGGGTAAGCAACATAAAAATGGCTTAAAATGTTCCAAATTGTGCCCGTTTAAAAAAAAATTAGTTTCTAAAATGTTTCAATAAATTGGTAGTTTTGAACCCTTCGTAGATTTTGCTTATATTTGGTATAAGTAGTGTATATCAATGAATAACATCTGAAGTATATCGAAAATTCTATAGCATAAGTATATCAGTGATATAAAAAATGGATTAAAAAATAATGAACATCAAAAATAAAATTAACGAATTCTAGCAAATTAAAAAAATGGGTAGTATCTTAGTTGTTGCATACATTTGACGCTCATTATATATCAAAATACTTGAGAAACTTGAGATAAATCTCTGATTCAGCATGTGCTTTCTCGCTATTGATCTGCGAAGTGATTTTCAAGCGTGTTGAAAAAAAATTGTCATTTTGCATTCTTTAAATTCGATTTTGACCCTCTGTAATTTCGTAACAAAGCATTTTTATTCAATCGTTTAAGACAAACAAGAGTTAGATTTTTACGTAAAATTCGTGGATAAAATAATGTCATTTTCCAATTAATTACTTTAGTACATAACTAACATTCACCTATTAAGTACATTCTATAGATTGAAATATTAGAAACAATTTTTATAAACATCCTAGAAATTAGTTGTTAAAGAGACGAGAACCTTTAGAAGACAGATGTTTTGAGAACATTTGCCAAATTAGACATTTACCTTACGAAATTCTCAGTATTTATTATGATGGAAAAACACATTTTTATGGTGAACACTCTACGCTGTCCAAAATCAACTCAGATGCAGTTTTTTGCTTAAAAGCATTGCCGCAAGTTCAGTGCCTAATCTACGAAAAAAAGCTGCCTTCTAAAAGGTAAAAATTCTTGTTTTACGAATTTACAGGAAATCGAAATTTAATTTTTACAATAAATCATAAATTTCTTCCAGACGCCAGACCTTTTGACGATTTTTTTGCAAGATCAATAGCGAACAAATACTTACGCGATCAAACAGAGGTTTACCTTCAGCATTTTAATATACAGTTAAAACTACCCGTTTAGGTATGGAAAATTTGCTGGAACTAGACAATTTTTAACTTTCTAAACAGTGTTTTTTCATATTAATGATCTTCTATGTTACAGACTTTTGATGTTTTCCAAATATTATTCATTCATATACAGTGCTCTCGTTAACTTTTTTACAGTTTTTAACTTTTTAGATATTTTTTTTATAATACATGTTCTATGCTACATAATTTTGCTCTCTATGGGATTCAAAACTATCCATTAAAGTATTGAGAAGTTGCTAGACTCCGTTAAATTTATTTTTAAATGCGCACAATTTGCAAGTTTTAGCCATTTTTCATATTGCTTACCCTCTGTGTTTTGATGTTCTATTATAGATTTAGGATAATAGTCAGTCATACTACGTACTTTCTCTAAAACCGGGAAAATTTCTAGGATTAATCCTTAACTTTTGATAGTGACAAGTCCACTTTTACAATTTTTTTTCCACACGAGGATTTAAAACAACAGTTTTAATGGAACAAAATACAAACTTATTTTCATTGTTCATTCATCACAGGCAATTATTTTGCAATCCTGTACATAAGTATGCATATGCAGTAGACCCTGTATTTATATCAAATAGATAATCATAAATCATACTAGGGACATTTCTTTTTAACCACCGTTATCATGGCGCTTATAACTGAGTTGTGCTAATTAAAATGCTTATAAAAGCAAATAGTTATCATTGAGCTCAGGCAATCATGAACGCATCACTGTGTGCCTTTACGTTTAATCTTGTTAAGGATTATACGAAAAAAACTATAGAACTGTGGGCGTTAACATCTAAAATGATCGTCAATTCGGGGTAATCAAGCAAATAGCCATTTAGTTAGATAGTATTAAGGGAAATTATTTTTTTAAATATAACATCATGCCAGGTAAACGGCTGGCAAATAATCCCTCAAGTGAAATAATAGCAATAAAATTACATAGCAATTAAAAATAAAAATGATCCCATCACTCGCTGTTTTGTGGCAACTTAGCTTTTATCGGATTTTTCAAGCAATGTAGGTATAAGTATGTGTAGAAATGTGTTCTACTGGAAACTAAAGTTTCTTTCCACCGTCTTTTCCCTATACTTTCTATGAGGGTTCCCTAAATTTTAATAATTACATAAATGACTCAGTCTTGGAAGGAAATGTACATAACAAAACATCGAAAGTGCATGAATATACCCAACAGTCGCGTATGCGACACGTCGAGACATGATTCTGCAACAGGATTAGCCAAGATTCATCATCAAGAACAGTCGCTTGTTAATAATGTAGTTGTGATGCGGAGGTATTAACTGATAAACCTGCTATTGTATTACTTACATTTGTATATGTAAATACGGAGATCTAGCAGTAAGCAAAATAAACATAAATCAATTGGGTGAAAATGTATGATGATTCATTCCGGAAATATACATAGACTACTATCTAGTAAATCCCCCGTTATAAATTTTGCTGTTTTCTTGCTTTACCTAATCAATGAAATTGGCAAATTCTCAATACTTCCGGATAATTCCTTTGTTTTCTCAGAAATCTTTGAAAAATATTTCGCTATTTAATTAGTTGAGTATAAAATTTGGCAATTTTTCCAAACTTTTAACTGATCTCGAATTCTACACACCCTGTACATGTAAAGTGACTTGGGTTAACGAAGCTTACATCCTTATTGAAAATGAAATAATTACTGCCCATTGGGATTAGTTCAGCATTATTACGCTCTCAATTAGACGAGAGCTATCTATTGTAAAATGTTGCAAAATCATATATTATTATTATGTTATCTTCAACTTTTGGCCTAATGTTTACAAACGTTTTTCAATTTTGCATTAAATGATGCAAGTATTTAATTGGGCTAGAATAAACTTATTGAAACGTTTTTAAAACGAGCAAATTGGAAATTTCCCGAAGCGATATTTATTAAATAATTAACAATTTTCCTAGTTAAATGTAAAGCGGTTATCGCGGGGAAATCCCCATCATATTGATTACCTAATTGCAGCACCAGCATTTACCTACATTTAAAGATATTTGTGTAGTTAATAGCGCTCGAATCGAAAGTAATTTTTTATTAGATTCCACAAACCCATAAATTTAAGAGTATCATTACATTAATCTGGTTTCAATGAATATTGGCGCCTACATACTTAGCCTATTTTCGATTAAGGTATTGTTTATGCTAAAAACCAATAACCTTTGAGCCGATATAGGAGAGTCACGTGATCGGCAATTTTAAATTTAGATAATCCCTCATTTACCGCAAAAGAAAACAGACGACGATTTACGGAGAAAAACGTAGCCGTGCGTGCATACTGACAGTCACTAACTCAGAAATTAACAATTCGTTGTAAACTGATAAACAATCAAACGTTTTAAATATTTAGATGAATTATATTCCTGCAATAACATGAAAGTTCATGTGAGTTATTAAAAAGAGCCAATTATAAAGTGATGATTTCCATACAAAATACTTGTTGCCTTAGAGGTTTTCAGATGAATCCACCTAATTATAGAATTGTTTGTTGTGGAATGAGTATTTGCATAGAGTTTTGTCAAATTTAGTCAATTTATTGCATTATAGTGGCTGGAAATTTATGAAACTTTGTATCTAGATGCTTTAGCCCTGGTTCATAGATGCAACTATGAAGAAACATATCAATGTCTATTAGAGAGGGATTTTTTTCGATTTTATTGACGATTGCTACAGCTTCTGCTATGGAAAAAATACTGTGCTCCTAACAAAAGTCGTTCTATCCAACTCTCGTTACATGGAGAGCGGTAGTGTGAAAATCTCCAAAAAAACATTTTTTGTCTACCTAGCAAAAGTTATTCTTTAAAAAACGCGCAATTTACTTTCACTTTCAAAAAAATTAGGGTTTCTTTGATCGTGCTGTGCTGTGATTACGATTTAAATTCGCACTCTTTTTTATTTCAATTTGTCCCTTTGCCAAAATATTATTTTACCAAACAAACTTATCTTTCTTAATTGTACATTATCTGAATCATAATGAATGCCAACACATTTACTTATCATTGTGCTGTTTATTTTGACACAAATTTACTTCAATGCTGCGTTTAGATTGTGTGCATTGTGGCTGTTTTCTCACTTGTCCGTTATTGATCACGTGTTTTGGGCATTTTTTCAAAATCAAGAACTATGACAATAAGAGTTGTTCCAAACGATTTGAGGCCAATGGATTAAATGTAAAAAAGTCGTATAAAAAAAATAAAAATTAAATTGATGTTTGATTGATCATTCAAAGTTCCCATGAAAGCTAAAACATTTAAGTTCTAAAGATGTTTAGATAAGTTGAATTAACCACTCACAAATAAAGGAAAATTTTGCAGCAAAACACGGGGACTCCCGAGTTTAATTACGAAACAAATTGTCATTTATTTTAATCTTTTAAACCAACATCGTCACCAATGATTGATAAGGATTCTTGATAATTGAAAATCATTTGTGATTGTTTAAGATTGAAAATTGAGCTGTGACCAATTTGTTATGTAATTATTAAAGTGAGAACTAATATTGTTTTAACGCACTTTGAGATGCTCTTTTGCACTTATACATAATTGAGCATTTATATCAACTTCGAGCTTGAATCTGCAGGAGTATTTTGCTGTAGGAAACATTTATATATACTTTAAGTGAGGTTTGTATCGAATTCTGTCAACAAACTAGTGATTTTGCTCCATTGATTTAAATATAGGTTTCCAAGTACTTAAGTGTGCAAATATTGTTATCGACAAGTCTCAAGTTTGTGCAACTTATAAAGTGTGTGTCTCAAAACATATTGTTTCCTTATCAAACTTATTTCGGATTATAGATTAAAGCGAGAAAATTACCAGTTTTAATTAAGGCCAACTATAAATATTTACGATTTCTCGAAAATTCCAAGAAAATCTTTTTTGGCCGCACTTGAACGATTGCCGGTGCGATGAAAACGATATAACTCTTATGAGACAAAATAATATATGCCAACATTAAAGCCACCGATTATTTACTATCAAAATCATTATTTAATTAATGAGGCAGCCTTAGTTTAGCAACAGAAATATGACAAAATCAGCATGCATTACCGATATAAGCACTTACATGTTTTGCATTGATGCCTTAATAGGAATGGCATTACTTAATAATTAAAACGTGCTATTTATCTAATCCGCTTTCTTCAAAGATTAAGGATAAATTTTCTATTTATGGAACGTTAACCTATTTGCACATTTATGATTAGTGTACGATTCGTTTTCATCTGCCATACGAATGAAATCGGTGCCAACAATTCGCTACTTGTTAAGCATTTATCTTATTCTGATAAAAATTTCATCTTTTACAACATTTTAAAGTTTGATTCTTTGCTTAGTTTAGACACAAGGCAAACTTATAGTAAATACCAATTATCAGGGTCTCTTCTGTTGCTAAAGGGCTCCGACTGTTACTTTTGAGATTTACACACACAACATGACAAAAAAAATTGATAATTATCCTTTAATTACAGTTCATTTTTGGTAATTTCTAGCTCGTAAATTCAGAGCCTTCAAGCGGATCGGCAGCTGCTCTTAAAGCAGTAAAGTGTGGCCATGCTTATAATTTTTTCATTTCATTGTTCTATTCACAATTTCGTCGCTAACTGAAAGTAAAATGGCTTTATTAATTTTAATGAACAACTGAAAACGCAAGTTTGTTGTCATTCAAGCCATTCTTTTTCGCGACATCCCAAAAACTGAAAAACTGACTAATTTCATGTAATGACCGCAAAAGACCAACTTTTGTGATCAAATTAAATGTTGTTATAGATGCATTCACATTTAAATAATACGGACAAATATTCAATTGATTCTTTAAGCAAAGACAGATAGTTTTTTAAAATGTTTAGAAAAAAATGTTTAAATAGTTTAGATTGAATCGGTTTTTTTCGAATAATTTAAGTTTCGTCATTGCGGTGATTCTAATTTCTCCCATCATTACTGCAACCTCTAACATTTTCATGCCATTTTGCTCATCCTTTTAAATTCCCTGCCGCACTGATGAAACATTTGACCTAGGCAACGAAGCATGAACCTACTATTATTGTCTGAGTCTGATGAGCATTAAGAGTAGTGACATGTCTCCTTAAACCGAATAATAATAATCAATTCGTTTTGATATATCCGTTTTTATTTCGGTTTCCTTTGTTTGGGTGGGCTTTCCAATGTGCTCGAAAAAACTGGCTTGGAAACAGTGCAAATTAGCGTCACAGGAAGCATACAACTTTAGGAGATTGAAGCTATGCCAATGGCCTTCATTTCTCTAGTTCTACATCATTTTTCTAACAAAATTCATATGTTTTACGGTGTTATCGGAAAATGCAGTTAATTTGTTGTCGGTTTTCATTTGTGGAGATGCAAAAACATGTTGGAAAACGATGGAAGATCCACATGCAAAATTATGTAAAATTTAAGACATTTTGTCCGAAAATGTCTATTGTTTCGGATCTGAAACTTCTAGCATGTTTTTCAATGAGTTCGTTGCATTCCTCGCGTCCGTGAGCTGAAAATTATGAAAAAATTTCAGACATGTTGAGAAAATTTAAAATTTTTCAAAAAATCGATCCCCACCCTTGGAAAAATTTCGGCCAAAAATCAAAATTTCACATGCGTGTTTTTTGAGCTCAATCGATTCGTTTCGACGTAAGAAGGTCACAAATATGCATTTATAAAGTGTTTGGGTCAATAATAAGGAAGAAATCGTCGATTAAAGGTCGTGAACGATCGAAAAACGCGCAAAATGTGCCGAAAATGTCTATTATTTCTGATCTGAAACTTCTAGCATGTTTCTCAGTGAGTTTGTTGCATTCGTCACGTCCGTGATATGAAAATGATGTAAAATTTGAGACATTTTGAGAAAATTTTCATTTTTTCAAAAAATCGACCCTCACCCTTAGAAAAATTTCGCCCAAAAATCAATATTTTACGTACGTGTTTTTTGAGCTCAATCGATTCCTTTCGACGTAAGAAGGTCACAAATTTGCATTTATAAAGTGTTTGGGTCAATAATAAGAAAGAAATCGTCGGTTAAAGATCGTGAACGCTCAAAAAACGCTTAAAATGTTCCTAAAATGTCTATTATTTCGGATCTAAAACTTCTAGCATGTTTTTCAATGAGTTCGATGCATTCCTCGCGTCCGTGAGATGAAAATGATGTTAAATTTGAGACATTTTGAGAACATTTCAATTTTTTCAAAAAATCGATCCTCACCCTTAGAAAAATTTCAACAAAAATCAAAATTTTACAAGCGTGTTTTTTGAGCTCAATCGATTCCTTTCGACGCAAGAAGGTCACAAATATGCATTTATAGTGTTTGATGTGTCTGTGTAAACCCAGCTAACGGTCGGAAGGGCTCGAAACCGGTCCTGGGGGTGCCTGAAGTTGGCGCATTTCGAAATCTGCACTTGCTGATGATTGATGTCTGAAATTTAATGTTCTTCGGATTACTGGCACTTTTACTCATTTTCGAGGTTGAATATTTGAAACAAAATCTCAGTGGAAAAAGATAAAGTGCAAATGTACAGCAACTGGAAAAATAGTGCAAATGTACAAATCGATAAGAGACCACTTCATCAGAGGATTGTAAGATCAAATTGAGCATTGGAATTTGCTGAAAATGTGCATATTTGATTTAAACAAAAGAAAGTAGAACAGTGAGAACGTGTAGGTAAAAAAGGTGAAGCAAATTCAGTTTACAGTGACTGTTTACAGGCCCTTTAGTTATTGTCTTAGTTGTCGCGCTTTCATCACCAAACCAGTTTAATTACTTTTTAAAAGCTTGCATATAGTAAATATTGTGATTTTTCGGGTCGCCCCGTTTCACATACATATGAGTACGAGAACGACCTCACAGACACACACCAGCAGCCTCAGCAGCCAAAAAGGAGCCGAAATCTATACCGCTGAACTGTTATTTTGTTTAATTATAGCAGAATTTGGAATGGATGTGAAGAGGTGTTAACAGACACGAGGCAGCTGGGTACCTACACTTTCCAACTTGAAATGAATTTTCAATAAAATAACTTTATGATCCGGAGTGCAGTGGCTTTTTGCTCGACAAGCGATGCCAGCCGATTGAAACATACCGGCGCTGCTGCTGAAAATTGAGGAATCGAAACGATTTAGCAGGATTTTAGTAAAATCAATCGACAACGTTTTAATGAAGCGAGCTTGGCTGTAGACGAGTTCCGGTATAAATCCAATTCGATACAGGGTTTTAGAACAACCACAATCGCAAGCCAGTGGCACGATCCTTTTGGGTTCACCGCAGACAAAACCAGGATTTATGCACTATTGAATTGAGCTGTAATAGGTATGATTAATTTCTTCAAAGTCAAAGTACTAAATGTTAATTGCAAAGGTGTCGGTATCTGGACTGCGCCATTTGTATGCGTTTTTTAATTATATTTTATTATATAAGACCGAGTATGAGCTTGGCTATCGTTTGCCATGTTTTCATTCGCTTTAATTTGTTTTTGGTTAATCAACCTTATTCAAATGTATAATTGTTGTTTTTCTGGAAACTAGAAAAGCTGTACAAAGCATCGTCTCTTCGTTCAATCTCTTCGTTCAAAAAATTTCGCGTTAGTTGCAAACTCTCTGGTCCTGAATGCAACCAT